>NC_054842.1:41393579-41993579 GCF_018345385.1 Vulpes lagopus | reverse complement strand
CCCACCCCCACCCCCGAACTGGGGGCCGCCCTGCCGGCGGGGGTGGCCGTTGCTGCGCTTTTGCTTCGCACCGGGCATCAGGTGGCTCGGGGCGTTCGGCCCGTTTCACTGTCAATCACCACAGTATCTCCCTCCCTTTCCCAGGGGCTGCAGCTGTGACCGATCGAGCTTAGTCACAAGCGCCGGAGCTTAATCCACGGCAGCTCGCGCCCTCCCGGCTTTCCCCGCCGCCGGGCGGCTCCCCCACCTGGTCTGCCGGCCCTCACGGGGTGGCGCAGGCGACACCTGCGCCTCGGTCCCTAACCTCCTCCGCCTGGGCTCCGGGCCCCCCACGTGGCCCCCCACGTGGCCCCCCACGTGGCCCCCCACGTGGCCCCGCCCCCCGCCGTGCGTCGCCCCGCCCCGTGCAGTGCGCCTGCGCCGCTCCGTAAACCAGCGCGTCAGACCGGCCGGCGTTGGCGTCGCCCGGCGGCCTCCTCGGGCTCCCACGTGCGGCCACGTGGCGTCGCGCAGAGGTCCCCGGCTGACTGACTGGGGACCTCCGCCCCCGACAGCTGCCTCCTGCCCGGGGCCGTCCCTCCCGTCACCCCACCCGGCTGGTTGCCGCTGGCTTGTCCGCAGCCTGGGGAGCCTCGGGTGTCATCCGCCCCGCCGCGACCTCGAAGGCGGGGACAGACGGAAGAGAGAAGACCCCGCCCCCCCCAGACTGGTAGGTGGCAGGTTCAAAAGTTGGGGGACCTACTGACCTGTCGTACGTAGGTGGCCGCGGGGTGAGTAGACCTGGAAGGCCTATCCAGAGGCCTTAACTGGATTCGGTCGTGGGTTGTGCGCGGACGGTCCACACCGCAGGCTCGCCTCAGGGCCGTGTCCTTGGAGCCGCTTCTGGGAGAGCCGAGGCCGCGGAATGCGCGTTCCCAGGAGCGGGGAGGGGGGAGGGGCCTCCGATTGCGGGAGTCCGGCTCCGCGGTCACCTGGCGGTCGCGTCGTCTTGCTGACCCCGCCCCCCACCAGGTTAGGATGCGCCTCCAGACTCTGGTGGCTTAAAAGGTTCAAAGTTTGTATCTGATCCAAACTCCGCGCTGCAGTGGCCGTGCAGGGGCTCTTTGTCACCAGGCAGCCCGGGAGACACAGGCCCCTTGACAACGTCTGTTTCTGTGGTAACGGCAGCTGGGAAGTAAAACTCACGCGCACTCTTAAAGCCTCCTTCTGGGAAGCGACATTTGCTGCTTCTCATCACACTTTCCATAATTCTCCTCCTAATTGACCGAGTCAAAGGACGCCTCTCGGCCACACTTCACTTCAGAGAGAGTGAGGGAGTGCTGTCCTGCCCCGCGCCGCGACGGATGGAAGGATGGACCGTCAGGCAAACAGGATTATCTACCGCAGTAGTATGTGTTAACCTTCCTTTCCAGTAGAAATGTAACGGGATTTACGTATGTGAGGTTACGTTACGTAGTATCCACATTAGAAAAGTGTGGAGTACGTTAAATTGATATATTTTTTAAAATATTTTATTTATTCATGATAAACACAGAGAGAGACACAGGCAGAGGGAGAAGCAGGCTCCACGCAGGGAGCCCGACGTGGGACTCGATCCTGGGACTCCAGGATCACACCCTGGGCCGAAGGTGGTGCTAAACCTCTGAGCCACCCAGGGATCCCTTGTTAAATTAGTATTAAAATATTTTATCAACCCCCGATATGCAAAATATTATCATTTGATATGTAGTGTAAAATTATTGGTGAGATATGTTCCTTTCATCTTTCTTTTCATCCTAAGTTCTGAAAGCTGGTGTGTATTTTTGTTTAAGCCAGGGTCGTGCAGAGGGAGACAAGAGAATCCCAAGTCGGCTCCGCATCCGGTGCAGAGCCCAGTGTGGGGCTCGATCCCACAACCCTGAGATCATGACCTGAGCTGAAATCAAGAGTCAGATGCTTAATTGTGTAAGCCGCCGAGGCGCCCTTAATGGGTATTTTCTACACAGAGTAAATCTTCAGTTTGACCCAGTCGAATTTGAAGTGCTCGAAAAATACATGTGGCTAGAGATTGCCAATTTGGGCAGAATTTGTGCATGTAAATACCATATCTGCCACACAATAGGCATTCTACAAATATGTACGAAATGTTGAATGACTGTAAGCCTTGAATATTTAAAAAAATAGTTGTACTTTTTTTTAATCGTGCTAATAGTGTTCAGCTCTTGGTTTTTCTGACTTCTCCGGTTCTTCGTTTCTTTAAGACAATCCTACATTTCAGGGATATTTGTGAAAATTAGATTTCAAAACTTTTCTCAGAAAGTCATCGCAAGTGTCTAATTTTCACATATCTGTATCTGTTTGCTGTAGGTGTCTAGTTTTATGTATATACAATTTCTTGTTCTCTGAATAACATTTTTGTGTATTTAGGGACCACAGGGCTTTTCAGCATTATGCCAAAATTTAAGCTGAGCTAATGAAGTTTAAACATGTGGCCTCCACTCAATTTGATGTTAAAATGTGAGGATTAAACGCAAAGGTAATATCTTGGAGAGTATGAATGCTGAATTGTAGCTCTAAGGGCTGGATTTATGTCTACAATTGCTCAATAAAATTGTGTAATATAAAATAGATCTATATTGCCGTGACACTCTCCTTTTTATCTTGCATTTTTCAGAGTGTAAACAGTCTGCCTATTCTTTGCATATATTTATTTGAAAAAGTTTGACACAACATTTTAAACAAACATACTAAGTGAAAAATTAAAGTTCTGAAATGCCATGGGCCGCAACTAAGGAATATACTTGCAAAAATGTTCTTATTAGACAGTACTCTGGTTCACCATGTTCAGCGTTGTCTCATTGTGCCAGACATGTAGTCAGAGGTTTGATGACTTATGCAATAAGTCACTTATGCAATAGCCACTCCAGGATATTTCTGAAGGACACATTTCCAAAAATCTTCCTTATATTAAAAAGGGTTTAATTTAATGTGGTGCTCCTTGCTTTTGAGTTATGAAGAAAAATAAAGGCCCAGTGATGTGGTAAATAATGTTTTCTTGTTACTACATGCAATTTATAAGAGTTTGTTTTATTGTAATTCTGACTGGCAATATTAAATAAAGGGCAAAGTGGGACGTCTGGGTGGCTCAGTCTAAGGTTAAGTATCTGTTTTCAGTTCAGGTCATGATCCTGGGGTCCTGGGATTGAGCTCTGCATTGGGCTTCCTGCTTGGCCTGCTGCTTCTCCTCGCCACTCCCCCACCCCCATGCTATCTTTTGCTATCCCTCTCTTTTTCAAAATAAATACCATCTTTAAAAATAGATGAATAGATAAAGGGAAATGTGATCTTAGTATTGAGCAGCCATGAGAATATAGATCCTGCTTCTGCGATTACAGGGGTAAAATTGCTGAGGGCCCTCAGCTACTGAGCTCTGAGCTTCATTCCCTCCTTTGTGTTCTTCCCATGCCTTCTACAGGCTATTTGCATCCAATAACAGCATAGTATGGATGGATACTGAAACAGAAAAATTTCTAGGAGTCACATGATTCCTCTGATAGTCGTCTTTGGCTTGAGGACCCCTTGATGTGTTTGCTGAGTTTTCCTCAGACCATTCCACCCTGATTTTCTCATCTATATATTCACTTGGAGTCAGGTTTATTTGCTCTCTGGTGGCTCTCCCAGGCTTGTCTGGCTGCCTTCCTATTTTTCTCACACAGGCATTTCCTTGAATGAAATTCTTACATATTTCATCCAGTCTTGGCATCTGCTTCTTGGAGGACCTGGGCTAGTTTTAGTGCTTTGGAATCACTTAGCTTTTTGGCTTTTGAATGAAGATAAGCTCTTCTCAGAGGAGGGTGTGGAGGCCGAGCAATGTGAAGAGGGTGCCCTGTGGGGGCGAGTGGCCCTAGTATGGTTCGAGGTGTTGGAAGCAGAGCAGGGCAAGAAGAGCATTGGCAAAGGAGGGCAGTGTCGCGTGTCAAAATCTAAATGAGCGAGGAGAGGCATTAGAGACAAATGGCATTGGAAGCACTGGGACATTTGTATATAGGGTGAATTGAACCAGAAATACATTAAGAATTATGAGAGACAGGTTTGCCTTTGTCAGAAATGGGAGTGGCAAATACGGAAAGAGTTGCAAATATGAAAAATATAAAAGCTGTGGTTTGGGGTTCAAATGGTATCAGTGAAAACTGATGGATTTTAATGTGTAAACAACTATGTTATAAATGTATTTGTATAAATAATGCATGCTTCCCAGTTCTGAGAAGAACAACGCTCCAATAATAATGAGCATACCTATGTTGATATTGATTTGTATCAAACATTATTCATGAAAAGAACTGGAATTTCATGAGGAAATAAATGACTGCTTCTGGGACTGGAGAGGGAAAGCGTAAGATGAGCTGCGAATATCACTTTGTGTCAGACAGTAAGGAAGTCTCAAAGAATGATAGGGGTCATCATGGCAAAGGACCCAGAAGTTAGCTTCAAGAGGTTCCCATTGACCAAATTTGGGACAATTTAGGGACAAAATTGATAATGACAGATGATAATCAATGGAATAAAAGAAGAATCAATGGGCCCACACTAATGAAATGAAAATGATTTTTCTTTATATAATGTCAACTAATAGATGTAGAATAATAGAAGTAGAAAAATCACAAAGCAATCATAAGTAATTGAGATAAGAAATATCACTGGATGGTAAAACTGTGGCAGAAAGTTTGATGTGGAAGATTAATATTTACACCTCAAAGTATTAAGAATATGTATTAATGATGAAGGCTAAAAGAGCAAACATACCATGGGGGAAAAAAAAGCAGGAGACTCCTTGATCAAGTAATCAAAGTTAAAAATTCAAATAATAGGAAAATCCAAAATCATGTATAACCTAATAGGATGATGAAAACATAACATCTCTCCCATCAAATTCTCCAAAATATCCTATCTGGCTCTCATCATAAGACAACATCAGAAAAATAAAACAAAAAGCAAAAAACCCCAAACTTATGTTTAAAAACATACAGAACTGATTAGATCCCAGATATTTTCTTCACACCAAACAACTTGAAAAGAACATTGAAAAAAAGAATAAAAGTGTCACAGGCTTAAACTCAAGGACTTGATTTTCCCATGTGCTTTGGAGAAATAAGTGCATTTGTAAGGTTAGGTTCAATGAGTTGAGACAGCCAAGTTTTCCCAGTAATGGGGTGTCCATAGCTGCCCAGAGATTCTTGTTCTTTCCCTAAGTCAAGAAGTCAGTATATTGGGAACTCTCCCATATTTACAGAAAAGACTCCAACTCTATGTGACTAAATGTCATCCAGGCTTAAATTTATAAGCTTAAAATTATTTGGAATTGACCCATGCAACAGAAATATGTTTTTAATAATTTTTACATTTTTGTTATTTTGAATACTGAAATTCATTAGGTAACAGATTTGAAAACAACTGGAAAATACAGTTTTTAAAAACCTCATACATAAATTTTCTCTCATTTTCCCTCCTATTTGTTATGGGTTTATTTTATAAGAGGAAGAAGAGAGTATGGGGAAGGGGGAAAAGTCAGAAGAAGTAAAAGAGGCAAGAAAATAAGAAGAAAAGGAAGAGGTAAGGGAAGTGGAAGAGGTAGGAGGAGGAGAAAGGAGAGAACGAGGAGGAAAAAATTTATTACGGGTGCTTCGTGCGCAAGAGTGAAACTGACACTTAAGTTTATATCATGGGACAGGCATTGTTTTAGATCCTTTTATATTGTTTAGCAAGTGAGAAAAAAGCTGAGAGTAATTAGGAATCTTGCTCAACAGCTAGTAGATGGTCTGTTTTTCTTTAGAATTTTATCCTAGGTGATGCTGGTAAATAGTTAAATAGCTGCACACTGGTGAAATCAAGGATAGAAATGCTCCACCAGATGTCAGTATCTAGGTGATTTAATGCTTTCTTTCAATACAGTTTCCTTATTTAAAAAAATTGAATAAACAGCCAAAGCAGTCTAAAATGAATTGAATTTTACAGACTTTAAAATATAGCCCATGAAAGTTTTACTGCCTTGGCATATTATCAGTGATGTTGATGGTTTTACTAATTTTTTTTCAAAGCTTCTTAGTACAACATCTTAAAAATCTGAGTCAAACAGAATGTTTTGAAATAGTTAATGTATTGTATTAGGTTTGTCAAATAAAGTATTTTAAATTGTATGACTGAAATTTCCTTTTTAATTTTTAAAAAGTCAGGCTATTATTAATATGGGGTAAAATGCTCAACTATTAAGCGAATGGTTCACTTAATGTATACACATTCACTCAAGACACAGAACATTTCCATAAGAAAAAAAAAAAAAAGGTCTTTTGTGCTCTTTCCTGTTTGTTTTTACCACCCTTGAAGCTAGCAGCAAATGATGATTCTATCATCATAAGTTAGTTTTGCCTGTTCTAGGACTGTATATACATGGAATGTACAGAATGTTCTTTATTTCTGGCTTCTTCCACTCAGCAAAATGTTTTAATGTTCATTCATATTGTTGGATGTATCACCGGTTTGTCCCTTTTGATTGTGAGTAGTATATGTTGTATAAATCTACAACTGTGGTTTGCTTATGTAGTCTCCTGTTGGTGGACATGTAGGCTGATTTTG
This sequence comes from Vulpes lagopus, assembly GCF_018345385.1. Taxonomy (NCBI): domain Eukaryota; kingdom Metazoa; phylum Chordata; class Mammalia; order Carnivora; family Canidae; genus Vulpes; species Vulpes lagopus. The sequence goes on along the minus strand of NC_054842.1, from coordinate 41,986,970 downwards.
GTCAGTATGAATCAGTTTGATTGAACATGTTTAAACAAGGGTTTTTGTGGACATATGCTTTCAATTCTCTTGGATTAGAATTATGGGGTCAAGGGGTAGGTGTGTATTCAACTTTTTAATCAGTTGTCAGATAACTTTCCAAACTAGTCATGCCATTTTATACTCCCATAAGCACCGTGTATGAGAATTCTGGTTGTTTCAAATCCTCTCTAGCACTTGGCATTGTTAGCTTTTTCCATTTTAGGCACACTTTTGGCTGTGTCGTGGTGAATACTTTTAGAAAGATACAATATGAGGGATGCTGTACTAGTCATTAGGGCAGCCACAAATATTTCAGATCTCTTTCTCTTGGTTACATGATGAGATTGCATTTGTCTATATCTAAGCTTTAATATTAGATGTACACAGTAAACTAAAGCCCACCCCTGCCCCCGAGACTTGTGCAGAACATGTAAGAGATGTAGAAATTATCTTTTTTAAGACTTTGAGATTTTGGTGTCATTTGTTACTATAGCATAATGGAATCTAACCTGAAATGTGGAATGTGGTTCTTAATATTGCTTGCCTCTCAGGATACATTTTAGCTATCAGTAAATTTAGGATAACATGTAAGAGAAGTCAGAATGTATTAGAAGGAAATAATTTGTGTTTTGCAAGTACCACCCATGTGATAGACAGTCTATTAAGTACTGAAGTTATTCCTTTGATAACTTTATTACCTTGAAATATATTTATTTTTTAATTCAAATGAGGAAACTGAGAGTTACTGTCAGTGACAGTATTGGATAATATTGTTTTGGCTGGTACCATCTCTTGCATAGATGTGAAAACAAATGTAAAAGTAACACATTTCTTATTTTAAAAGTAGAATAGTTTACAGAATTGTCAAGATGGAAGTTCAGATGGTTGGAGGACACATTTTGTCAGTCATTGTCTGCCAGGAAATATAGCTATAAGCAAAATGGAATTTTGAAGTTCAAATGAGGAATCTATGTCCCAAGGTGCTATCAATGTGTGACTCTGGGAAACTCAGAGATAGAAGTGATAGATCATATATGAAGAGTTTCTACTCACTTTTAAAAGGTCAGAGGTGTTACATTGCTGAGTGAGAATAATTTGCATTCTTTTTTTTTTTTCAAGAATTCCAGTTTGCCCAAGTGATAGGAGCACTATAGCATATAGGACCTGTTAAAAGACAGTAATATACATATAGATACACAGAGTACATGCACAGTTTTCAATATGGTTATATTTCTAAGCAATATTTTTTATTTAAAAATATATGAAACAGGTAAAGAGCAAAATATAGAAGATCCCTCTTTATGTCCAACTCTTGAAGTAGAGGGGTGTGATGATTAATTTCTAGATATTTTTGAGACTTCTTTATATTTATTTATACTTTACATTTACTGTCTCTAAAAATTTCTGGGGATTTAAATAATGTAGATCATATCCTCTGACAAAAGTGAAAATAAGCTAGAAATTAACAACAGAAAAGCTGCCAAATAATGGATCAAAAAGGAAATCAAAATAGAAACTAGAAAATATTTTGACAATGAAAATACAGTATTTCAGTTTGGGGAGAATGCAACTACAGCAGTGCTTTGGAAGGAAATTAGAATGTGATTGCATGTAATAGAAGATAACAAAGACAATAAATGATCTACACTTCCATTTTCAAGAAGCTATAAAAAACAGTAAATATAACCCAAAGAAATAAGAGAATGCAGGAAATAATGAAAAATAAAGCACATTCTTAACAGAAAATTAATAAACCTAAAAATGTGTTCTTTGAAAAGACTGGAAAAAATGAATAACACTCCAGCAAGACTGATAATCTCAAATTACCCATCTGAGAAATGAAAAAGGCAACATCACTACATCACACAGACTATGAAAATACAATAAAAACATACTATGAGTCTCAGCATCACTAGTAATCAGAAAAAAACAAATGAAGACCATAATGAGATACCACTCTACAACCACTTGAATGGCTATTTTCTTTTTAAAGGTAATTAACAAGTGCTCATGAAACTGTAGAGAAATTGGAACCCTCATACATTGCTGGTGCAACTGCTTTGGAAAACAGTTGCTGAAAGTTCTCCAAAATATTAAACATAGAGTTACTATGTGACTTAGCAATTCTACTCTTAGGTATATACCCAAGATAACTGAAAACATATTCACACAAAAACTTCTACACAGGCCTTCATAGCAACAGCATTCCCGATAACCAAAAAATAGAAATGACCTGAATGTACATGAAATGGTGAATGGATAAACAAAATGTGGTGGATCTATACAATAGAATATTAGTAAGTCACTAAAAGAAATAAAATACTGATACGTGCAACAACATAGATCAGCCTTGAAAACATTACACTGAGTGAAAGAAACAAAAGGTCACAGACTGTGTGATTCCATTTACATGTGATATCCGAATAGACCAATCTATAGAGACAAAAAGAAAATTAGTGATTGTCAGGAGCTGGAGAAGGGGAATGGAAAGACACTGCTAACAGGACTTCTGTTCAGGCTAGTGAAAATGTCCTGGTATCAGGCTAGTGAAAATGTCCTGGTATCAACTATAGCAGTGATAGTTGCACAAACTTGTAAACATTCTAAAACTACTGACTTGTATGCTTTAAAATGGTGAATTTATGGTATGTGATTTATAGCTCAAAAACAGAAGAACATATGAACACCCTTATGCTAAGATGTTTGAAAATTTAAATGAAAAAGTCTGGAAAAGTACACTTGCATTTGGATAAATAAAAAATTTAAATAGCCTTATGTTTGCTAAAATTGAATTCACAATTAAAGCTTTCCAGACACACACAAACACTTCAAGCCTAGGTAACTTCACTGGTGAATTTCTACAGATATTTAAGGATGAAATAGTCTGCATAATATAAATTGTGCACAACCTATTTCAGAAAATAGAAAAAGGAGGGAACAATTAAAACCTGTGTTATGAGACGAGGAGAACCCTGATCCCAAAACCGTACAGTAACTTTGCAAGAAAAAAAAAACAAAACAAGACTATGCTTAAATTCTTTCCTGAACACAGGTGTAAACAATCTAAACAAGATAATACAAGTGAGGTTTATTCCAGGAATGCATGATTGGTTAAAAATTGGTGCATCAATCAATATGCTTCCTCACTTTTATCAAATAAAGAAGAAAATCATGTGATTAACTGCATAGATGCAGAAACATTATTTGATAAAATCCAACATCCATTTAGTATAAAAACATTTGAGAAACTAGGAGTAGAAGGGATCATCTTTAATCTAATCAACTGTGTGTAAAACAATGACCACCTATAGCCATCATCCAACATAATGGTAAAATACAGACCATTTTCCTCCTGGAATTGGAAACAAGATGAGGATGTCCACTATTAGCTCTTCTATTTAATATTGTATTGAAGCTTCTAGCTACTTCAATAAAAAAGAAAAATAAATGAAAAATACAGTTTTGACAGTAAGGAAAAAGCTACCATTTGCAGATATAATTATCATTTGTCAAAAATCTACAAACTATTAGAAGAAATAATGGAATTTAGTAAGGTCACTGGTAACTATGTAAGTAACATTGTATATTTATAAACTAGTAACAATTAGGGAATTAAAACACTTTTTGAAATTTACAATGAAGCATTATATTCATTGAATGGCAGATTCATTTTTTAAAAAATGTCTGCCTATACTCCGTGAAATCTTAATAAAAAGTCCAACATTCTTTTTTTTTTGTAGATGTTGGCATGTTGGTTCCAAAACTTAGAAAGAAATGCAAAAGATACTCTATGAAGAAATACAAAGGGCTAGTCAGGGTGGATTATTTAAAACTGTAATAATTAAGATAGTGCTTTATTGGTGCTAGGATAGACAGATTAGCCAAGGGAACTCAGTAGATCTGAGAAACAGAATTACAGTTATGCAATAACTTGATTAAAGCAAAATTCCAATGGCAGTGCAATGATGAAAAAATAGTTGTTTTAATAAATGGTGCTGAATAAAAGAGATATCCATATGAAAAGAATAAATCTTGGCCTCTATATACATAAAAGTTATTTTGAGATCAATTTTAGACTGAAAGGTGAAACTAAAGCAATACCGTTTCTAGAGTAAAATATAGGAGAATAGATTCAGGAACAGACGAAAGTTTCTTAAGCAGTATTCCAATAAACCTAGCCAGAGAAGACTGACAAACCATTATGTTGGACTTGATTAAAAACAGTGAGGATAAAACAAACAAACAAACAAAACACAGTGAGGATGAGGAGCAGCTGGAACCTTCACATGTTGCTGGTAGGAGTGTGAATAGACATGATCATGTTGGGGAGCTTATACCTGTGTATACTTATACCTGTGTATACTTATACCTGTGTATACTTATACCTGTGTATACCTGTGTATACTTATACCTGTGACCCAGCATTGCTACTACTGAGTACATACCAAGCAAATGAATGTTTATTTCTGTCAAGATGTATCTGTAGTGGTGCTATTCATAGTAGTAGAAATTGAAAGCAGCACAAAAATCTACTACCTATGGTAGAGTACCTACGTAAATTGCGATGCATTCACACAATGGAATTCTGCATTGCAATGAAGAACTACTGCTATTTGCAGCATAAATATCACATATAGTAAGATGAATGAAAAAATATTGAAAGAATAGTAAATAATATATGATCCTCTTCATATGAAGTTTAAAACCAGACACACTATAATATTCAAGGACAGAACAATGGAAAGCCATGATGGGGGTCATCTGCAGGGTGGGAACACTAAGGAAGTCTGCATTTTATGACATATTCATGCACAATTATTTACCTTTGTTATCTCAAATTTGCACTGCTAAATAATGCAGAAAGTTTTTGTTTTGTTTTGTTTTACAGTTAATTTTGGTTGGTTTAATTTCCCCTGAGAGCTGAATTAAATAGCACAAATCTGTAAGAAAGAATGCTGACATTCTAATAACTCATTATGGAGAATGTTCATGTTTTAAAAAGTAAAACCTTAAATATTTAAGCCTTAATTGTTGTTATTGACATGTTTTGATGTCTCTGTCTGGTACAATAAAAACTCAAACACTAGCTGGCTATCTCTGTCTCCTTGTATGAATTTATTAAAATTCTATCACTCAGAAATGAATGATCATAAAATAACATCATTTAATATTTATATGTGATTGTAAAAACAATTCTTCAAAAATTTACTAAAAAAAATGCCTGCCTGATACCCTAATAGAAGTTTTATCTAAGCACTGTATATCCATAAGAGATGAAATAAAGTAAAATATATGTGTGCGCTTGGGCACATACCATGGACATTGTAGATTTTAAAATGACTTTTCAAGGTTTTAAGTACAAGGTTCTACAGGAATGAATCTCAGAATATGTGATAATTTTTTCAAGCCCCTTCAGCTAGTTTAGCAAAAAAGCTCAGAAGTCAGGCACCATGGCTTAGAAGAAAGCAAAATTTAAATAGTTCATTCAGTTCACATCAGTGATTATTCTCTTTTAATTTTAGTCATCATGGAATTTACCAAATAAACTAATATAATTGGTCCTCACTTTTTTACGGTACCATGTTAATGGAAATGGATGTTGTGGGTACCTTGTCCTCAGTGCACGTGGCTCTGTGTAGCTGACGTTGTTTATAGGACAAAGTAAGCTCACAATTTCAATGTGAACAAGTTTTACTTAGTGCAACACTGTGCAAAGCAAGGACTGCCTGTAATAACCTCTATTTTAGTGTGTGAAATTATAAATTAAGGGAGGTGGATAAAATTTTATTTTTTCTACTTTAAAATATATTAGAAAATAGTTCCTTTGTGGTGATACTGAAAATGTGCAAATATCATATACCAATGACTTACAGATATTTTTTTTAAAGGTGATGGTAAATTGTCTTTTTAAAATACCTTGTCAAGGTATTATGCTGAGTGAAATAAGTCAATCGGAGAAGGACAAACAGTGTATGTTCTCATTCATTTGGGGAATATGAATAATAGTGAAAGGGAATATAAAGGAAGGGAAAAGAAATGTTGGGAAATATCAGGAAGGGAGACAGAACATAAAGACTCCTAACTCGGGGAAACGAACTAGGGGTGGTGGAAGGGGAGGAGGGCGGGTGTTGGAGGGGAATGGGTGACGGGCACTGAGGTGGACACTTGACGGGATGAGCACTGGGTGTTTTTCTGTATGTTGGTAAATTAAACACCAATAAAAGTTAATTAAAAAAAAAAATAAAATAAAATACCTTGTCAACCACTTAAATATTCTTGTCCTCAGTATACTTGTAAAATTTTCTTTGTAATAAATGATTTAAAGTGTGCTTTTTTTTGAGGATGTTGATGTTGTCATCAAATTTTGGGCTCTGAAAATCAGGTATCTCCAGTGTGGCTGCTTAAAGTTTACTGCTTTTTTGCTTTTTGGTATTTGCGGTTTTATGTTCATGTTAGTAAATTTAGAAGTATAGAAAAGAAGATTATACAAAATGACTTTACCGGGAACATTTAAGTAACTGTTGTCAAACTTTTGGCATATAATTTTCCAGACAGTTTTCTACTTGGCAACTTGTTTAAAAATGCCATGTAGAGTGATGCTTAGGGAAAAACTCAGGAGAGAGTTATAATGATTTACCCCTGTAGAAGACTCTCTATTTTCTTAGAAAAGAAAGGTCTAAAAAAAATTTAAATTAGTGATTCAAATGGGTATTGTTATTGATATAAGTACTATAAGAAACACTCTAGGGATCCCTGGGTGGCGCAGCGGTTTGGCGCCTGCCTTTGGCCCAGGGCGCGATCCTGGAGACCCGGGATCGAATCCCATGTTGGGCTCCCGGTGCATGGAGCCTGCTTCTCCCTCTGCCTGTGTCTCTGCCTCTCTCTCTATCTCTCTGTGACTATCATAAAAAAAAAAAAAAAAAAGAAACACTCTAAGTATTAAATATTTACGTTAACTTTTAAATTCTAAAATCCTCCATGGATTAATTGTTTCTGAAAGAACTCAAGGACCTCAATTATTCACGTATGTCTTCACTACAAATATCTTATCAGGTCCTTTGGAAAAAATGTGTAATAGGAGGGAATTTTCATAAATCTTTTGTTCCCTGTCTTCTCAGAGCTACCTGTCAGAGTGACTGCAGAAATAGGCAAACCCATTTCTCTTTAATAAAATTTTTTAAAAGTCCATTTTTTATAATAAAGCCATTTGAAATATACTTGTGTATTTCAGATAAGTCAGGAATCAAGCATATCATTTTCTTTTAATGGAGAGTCAATTGTCTTAATCCCTTTATAGAATAATTAATCTTTTCTCCATGAATTTAGTTGCCATTTTGTGCTGATCTACAATGGCATTAATACACAGGTCCATCCTTTCTGTTATTTTCATTGATCAGTATGTTTACCAAAACCACAGTATAATTAGTTTGACATTGTGGTACATTTTGAAATTTGGTTGTATGGTGTTCTTGACCTCAGGCTGTCAAAGGAGATCAAGGTTGATAAATAATCCTTTGTCCAAAAGGGGATTACAAAACCTAAAATTATCTCTTAAAAATAGTGTGAGATCACTATATAACCTCTTTGAACTTATTCACGTGTTAGGATCAGCTAATTAAGTTTCATTTCTTCTCTCTAGACTGTTTACTGATTTTTCCAGCACATTCTCTTTTGCTTCTTGTCCATGTTTATTTTCCTTCACATTAGAAATATTTTTTAATTTCTTTATTAAAATTTCTTTTTTACTGAAATCTAATTCATATACTAAAAAATTCATTTATTTAATGTATACAATCAGTGATTTTTAGTATATCTACAGAGTTGTGCAAACATAATCAAAACTTAATTTTAGAACATTTTCATTGTACCCATCATCAATCACTCTCTAAACCTCCACCCAACTCCCCCAGCGTCAACAACTGCTGATTTACTGTCTACTTTTCTGATTTACCTTTTCTGTACATTTCATACAAATTGAATTGTACACTTTGACAATTTGTGTCTGACTCCTACTTAGTGTAATGTTTTCAGGATTCATCTATGTTGTGGCAAGTGTCAACATTTCATTATTTTTTTATGGCTGAATATTATTTCACTGTATAGATATATCACATTTGTTTATCTGTTCATCAGTTGTTGGACATTTGGTTGTTTACAGTTTTTGGTTATAATGAAAACTGCTATTGTGAACATTTGTACATGTTTTTGTGTAGGCATGTTTTCAGTTCTCATGGGTATCTACCTATGGGTGGAATTGCTGTGTTGTGTGGTAACTCCATGTTTAACTTTTTGAGGAACTGCCACACTATTTCCCAAAGCAGCTGTACAATTTTGCATTCCCACTAGCAAGGGGGAACAAGAGTCCCAATCTCTACATCCTCACCAAAACTTACTATTTTCTTTTCTTGTTTTGAAAAAATTAGAGTCACCCTAATGGGCTAAAATGGGTGTAAAATAGGATCTCATTGTGATTTGGATTTACATTTCCCTCATGATTAATGATGTTGAACATATTTCATGTGCATATTAGCCAATTGTATATTGTTTTTGTAGAAAGGTCTATATTCAGATTCTTTCACTGTTTTTAATTGGATTGTATTTCTTTACTAATTAATTGTAAGAGTTCTTTTATAATCTGCATACAAGACTCTTATGAAATGGATGTTTGCAAGTATTTCTTCCTACTCTGTGGTTTGTCTTTAATTTCTTGATGGAGTCTATTTATGCTCAAAGATTTTTAGTTTTGATGAAATCCGATTTACCTATTTTCCTTTTTTTCTTTAATCTTTAGGTATCATAACTAATAAATTACTGTCAATCCAAGGTTATGAAGGTTTACATCAGTTTTCTTCTATGATTTTTATAACTTTAGCACTTATATTTTGTTTAACTCATTTAGGGCTAAGTTTTATATAGGGAAGGGACGCCTGGGTGGCTAAGCGGTTGAGTGTCTGCCTTAGGCCCAGGGCATGATCCTGGGGTCCAGGATGGAGTCCCACACTGGGCTCCTTGCAGGGAGCCTGCTTCTCCCTCTGCCTGTGTCTCTGCCTCTCTTTCTGTGTCTCTTATGAATAAATAAGGAAAATCTTTAAAAAAAAAAGTTTTATACAGGGTATGAGGTAGAGATTCAATTTCATTCTTTTATTTACTTTTTAAAAAGATTATTCATGAAAGAGAGAGAGAGAGAGGTAGAGACATAGAAAGAGAAGCAGGCTCCTCACAGGGAGCCTGATACAGGACTTGATCCCCTGACCTGGGATCACTCCCTGAGCCCAAGGCAGATGCTTAACTGCTGAGCCAACCAGGTGTCCCAGACTTCATTAAGCTTTAAACATGGTTATCAGTTGTTCCAGCAGCATTCATTGAAAGGACTGTTCTTTCTGCATTGAACTGTTTTGGCACTGTTGTCTTAAGTCAATTGCCATGAAGGTATGACTTATTTCTAGGTTTATTTCTAGACCCTCATTTTTATTCCATTGATTCCCATGTCTATGTTTATGCCAGTGTCATACCTCCTAGATTATTGAAAAACTTTGTAGTAAAGTCTAAATTTTTCTTTATCTTGATGTTTTGGCTGCCAATGAGGAGTGATGTCCCTCATTTCTGTTTCCTATATCCAACAACAGAACTTCAACATCTATCCATGAACAAAAACTTTTGTTGGGGTTGTGGGATCCAGCACTATACTCTAAGAAATGTGGCAGAAGTCTTGCTCATATATGCATTGGGTAGTAGGCAAACAGAACTCAGTCCTGGCTGTGGGCTCTAAAGTGACCCATGAATCAGCTCTAGTCCCTCTCTGCTATTGTCTGGGTGTCCGTGGAGAACACTGACTTAGTCACCAATGGACAAGAGAGCCTTTGTGGAAGTACAGGTTTCCAGAGGAGAGATCACAGAAATAGACTAGAGCAAAGACATACGGGTTTTAGAGGTATTGGAGTGGTTAAGATGAACAGCTTGACTTAACTCATGCCTTACTCAACTTGGCACAACGTAGGGCCAAGAAGACACATTTTTGGCCTGTGATTTCTTCCATGGAGGAACAGAAGTGTGTGAGTGAGCACCTGGCTTCCCCAGCTGGGCAGGACACTGCTGAAGAGGCTCATTTCTCTTTTGTCTTATCCAGAATACTAAACTTTGAGCTCCATGACTTGGGGGAAGGAAGAGTTTGGGAGAATGGCAGACAGGACTCACAGAGGGCATTAAAATAATGTAGATCCTAATAATTGTGCTATGGACTCCCATCAAGTGCCTGCCCATGAGCCACTGGGAACGGCTCATCATTAGTCCATCCAGTGGTCCACAGGCACCCCCACTACCCTGTGTGTCTCACCCATACCCTTGCTACTTCCCATGGCAGGCGACCTGTATATGTTCCTGAAGGCAATGCTGAAAGCAGGTTTTGGAAGACAGCTAGTGAGCACATATAGAAAGTAGGCTCAAATCCATAGGTCAAGGAGAAACTGTAGTGTCACATATGTAAACACAAAAAAGAGGCTGTGAGCACTTGGCCTGGTACGTTGTAGGATCAAGAGAAGGTATATATGTTTTAGAATCCTGCCACAAGAAAAATCTTGTAAAAAGAAAGTGGGGCTATGCACCTGGATGGCTCAGTTGATTGAGCATCTGACTCTTGCTTTGGGCTCAGGTCATGATCTCTGGGTCTTGGGATTGAGCCCCATATTGGGCTCCACATTCAGCAGGGGTCTGCTTGAGATTCTCTCCTGTCCCTCCCCCTGCTTGTGCCCCCCCCCCCTCTCTCTCAAATAAATAAATAAAATCTTAAAAAAAAAAAAAAAAAAGGAAAATCCTGCCACGAGAAGAAGCAACAGGGATGGAGAAGGTATATCCATAGATTAGCTAAGGGCTGATGAAATGTAGTCTTCCCCAAAGGAATGAATCGCCTTATGTTTTTTTCTTTTTAATATAGGAATTTACAGTTCTACATTTTCCTCTAGGCACTACTTTTGCTGTGTCTCATAAATTTTGGTATGTTGTGTTTTTGTTTTGTTCATCTCAAAGTATTTTATAAATTGTGATTTCTTCTTTGACACAATGGGATGTGTCATTTAATTACCTCATGCTTTAAATTCCCCAAATTTCCTTTAGTTTTCAATTTCTAATTTAATTCCATAGTCATTGTAGAACCTTCTTTAATGATTTCAGTCCTTTTCAGTTCATTGAGGGTTATTTTGTGGCCTAACATATGTCCTATTCTAGAGAATGTCCCATGAGTAGAGTGGTATTTTCCTATTTGTTAGGTTTACTTGCTTTATAGTGTTGTTCACGGTCACTAAGTATTAATCTTCTCTCTAGCTATTAAATCCATTATTGAAAGTGAGACATTATTATTGCCTTTTTCAGTTGTCTTTTAAATCATACAGGCAAAAAGAAGTTTTAAATAACAAAAAATGTATTTGTGCTAAAAAAAATATTAGGACCTTTATAGTTAGAATCACTGGTGCTCTTTATTTCTTCATGTGGATGTAAGTCACTATACAGTGTTCTTTCATTAAAGTCTGAAGATCTCCCTTTTGCATTTTTGTGTGGAGTTCTCTCATTTGTACAAGTTTCTCATTTTCATTTCTCATTTTCTTAAATATGAGAAAGTCTTAATTTCTTTGTCATTTTTGAAGAATGCTTTCTCTGGATATAGAATTCTTTGTCAACATTCTAATTCTTTTTTTTTTTTTTTCAACATTCTAATTCTTTCAGCACTTGGGATGTTCCATCCAGCTATCTTCTGGCCTCTGTGGATTCTGATGAAAAATCAGTTGTAGATCATATTGAAAATTATTTGTGTGTTATGAGTTACTTCTCTCTTGCTGATTTAAAAATTCTCTTTTTTCTTGGCTTTCCATATTTAGATTTTAATATGTCTGGGTGTGGTCTTCTTTGGATGTATCTCACTTCTTTGGATGTATCTCAATTTATTAAGCTTCTTGGATGTATAGATCAATGTTTTTCATCCAGTTTTGGAAGTTTTCTGCCATTTTGTCTTCAAATATTTTTCTGTTCCTTTCTCTCTTTCCAACTTTTGAGAGCCCCATTGTACATATGTTGGATGTTGGTACATGTGACAGTTTCTTTCAGTCTCTGAAGTTCTGTTCATTTATCTTCATTCTTTTTTTTTTTTTTCCTAAACTGGATAATATCAATTGATTTATCTTAATGTTTGCCGATTCCTTCATCTCAAATCTACTGTTGAAAGCCTCTAGTGATTTTTTAAATTTTACTTATTGTATTTTTCAACTATAGAATTTCTCTTTTTTCATAATTTCTCTTTATTAATGTTCTGTATCTGTCAAGAAACATTCTCCATTTTCCTTTAATTTTTTAGACATGGTTTTCTTTAGTTCCTTGAACAAAAATTAAATAATTGATTTAAAGTCTTTGTATAGATAAACCAAACATCAGGGACAGTTTCTATTGTCTGCCTTTTTCATGTATACGGGTCAGGTTTTCTTGTTTCTTTCATGTCTTGAAAATTTTTTTGAAAACTAAATATTTTAAATAATGTAGTTTTATGACACTGGAAATCAGATTCTCCTCTCTTCCCAGGGTTTTCTGCTGTTACTGGTTTTGTTATCTATTTAAATGATTTTTCTGAACTAATTCTATAAGGTCTATACATTCTTCATCATTCATGACCACTGAAGTCCCTGATTGGTAAGATCAGTTATAGCCAAAGATTGAACAAAGATTTCCTTAACGCCTAGGTCCAGTAAGTCTCCCAGTTTTTGCCAAGGCGTTCTGTTTGCTTGTTGGGCATACCTTCAGTACTCACTGTGTTAGCCTTAGTGCTTACTCACTGCCCTCTCAGAGCTTCAAAATGGCCTGAGGTGAGGCTTTAGAGCCTTCTCATGTCTTTCCTGAGCATGTATACAGCCCTGGGCACACTTGCAGTCCTTCTCACATGCATGCGTAGGCTTCTAGATTCCCAAGAATATGTCACTGTTTTTCTAATAAGCCCTTGTGAACATCTATTCTACAGATTTTTCTTTTAGGCTTTTTTGGTAGCTTATATTTTGCTCTAATTTTTATATACCACCTCAGGCAGTCACAAAATTAAATGATTGCCTCTAAATGTTTTTGCCAAGCTTCCTTGGGGAAGGCACTTTTTGCATTGAGTGAGTTCACAGGCAGATCAAATAAAGACAGCTTTGCAAGTAGAGTCTTCCAAGGAGCCACAGTTCTTTGACAGTGAGATTTTGAAAGAGTTCCAGTCCAGTTCTGCACCTGCTGGTGGCTACCTAACTGCTAATTTTCACTATGATTGTGAGCTATTGAATTTTAAGGTTATCAGAGTGGGATGGAAATAGGACAAGTTAAAATGCCACAAAGCTTACTTTTTTTACTACTATTCAGACACATTTCTTTTTTAAAAATAATTGTTTATTTTAATTTTTATTGAGGCATAGTTGACATACAGTATTTTTTTTTGACATACAGTATTATATCAGTTTCAGGTATACATACCTGTAATTGATTCAGCAATTACATACATTATAAAATGCTCACCAAGGTATCTGTCACCATACAAAATTATTACTATATTACTAAATATAGTCCCTATGCTATACTGTTAATCCTTGTGACTTATTTATTTTATAATTGGAATTTTGTATCTCTTAATCCCCTTCACCTATTTTGCCTGTCCTCTCACCCTCCTCCCCTCTAGCAAGCACCAGTTTGTTCTCTGTATTTATGAGTATTTATGAGTCTATTTCTGTTTTTTGCTTATGTGTTTTTTTAGAGTCTGTATATAGGTGATATCAGATGGTATTCGCCTTTTTCTGTCTGATTTATTTCACTTAGTATAATTTCCTCTAGGTCCATCAGCGTTGTCACAAGTGGCAAGATCTGATTATTTTCCATCGCTAAGTAGTATTTTAATATATACATATCACATCTTTATTCATGTATTGATGGATACTTGGTTTGCTTCCATATCTTGCCTGTAGTAAATAATGCTGCAGTAAACATAGGGGTGCATATATCTTTCAGTTTAATATTTTTGTTTTCTTTGGGTAAATGCACAGAAGTAGAATTACTGGGTTGTAAAGCATTTATAGTTTTAATTTTTTGAGGGACTTCCATATTGCTTTCCACAGTGGCTATACCAGTTTACAATTGTACCAACAGTTCATGAGGGTTCCCTTTTCTCCATACTCTCACCAACACTTATTATTATCTTTTCACTACTAGCCATTCTGACTGATGGGAAGTGATATCTTGTTGTGGTTTTATTGCCATTTCCTTGGTGGTTAGTAATATTGAACATCTTTTGTGTCTTGGCTATCTGCATGTCTTCTTTGGAAAAATGTCTATGTAGGTTCTCTGCCTATTTTTTAATTGGATTATTTATTCAGTCACATTTCTTGAATAAATACCCCCTAGATTGCCACAAGCCTTTGGTTAATATCCAGGGTTCTGATGATTGATTGACTGATTTTGCCAGCTCCTAATTTATTTAATGGTTGGAGAGAATTTTCAGAGGTCTTATACAACTGGTTTTCACGGATTTCATCTCTTTAAAATAAATTTTATGGTAGTATCAATTTTCATTGTTTATAACGTAGAAGTCAAAATGGAAAAGCTAAAAGAGGAACCTGGAACTTAATATGATTAAAGGCATCCAGATATTACCCTAGGGAATAGTATCTTAATGGATTTTCTTTAGAAAATCATATATTTTATTACATTCAACAATGTTAGCTCACGATGTATTTTTCAATCTCTTCTTCATCCATGCCTAGACTAGAATCCTTGCACCTAGTGTCATTCCTGGACACAAGTGTTCCTACATGGACCAGGCATGCACAACATCCAGAATGGTCCAGTAGGGAGGCAGGTCCACAAGTGATAGTCTTGGAATTTTATTTTATTTTATTTTATTTTATTTTATTTTATTTTATTTTATTTTATTTTATTTTATTTTATTTTATTTTATTTTATTATTTTATTTTATTTTAATTATTTTATTTATTTTTTATTTTTTATTTCATTTTATTTTATTATTTTTATTATTTTATTTCATTTTATTTTATTTTTTTAGTCTTGGAATTTTTTATTTTTAATTTTTATAAGCTTATTTTTTATTGTTCAATTTATTAGTCTTGGAATTTTAAAAGAAATTTTACATGGGTTCTTTTTTGACTTCAATAGTAGAAATTGCTAGGGGTAGGAAATGTATCATGTTATACATTGTGGGTATAAGATGGAGCCCTCCTTTTTCTTCCCCTCTTCCTGCATTGTACATCAGCATGCTTACATCTGCTAAGTTATTTGAATTATTAAATTAAAAAAATATAGAAAACAAAAACTTTCCATGCCTTTATAAATTTAACAACTTACTTCATTTCTAGCACTTTGTCTAAGGTGTTTGACAGTAGGAAGCAAAAACTGAATTTATTACTCTATGATTTATCTAAACATGCTATGTTACCAGTATGCAAAAATGATTAGGGAGTGTTGTTTTCATATAACTTGAGGTGTGGAAAAGATTTAGAATAGTAAAATAATATTTTGAATAATTTGGCTTGAGAAATTGTTGCATCATAATATTTAATAAATAACATTGCTAATTATATTCTAAGGGCAAAATCAATCTCTAAAAAGTATTCATTGTTTTTTAGCAATGATTTTGACTGTTTTCATACAGCTTTAATGAACAGGAATCATCTAATTTAATTTTGAGTAATTGCAGCATTCCAAATATTGAATATTTGGAAATTTTCTGGAGTCCTTGAAAAGAAACTTTGGTATCTTTTATTTCCAATGCACTTCTGTTAATTTTGACTGTTGCTTGGTTAAATCACTTGTGGACTTCTTTAAAATTAAGGTTAAGTTTTTCTAGCAGGTTTTTCTAATGTCTGGATTCATTTTTCAGTATTACATCTGGTACATTATTGGAAAGATTTAACACAGGCTACAAATGCTATCAAGATTTTTCCAGTTTTAAACATTACATACAACTTCTAATATTACCAAGATTTCTTTAGTCACCTGGAGGTCAAGTCAGGATAGGAATCAAGAAAAATAGGTTGTAGGATTGTATTGGCCTAGAAAGTGAAAGTCTGAGGATAAACATGAAGTTCCTATTATCACATACAAGGAAAATACACAGTGCTCACTTACGCTGCTTTTCCAGACTTTCTCATCTGAACCACAAACTGTTTGGCCTTCTGGTTTATAGTTTAGTACTTCTAACCAAAGAACAGTATATTTATTTTGAAAGGAGAAAATGTGCTTCACAATGTAGGAAAAAAGAGAGCAACTAAAATGAACTGAGTTCTACTACCATTTTAGGTACTTTCATGTTTCTCATTCCAAAGTGTTCCTGTCCTAGTCTGTTTGGGCTGCTGTAGGAAATACCACAGACTAGGTAGCTTATAAACAACAGAAATTTATTTCTCATAGTTCTGAAGGCTGGAAGTCCGATCACAGTGCCTCCATAGTTGGGTGAGGGTCATCTTCGTTGATAGCCTGTGCCTTCGTGCTGTATTCCTTCATGCTGTATGCCTTCGTGCTGAAGGGGTGGGGAATCTCTGTGGGGTCTGTCTTATAAGAACACTAATTTCATTCAAGAAGACTCTATGTTAATGACTTAAGCACCTCTCAAAAGCTCCATCTTCTAATACCATCAAGTTTTGAGGTTAGGATTTCAATATAGGGGTGTGGGGGGGGGCACATAAACACTCAGACCATTGTATACCAACCTGTTGACTAGCAACCACAGCTATTTAAGAAACACTTTCATCCATGGGAACTATGTTATAGTGGGCAAATAAGAATAAACTTTGGTCTCTGAATATCAGCTTAAATAGACCTTCTAATGAATAGCTTCCTCACAAATGAAATTGAATCTTTATAATATAAGTTCTCCTGTAATTTTAACACAATTGCACAGCACTCCTATAAGATTTTTATTGACATTCATGTCAATTTGACTGCAAATTTCTGTTCTTGAAATGTGTTGGTAAATTAGCTCTGTGGGAGAAGAAACCAAATCTGATTTGTAGCATTTGTCAATTTTCATGTTCTCAATATTCCTGACAGAGCTTATTTCAAGCTACCAATGCAGAGTTTGGAGAAAGTACATAATTTGTTATCTGGAGCCAATGTGAGTGAACATTGTTCTATCTTACTGTCTTTCTTTTCAGAGCTCAGTATTATTACAATCTCTCCTATGAATCTTTGAGAAACCTTGGAACTGACTTGAATCTACAACTTGAAGCTAGATAGGAGTGTCTAAATCGGTGGAGTTCTGGGAACCTTTACATTCTGATTTCCAGAATGCAGTTAGCTAGCCATACTGACTGGCTTACATGAGGAAAGGTAACTATTCATGTCCAGGTAGACATTTTGAATAAATTTATTTTATTTCTTCTTACCTAATAAATCCTCCTTAATACACACCAGTGAAATTCTAATCAACAAAAGTAGAATGTGTATATCTTCATAATGAAACATCATTGTCCGTGGATTAGGTGATCTAAAGTTCTCAGAGAAGAGTGGTAAATCCCCACCATAACCTACACACCCTGGGGTTTATTCGTCAGTAGTTTCTTGAATGTTTTTAGTGTTCTTATCTACATTTGAAAACCTGTTTCCAAATTGCTCACAGATTGTAAAAGCACTAATTGGTAATGCTCCTTGTTTGGTTCATTGACTCCCACATTCTCTGGCAATTGTTGGTATCAGTGAAAATGTGAACCTACTAAAGGTACTGTTTTTAACAAATGTAATTTAAGCAGTGTTTTCTTAATTAGGGAGCCTGTATTAAGCTGTTACAACATCGGTGACTCCTGGTATTAAAACAGCCTATATTAAATTTTACAGCAATTACTGAATTTAACTTTTAGAATAGCAAGCACATGACTAGATGGCTCAGTGAAATGAGGCGAGTTGAAATTGAAACTAAGGAAAACATGTTTCAGAATTAACACTTCCTCTTTGTTATAAATATGCATAGATATGCATAATTGGGTATATACCTGGAATGTGAAATAGAACAACATCCAGGAGTCAGCAAGAGCACTGGATGTAAAATTAGAAGTTATATTTCACTTTTGAATGTTTCCAGGGACATAGATCAGTTATCTGTAATTAAATGGGTGTAGTTGTTTGTGTTTCTGTGTTAGAATAAGAAGGTTAAGGGTAGAAGCAAGGTGAATAAAAAAGTCAGAATAGGCTTAATGATCTTCATTTGTAATTCTTTAGTACCTTTAGGTGTTCTTACATTTCTGGCTTGGATGTTTGTGTGAGAATTGTCTCTTCTAAGGTCAAGGGAGATATGGGGAGCTGGAGAAACTGGGAAATTTCTGAAACTGGGGAATAGCCGTAATTGGGAAATAGTACCTAACATACAGTAATATAAATCCTGAAAGGTGAAAGATAAGGGAAATTTTAGCAATTTCCCTAACATAACCTCTTTGAAAAAGTAACTGAAAGGCTTCCATTTTCAAACAAAGAAGGGACACAAAAATTGGAAATTATATCATGCAAGTTATAGTGCAGAACTGTCTAAGGAATGTTTGAAGTAATCATTTATTTTGCACCTGAGTTTTTTTTCCTTAAATAATGCATTTCTTACCAGCTTTTAGGGTTTTTTTCAGTATTGTTACAATGAAAAAGAAATGTTTAATTTTATGTGCTTGGCTATTTCTCATTTTACCCCAGTATTTTGACTTGGAAAAGTCATATACCTACATATACTCCTTTTTAATTTGTAATTTGTGTCAAGCTAATTACTTCATATATGTGTTTCCATTTCCCTTCTCTCTTTTCCCTTTAGGTTTCATTGATTTTTGTCATGTTTTATCATGCTCTGGTTTGAAAAATGCATAAGTAAGTTTATTTGTGGAGCTACTAGTCTTTTCCTTCTTCTCTTTCCTTTGACTTACTTTTTTTTTTAAAGCTAGAAAGGCAACAAATCTGGGAATGTCAGTGTAATCAAGCTAATTGCTTTATGGGAAGTCTTGGATTCTGAATTATAAAATGAGGAGGAAACAGGGAGCAGATTAATTTAGTGCCATTAATTAACCTGCTTTTGACCTAAACATTTTTGTTACGGCATGATCAGCAAAGGGCAAGGCAGGAGTGTTCTGACTGGAGGAATCTAGCTGGCTTCAAAGATTATTCCTAAAAGGCAATGGTCCTCAACTTTGGATGCAAGTTAAAATCACCTGGGATGCTTTACAATTTTAGTGTCCAGACATTTGTTTTCTCCTTTGGAATATAGAAAGATAGGAACAGTGTGTCACTTACAGTCTTAACCACAAAAATAAATTAACATACTGCAAATTCACAGATTTTCTTGAAACTGTCAGGGTTGAGGCTGTGGGGCAACAAACTACTCCAAAATATAAAAAGAGACAAAAAGGACAGGTGAGTTCAGAGATAGGCAGGACCTGGACATTTGCTTACTTGAGGAGATGTCGTAAGAAAATACAAGTAAGGAAAATTCAGCTAGAATAGGTAACAAATTGGTAGAGGTTGAGTGTAGTTTGGCAAGACATTTGCAGTCCCGGGACCATCAATATAAGGCACAATATCATTCCATTGTGTATTCTTCACAGATCCCACCAGGTTCAAAAAGATTAGTGAGAGTTCTGATAAAGTATTCCTGATGGTGTAAGCCTGGGGAAAGGGCATAATGGCTGCTGTGTTATGGCACAAAAATTCACCTGGTCTCTTTTCTCCTCTATCTTTTATGGAAAAAAAGCCTTAATCTGCCTAAGTCACTTCTCCACAGGAGAAGGATCAAGGTTAGCTGGCAGTGAAACAGGAGCATTGGGAAATCTACAACCCTAAGACCCAGGAACACAGTGCCTTCCTAAGACTGAGTCTTAACCAGAAAAAAATGGAGCTCCACCACCCCTCCCCCCCATTCCCTCTACCACCAGATCAAGGTCAAGTAACAAGCCAGACTGAAATACAGCTGAGAGTATTAAAGAATATAAGGACAGACCCACTCTAAGGCAACACAAAAGGAAGATTTAAGGTGATGGTGGGGAAGATAGTGAAAAACCTTCTGGAAAACCAGCTCTCACCCCCAAGCTATTTCTAGAGAAATTTAAAGCATATGGCTTACTGAGGGTAACTATAACTACAACAAACCTTGAACTGAGATTGACTTTTGATTTGATGAAAGCAGATTCCACACTGAAGGTCTAGTGGAAAGAAGGGGGTGGGGGGTTGTTCATTTCCAGGCATAAAATCTATTTACCTTTATTATCTTTCACAATGGGCTATTTTTTAACAAAAAAAATATACAGAAGAATGGCAAGAAGGAAAAACATACTGCCAAGGAGCAAAACAATCAACATACCAATTGTTAAGTATGACACAGATATCGAAACTCTCTGACACAGGGACCCCTGGGTGGCTCAGCAGTTAAGCGGCTGCCTTTTGGCTCAGGGCGTGATCTTGGAGTCCTGGGATCGAGTCACACATCAGGCTCCCTGCATGGAGCCTGCTTCTCCCTCTGTCTTTGTCTCTGCCTTTCTCTGTCTCTGTGTCTCTCATGAAGAAATAAATAAAATCTTAAAAAAAAAAAAAAAAAACAAAACCTCTCTGACACAGAACTTAATATGTGCTATATTGAAAACTCCAATGGAAAAGTTAGACAGTGTGTGTAAGGCCAGATGTAAATTTCAACAGAGAGATGTTAAACAAATGGAATTGCTGCTCTGTATGAGACAGTAACATGAAGAATGCTTTGGTTCATCAGTAGACTCAACACAGATGAAGAAAGAATCAATTAACTTGAAGTTAAGCTAACAGAAATGGGTCTAACTGAAACACACAAATAATCAATAGTTGTAGGAGCTGAAGGTTGGGAGAAGGGTTAATCAGGAAAAGACAGCAGGAGGAAATTTTGTGTGTGATGAAGCTGTTCTGTGTCAACTGTGGATGTTGAAACGTGGCCCTATATGTTTGTGAAGACCCATAGAACAATATACCACAAATATTGGGGTTTTCTCTTTGTAAATTAAAAAGAAATTAAAAGGAAAAAATAACCCTGATTCTCAGAATAATTATATCAGCATATCTGAGAATGTGAGCTTGGCTCAACTAGGCAATTTCAGTATAGATAAAAATAGAAAATCTCTGTTAGAGTTTCAATTTCTTATAAGCATTGGTTCCTAAACTTTATTGCCCATTAGTATCATCTGGGGTCTTTAAAAATATTGATGTCTATTTCTCATTCCCAAGCATTCTGATTTAATGTGCAAGACAAAATATGGCTATTGGGAATTTTAAAAGCTTTCCTGGTGATACTATGGGCATCAAAGTTTGGGAACCATTGGTCTAGAGCAGTGATTCTTAAACTTTAGCCTATATCAGAATCATCTGAAAGGCTTGTTAAAACACAGATGATTGGGCAGCCTGGGTGGCTTAGCGGTTTAGCGCCGCCTTCAGCCCAGAGCATGATCCTGGAGACCTGGGATCGAGTCCCACGTCGGGCTCCCTGCATCTCCCTCTGCCTGTGTCTCTGTCCCACCCCCCCGTATCTCATGAATAAAGTCTTTAAACACACACACACACACACACAGATGATTAGGGTCATAGTCCCAGAGATTTTGCTTCAGTAGATTTGGGATGGAGTCTAAGAATTTACATTTCTAATAAATTTTCAGTTAATGCTGATGTTGCAGGCTCTTTGACAACTATTGGTCTTAGACTAATGCTTCTCAGTTGCTACTGTGCATAAAATCACAGTCAAAATTCTAATAAGTTGATCTGGAACAAGGCCTAAGATTCTGTATTTCTAGCAGGCTCCCATATTATGCTGCTGGAGAAAAGACAACACTTTGAATAGCAAAGGTGTCTAGAGTCTTGCATGACTTAACTGAGTAGTACTAGTGGCAGCATCTGGTGATTTCTGTGTACATTTAAAATTTGAGAAGTACCGTTCCAGAGGTCAGTGTGTGTTAAGCATTGTTTTTTGCTCCCTGACTTTCTATTTGACAGCATGCAAAGCTTTGATCTATTGCTCAGAAAAATCAACTTGCTTATCTACGTGCCTGACAATTTATTAATTCACAATGGAAAATACAAGAGTACAGAGGCAAATTAGTTTATCAGGGCCAGCCAGTTTCACTAAGGTATGGAAGCCTACAGAGAGCCAACCTATCAGAAGATGGCTTAATGAGTGAGAAGCACAGTGAAAGAGTTCAGGTGATTTTATGAAGTGCCTGTCAAGATTCTGAATATTTTGTTTCTGTCAAGTACAGTGTGTCATTTTGGGGCATACCATGTCACAGGCCATCCAATAGCCTGTGAGTAACTGGGAGTTAGCCTTCTCTCCCCAGTCCAATCAGTTGTTGTCAAGAGAGAGGTCATCATCTATTATAGAGCATATTGGTTGTTTACTCCAAAAAGCTGGTGTGAGTGTGGGTAACCAGGCACCATAGGCTCCTCTTCAGGATAAAAAAACCCCAGATAAATACAAATAATATTATCATAAACAGCTTATGATAAGATCAAGTTTTTGGAAGGATAAAGCCCAAAAGTAAATGAAAGAGTGCTTACTCCTAGGATTTTAAAAAATTAATTTTTAATTTATCATGACGTAGGTAAAGAAAAGAAAAAAAAATGACCTGCAAATCTTTCTGTATTTGCATAACCTAATGCATCTTTACTTTCTAAATGAAAAGGAAAGAGAGCTCTGTTTGATATAGAAATCAGCATTTTTGGGATCCCTGGGTGGCGCAGCGGTTTGGCGCCTGCCTTTGGCCCAGGGCGCGATCCTGGGGACCCGGGATCGAGTCCCACATCAGGCTCCCGGTGCATGGAGCCTGCTTCTCCCTCCGCCTGTGTCTCTGCCTCTCTCTCTCTCTGTGACTATCATAAATAAAAAAAAAAAAAAAAAAAAAAAAGAAATCAGCATTTTTTGACCAGCTTAGAGCTTCTATAATTAAACATTTAAAAAGTAAGCAGAACTTTTCTTTTTCTTCTTTTGATGAGGAAATCAGTAGAAGCTTTTCTATGTTTGGGGTCATAGTGACATGCTCTGAGGGAAATGTCTTAGCCACTGGGCCAAATTATTTAGAAAAATTGTGGTAAGGACATTTTAAGCACATTAACAGTTATTAAGTTTAAGGACAGAAACAGTCATGTTGGTGATTGATCTGTGGAATTTACTTCTGCACATGTATTTCAGAGTCAGTTTACATTTTACTTCCATTCTTCTATCAGAATAAACACAACCATGAAATACGATGTTTGATTACCATATAATAAACATATGCAATTCAAGGTACTGCTTTTTGAACAGCCTAATAAGGCTTTTTGGGAGACAAAAGTGTATTATAGAGCTTATTAAGTCTCATTAAATCATACTGTGGAAAGAAACTGGTAGCCTCCCAGTTTACATATTGTTCACAAATATTGATAAAGATTTTCAGCTTGGCTGTACTGTATAATTACCAATCCTGCCCCCTACCCCTCACCTCCATTCTCGGTTTACTGGTCTGCCTAAGGGTTTTATCAGTTTTTTGTTTTGTTTTGTTTTGAATCTTGAAAATGTTCTTCAAATGAGAGGGAAAGAGACTCAGAAAACATTTAAGGAACAATTAACTACTTTGTATGTTTTAACATGCAAAGGATACCCCTGACCCTCCCACCAGTTGTGATTCAGAAGCAATTTAGAACTTAAGTGTGTCCTCATAGTTACATACTGGCATATTTATGAATTTGCAAAGACACATCCCCAGCAATGCCAAGGGACCACCATGGTGGAGCACACATGTAGCAGCAGTGAGGCTTCTAGATATTTGGACTTGGAAAGGGAAGCCCGAGGGAACACATTGAAGGAAATTAGGTAAGATCAGTTGTGCCAATCTATCACATTTGCCTCTCCTTAAGCCTGAAAGTTTTCTTTTGTTATCAAGATTGACTGGTTTACTGATAGTTATGGTGCATTGAGGATAACATACTGTCTAACTTGTGGATATTTGGATCAGGAGAAACTGCCTAAGAGCATTCAGTTCCACCGGAAATCAGGAAATGCTCCCTAAGGTCGAAGTGAAGTTTCAAGGTTCATTGAAGAAACGGCAGAATTGCAATTGTCAGTCGAGAAGCTCCTTTCTTATGTTTCTATGCAATAACAAAATCCTTTGTTTTTTATTCAGTAGTAAAACTCTCTGAGAGGCCCGTAGAATATGAGTACAAAACCAGCTGAACAGAAGCCAGCAGCTACCCACAAACAATCTTCCGATACCTTTCACAGTAATGGAATTGCTTATGTTTCCCTGGAGCACATTTTGCAGATGCAAGATTGTTTCGACGCTGTGATCGACAGTATCTGAGTTATAATAACCAGAAGAGAATAATACTTCACAAGGCAATGGCAACTTCCATCTGGTTCTGAGTTCCCCAAAGCCTGGTATAAGCAAGAGAAAAACAGGTGTAGCTCCAATTTAATACATAACAGCTTGTGGACTCAGAATTCTCTTATTTTCCGTCTCAGATACATAGAATGTTTTGTGGTGGATGTCTTTAATTTTACAGCTCAAAGACTGGTGTCAGTGGTAGAAGCAGTAATAAAAATACTTGGTAGATGAATTTTTCTTTACATGCTATAAGGAATTCAAAGGAAGGTCATGGAAAATGCAGTGAATTCTGAGTATACGTATGTGTATGCCTGCATGCGCTTATATAATACAATTCTTGGTCTCAGGGTCAGTACTGCTCTGTAAGAATCCCAGCAGGCACAGGAATGTATTTGAGCATTCCAAAATCACCATGAAAACAAGGTAGTCAGACAGCAGCTATATGGGCTTTGGTGGCAGGGTGGCTAATGCGGTGATCTAAAGCACTTCTTCAAATGATACACCAAATCTATGAGCTACAGGAAAGCACCACACAAAGCTTAGGCTGTGACTGTGTCAGGAATGATGGGACCAGTCTGAGGCCTTGAGACAGGAATTTCCTGCAAATAATAGCTATGGTTTCAGATCAAAGAGTAGAAATCTTCCTAGGTACCTAGTATATGATGACACCACTGTCACATGAGAGTTTTTCTGTCCCATTTGCATACAGTTATGTCAGTGATGTTAATACTATCCAAGGGGAATCCAGATTTTGTGCAAAGGAAAGGTTATATGATTTAGGGTGTCTCCTTTTTATTGAAGAATAGTTGACACACAATATTATATTAATTCCAAGTATAAAAGTAGTGATTTGACAACTCTACAAGTTATGCTACTAAGCTCACCACAAGTGCCATCACCAAACATTGCTAGTACAATACCATTGACTATATTTTCCCTGCTGTACCTTTTATCCCTGTGACTTATTCATTCCGTAACTGGATGCCTTCACCCATTTTAGTCATCTCCCCACCCCCTGCCCTCTGGCATTCCTCAGTTCTCTCTGTTTGTGGGTCTATGTTTACTCATTTGTTTGGGTTTTTTAGATTTCACATGTAAGTGAAATCAGATGGTATTTGTCTTTCTCTGTTTGACTTATTTCACCTAGCATAATACCCTCTAAATCTTCCATGTTGCTTGGGTGTCTTCTTTTTATTTTATTTAAGATTTATTTATTTATTTAAGAGAGAGAGAGAGAGAGAGAAACCATGTGTGCAAGCATGCACACGTGGGTGGGGGAAGGGGGAGAGAACTGACTTCCTACTGAGCATGGAGTCTGACATGGAGTTTGATCTCATGACCCCTAAGATCATGACCTGAGCCAAAACCAAGAGTTGGACACTTAACTGACTGAGCCCACAGGACTCCCAGGTATCTTCTTTTTAAAACCGAACATAGATACTTAGAACTTTTGAAAATTAAAATATTTACTCAGTGAACATATTCTTAGACCCTCCCACAACCTTGGAGGAGCATATAAAACTGAGGGGCTCTGAAATTTAAGTTTTATTGGCTTCATGGTGGTTCTACTTCTGCTACTATGACCTTGGCAAATGACTTACCAACCTTACAGAATCTTAAGCCAAGTAAACTACCTAGATAAAAACTAAGCTTCATTTTAATAAAGCATGAATTTATTTAAAAATTATTCATTTTTTTTATTTTTTAAAATTTTAAAAAAATTATTTAAAATAAAAGTCATCCATGCCTAGTAGCCTGTAATACTTGGGGAAAAAATATGTTGAATTTTAGTACAGGATACACAGGCTTTGAACTAATAACAGTTTTTAACAATATTCATATATTTGTGTTTACAATGATATTTATACAGTGCTACTACATGCAAAAATGCTGTAAGTTTTTTTGTATGTATATATTCATTTTCATTCTCAAGAAACTATCGGTTCAGCCCTTTTAATACCTCCTATTTTATAGATGAAAATAGAGGAGCACAAAGAACTTAATAAGTTGCCCATGGTTGGATGGTTACTAAGTGGTGGAATGTGAATTCGAACCTAGGTAGTTGGGCTTCAGGCTCTATGCTTTTAACTGCTGCCCTCTGTTCTGCCTTTTCCACCTGTGAGCTGTATTGGTTTGGTGCAGTGTGAGGGCAGCATTTACGTGTGTGTTGTGATGGTCTGGCCGTTTCCCGGTGTCTAATGATGGTCTGGTATCCACCTGGTGTATAATGTCCTGTTGCCAGCACTCGCCAAGTGTCAGGTAGAGGGGTTGGCACAGGACCTGTGAGCCAGCCTGATAGAAGAAGACAAACCATCTAACATACATTGGCCTTTCTTTCCTAATTAGTCATTCAGGGCTTTGAAAGTACTGTTTTTAAGGTCTTTCCAGGCCTTGTGTTCAGACAAAAAATACATATTCTATTTACACCTGTGGTTGTGAATGCCCAGTTTGGCATAGGTGGCAATATTCTAAAAGTGCTTTAGGCATTGATGTTTCTAATCGAGTAGGCTCTGCCACCTGAATGGATGGGTTCCTACTTATATTTATTAAAAGTGTCCTATTCCCATAGAATATTTAACTATGCAGAAACTACCAATTCATTTAATTTTACCTAATAGTGATCTTATGAGGTAAATACTATTCTGAACCTTATTTGATAGATAAAGAAACTGAGTCATAGAGAAACTAAGTACTTTTCCTGCAGGAGCCAGCTATGAGTGGAGGAGCCAGGATTCAAACCCAAGCTGTCTGTGCTATAGTGCCAGATTGTCTATTCAAACAAGTGGTGTGTTGACAGTGAAAGGAAATTGGAAATGGTTACCAGTTCTGAAAAAGGAGATATTCTGAATGCTGCTGAAAGCTAAGGGTGCTTAATATTTTTATAAAGAGGAAAGCCACACAGGCTAGTGTTGATGGAGGTGCTGCAGGAAAACAGTGTTTGAAATGTTCAATAAAGAATTCCATAGGGGCACCTGGGTGGCTCAGTGGTTGAACATATGCTCAGGTTGTGATCCTGGGGTGCTGGAATTGAGTCCCTCAGAGGGAGACCCTCTGCCTATGTCTTTGTGTCTCTCATGAGTAAATGGATGGAATCTTAAAAAAAAAAAAAGAGGAATTCCATAAAAGGTGGCTGAAAAGGACTAGCAAAGAAATGATAATAAGTGCTGTTGCTGTGAGAATGATATCTAATATCTACTTTGAACTTATATACTAAAAATGGTTGTAAATGCTTTATGTGTAGGAAACTCAACCTCTTCCTCCCAAGCATACTATATGGCAGATACTATTCTGTGTCCTTATTTTTGCCAGTGGGGAAAGTGATATAAAGAGATTAATAGTTTGTCAAAGACAGACCACTTAAGTAGACGTTTTTAGAATTGAAGAAAATATATTTAAATATATTTACCAGAAACTGGTTGCTGTGGTACCTGCTGTAGGTATAGAAATGAGAGTGAAGACATAGAATTCTAGGCAGAAAAGACAGGCAAATGTGTGATTATAGGGTACCTACTAAAAATGTGCGCTTTTTGGTGGGTGAGCCCGATAAAGAGATGACAGCATGAGCAGAGGAACAGAGGCAAGACAGAACTTAGATGTTAGGGGATCAGCGAGTGTGAAGAGTTCGGTTGAGTGGACTGCCTGGAGTTACAGCTGGAGACACAACTGGGGGCTAGCTGATGGAAAGGTTGTGAGCTAGCTGTCATAACGCCAATGATTCCTAAAGGCTCTGAGAAGCCATTGAAGGATTTCGATCAGGGAAAGGCAATATTCAAGATGAACAGTGTTGATACCTAAATAAAGGAAGGATCTTGAGAGGGAAGATGGGAAGAGAGGGGATCAAAAGATATTAAGAGGGTAGTGCTGAATGGACCTCATGGTAAGTTTGATATGGGATAAAATAAGGAATGGTATAAAAGATGAACTGTGATCCTGATTGGATGGGGATGCTGATTGGGAGGGGAAGCAGATGAGTGTCCAGTGTGGAAGGGTTAAGACCAGATGTATTTGGGGGACTCCTAAATGGAAATATCTGCTAGGCAGTTGGCTGTTGAGCTGTAAAATCAGAGTGATTGTTTAAGAGCCATCATTCTACAGGGGAACATGAGAATTGTCAGAATCTGCAGAGTGAGATGGGAAAAAGGATGGAACAAAGAGGGTCCCAGTGATTAAGACGTTGTGTGTGTGGGGGGAAGGTGAAAGAAAAGAATAATAATCTGAAGTGCCAAGAGAGGAGAAAAAGCTGAAACATATCCACTGATTCAGTAATTAATTTTGTACGAAGGTTGGAATGAGATTTATATGAATTGTTAGGTAGAAAAGAAAGTTATTTTGGTCCTTGTTATGTTCATTACCTTTACTCACTAGGTAAGCTAACTTTCCCAAATACTAAGTGTGCGTGTGTGTGTTTAACAAGAAAATGGTGATGAAGACACACCAAAACAGTTCATCCTTGGTATAAAACAAATAGAGAATAATTCCTTTGGTTACTCTCTTTCACTTGTGACTGGCTAAATGTCTGTGGTTTTGTGGAGACAGTTAAAATCATATAATGCGTTTATTGGGTGTTTTCTGCTTTTTCTTTTGTACTGAAGATTTGCCAACTGCTTGGACAAGTATAAGAACACATGCTATTCCTTCATAAAGTCATTTTGGTTATGAATACTCTAGTATTCAGTGAGAAATGGCAGATTATTCCATTCAGTATTTTTCCAGTCATTACTCTAAAGCTGACCTATTTAAAGTTTTCCTGGTAAGTCCTCCCCTCCCCCTGCCTTTTTTTTTTTTTTAATAAGTTGGATTGGATTTGTTTATGGAAGCAATGATACTATACTGTTAGAGTTCAGCCCAAAAGTCATAAATGGTTTTTATTGAGTTTGGATAGGAAATATATT
The DNA here is from genome assembly GCF_018345385.1 of Vulpes lagopus. Taxonomy (NCBI): domain Eukaryota; kingdom Metazoa; phylum Chordata; class Mammalia; order Carnivora; family Canidae; genus Vulpes; species Vulpes lagopus. The sequence continues at coordinate 41,957,713 of NC_054842.1, read as the reverse complement.
AAGTTTAAAACATGCTTGCAAATATTTCTGATTTGAATGAACTTACACATCCTCCTTTAAATCCTTAAATTCTTATCCTCCTCAGTGTAATATGTAAATGCTTCTGAAATTAGGGTGTTAGTCTGGCTTTTAGAAGGTTGACAGAAAAGGTATTGGGTTTTTTTCAAGCCTAAATAAATAGCCTAGGATTATAATTCACTGTGCATTTAGTGTCTGAACAGTATCATTAGGAAACAGCCTGGTTTACAGACTTAGCACAGGTGGGCTAGAGACATTAAAATAAATGTAATTATTTTACCCATAATGGCAGCTCTGGAGAGTTCAAGGCAAAAATAGCAAAATGATTTTAAAAGTAGCACTAACAACTGTGTAAGAATGGTGATTCTTCTTTTGTTTGGATAGCCACACAAGAAAAAGAAAACTAGGAAAAAAATAGAGATAAATAAACATTGCCTGGTTTTTAGCTGCCTTGGCATTCATTTGGTCTTTTTAACAGCACCCTCACTTTCCCCTTGATAATTGACCTCTTAATTATCACCGTTTGTTAGGACAAACCCAGGGCTCCCCTTTCCCTTGCCATATCCTGTGCAGATATATTGGCTAGGTCAATCTTCTGCTTCCTCTGTAAGATTTAAATTAAGATCCAAGAAGCGAAGTGGCTGAAGTAGTTGGAGATCCATTTGTTTAAGAGATCTGATTGACTGTTTTTGTACAAGATATTTCCTGTTTCCTAGCCCCCCCAAACCACCTTGTCCTTCAAACTTGGTTTTTCAGAATTTCACTGATTATCTGGAAATTCAGCAAACATACACAAATTTCTCTTTGCAAAATTGAACTAGTTGTTTTCTTTTGCTAGTGTCCAAATACCCTTAACTGATAGGCTATTTTGAATATGATTAAGGTACATGTTCCTTCTACTTCAGGTAACCAATATATAGATACTATAGTTGTTTTGATTTCCTAAATCAAATTAATCACTTCCTGGTAAATCTTAACCAAAAAATTCTGATTTCTATTTAATCATCTATAAGTTATTACCTTCCACTAAAGGAAATATTTATATATTTATTTATACATAATTTATTTATATATATATGGGGGGAGCATGAGAGAATGCACATGCACGTGAACAAGCATGAGTACACACAAGCTGGAGGGGGGAGAGGGCAGAAGGAGGAGAGAGAGAATCCGAAGCAGGCTCCGCACTTAGCGTGAACCAATGTGGGGCTCAATCTCATAATCCTGAGATCATAACCTGAGCTGAAATCAAGAATCCATGTTCAACCAACAAAGCCACTCAGGTGCTCCTGGAGTAAAATAATGTTAATATATCGTAAAATTTTTCAGTTTCCAACCAGTTCAGTCATCTCCTTGGGCTTGGGAGAGGGGAAGTAACATCCATTCTTCCCATTTTGGGGGGCACAGAATTCTCTCCTCCCTTAGAGCATCATTTTTTGAGCCCTGGCATTGGCTGAAAGTAGCCATTAACATACTGTGGGGAATTTTCTTATCTATATGAAACTTTTTTAAAAAAGATTTTATTTATTTATTCATGAGAGATACAGAGAGAGGCAGAGACACAGGCAGAGGGAGAGCCAGGCTCCATGCAGGGAGCCCGACGTGGGACTCGATCCCAGGTCTCCAGGGTCATGCCCTGGGCTGACGGCAGTGCTAAACTGCTGAGCCACCCGGGCTGCCCTATATAAAATATTTTATTAGACTTCACCAAATAAGGATTTTAAGGATTGTGTATAGCCCTACATTAACTAGTGAAGCTTTGCTGTAAGTTGCTCATACTAGGAGAGTAGTCTTGAAAAATCTGCAAAGGACTTGGACATGGACTAAATCCTTGGTCAAATATTTGTGTATCTATTATATGGCGATAAAAGAGCTATAATATAACCATTTCATTTCTTAGTAACTATATCTTTAATTTTAAACATGATGTTATAAAATGAGAAAATATGGAAAAAACCAAGGTAGTTTATGAATAAGTGTCTAAAGGACTATTTATGCTATTACACAGTGGATGAAGTCCCACTATATACAAATACAATGATCTAGCTAACTTTGGATGTGTCACAAAAGCTTTATAACCTTAATTTTAAAGATATTTATTTACTTTTATGAGAGAGAACATGCATGCGAGTGCACGTTGGGGGAGGGACAGGAGAGAATCTTCAAACTAACTTCCCGCTGAGCTCAAAGCCTGATGCCATGTGGGGCTCAATTTCATGACCTTGAGATCACGACGTGAGCCCAAACGAAGATTTGGACACTTAACCGACTTGCCACCCAGGTGCCCCGATAACCTTCACTTTAAACTTGAAACAATATTTTCATTTATGAATGACTAAATTTGTGGGACTAGACTCTCTTGCAGTTGTTTTTGTCAGATTTCAGGCATATAGTATCCTGACAGTGGAGAAGGAAGCAGTAGTGGTTCATAGCCAATAGAAGTGGGCCTGCTGGGGTGCCTGGGTGGCTCAGTTGGTTAAACATCTGCCTTAGGCTCAGGTCATGATCCCAGAGTCCTGGGATTAGCCCTGCATTGGGCTCTTTGCTGCTCCCCTGCTTGTGCATGCATTCTCTCTCTATTTCTCTCAAATAAATAAATAAATAAAATCTTAAAAAAAAGAAGGGGGCCTGCTGAGAAAGTGGAAATAATAATAAATGATCTTATTGAAAACAGAAACTAATAATAATTAGGCATTAGTACTTTATAGTATTGTTCTCAGATGGTAGCAGAAAGAAAGCACACGATGAATAAATATAATCTCTGGAGTTCTGTTTTATATTGTTCAATCCTGAGAACAATCCTGAGGTATAATTGTACTCATTGCATGGCTGAGGACTTTGAGCCCCTGCACACTTAAATGAGTTTGAAAGGTGGCTCCGTAAGTTAATAAGTAGTACTAGAATTCATACTCTGGCTTTTCTGATCTCAGAATCCGTATTGTGCTATGACATACTTCAAGTATGGGGGACTAAGGGGAACTTGAAGGACAATTGGAATTTAGGAAAATGAGAGAAGACTTCACAGGGGTCTAAACCCACAAAAGATTTTCCACTGACTCACCCTTCCAAGATGCTCTATAAATTCCTGCTGAACTTCTACATCGAAACATGGCATGTATTGGGTTTGCCTTAAAAATGTCAGCCAAATGTGTGAGAACTAGACTCTGAATTTCTAGCATCACAGGAGGGCTGGTAGGACAGGTACAAAATAATCAAATATATCTAACAGTTTTATAAAAATTTCTTTGACAGTTGTCACAATTTCAAACTAGTTGTAATTATATTTAAACATGGCTTAAGTAACATGTATAATTCCTTGCCTTACATCTAATATGACAGAAAATCTATAAATCATTCATTTAGGTAGTCACAATGATCAGTCACCATGCATAAAAAACTTTAATAATTAGGAGGTCTTGAAAGAATGTTTACTGGAAAATAGAATTATTTCCCATCAATTTTGACTTTAAACACAATCCCTGGAAAACTTGTAAAATCCTTTTCTTTTTTTTCTTATTACCATGGTTTTCTGGAGTGAGGGAAGAAGGAGATATTTTTAAGTATAATTTTATTATATCTGTATGAGTCAAGGGAATGTTATATTGAGAGGCTTAACTCTTATGAAAAGATAAATTTTATGAAGCACACCTCATAAAAATGGATAAAATTTGTGATATCTAAAATGAAATGTACATACATAAATCTTGGGCTTTCTCTCTTGACGTTTTCTTGAATATAAACATGTAAGAAGTTAAAGCTTGGAATTCATGAGCAAACATTCTGTTCTCCAGAATTACACTGTTCTTCTAAATTTATAAAAGTTATATCTCCAACATCTCTGAATATTTTCAGGCTTTTTTTTTTTTGTCTTAACTAATGATATTCCTGGCTGTATTCTCCATATTCTGCAATCAGTTGTTGCTATGGAAAACACTTTGATGCATTAAAACATACCTAAGTCGAGGAAAATAATGGTCATTTTTCTGATGCTTCAAGTAGAAAATGGGAAATATCCCCATTCCAAAGCATGTCTTACACAACTCCCACAGCTTTTTTGTTCATTTTGAGTTAATAAGTGACAAGGCTATTTGGTTGACTTTTGACTAAGCAGTGGTAATAGGAGTACACAGTTCTTCATCTACTGACTTCTGTTGATGTAAAACTATTCTCTCAATCTTTGAGGGAAATTTTTTATTTCTGGCAGTAAATTCTAAGTAAACAGAAAAGTTTGTTGATTGAAAGAGATATATTTTGTTCCTCTATTGCTTTTCTTGTGTGCCATTTGCTGCTTGAAGAAGCATAGCCATTTTAAAACAGCTGTTGAATTTAAGAAACTTTTGGGGCAGATGTATTTTTTCTCCAATGTAAATTTTTTTCAGTTACTAAAGTTTAGTAATAGAGGGTTCTGTGTTACTAAAGAGATGCTCAGAGATGTCATGCAAGAAAACTCAGGTACTATACTTGAAAGAGAACTCACTTTTTCTCGCTAAGTACTTTATTTACTCTTACTTACTCATCAGATAAGCTTGGTTGTCTGGTTTTTCTTACATAATAGGAATCTGGAAGGCTATGATCTGGAGGATCATGATCTAAAATTTAAAGTGAATCCAGAGTGTTCGTGGCCCTGACACCTGGTGTATACAACAATAATGCTTCTATTTACAGAGGAAGAAACCAAGACACATGGAATCAATCTACTTAACCAAATCACACATGAAAATTGTAAGCCTGTCTGAACTTATTAATAACATAGCCTCAAAATATATAAAGCGAAAATTGGCAAAACTGGAAGATGATTAAAATACACTTTTATGTTTGACAACTTTTATGTATTGTTCAAATTAATATAGTAATAGATTAAAACTTGTTAAACTATGATGTAGTCTATATATTTTAATAAGGTTATAATAAATATAAGATATTATCAATAGTATAAATCATTAAACAAGAAGAACATTAACAAACTTAACCTAATGTCAGTATATAGAACAAATATTTACTAAGCATTTACAAAAATTGATATCAGATGGTGGGTCTTACCAGGAGCCTCAATAATTAAGTTCATTGAACAGGTATACAGTTTATCTTGTAGGGATTATTATTACTATTTAGGGGATTGATGAAAGAGTTAAATGAATCACCAAATGCAGGTGCAAGGTAGATATGTAATGTTAATTTTGTGTCCTTCCATTTCTCTTTCTGCATTAGAAATATTTAAGCTATATTTTGACAAATTCTTTCTCTAGTTTTATTGAGATATAATCAACATACAACATTATGTAAGTTTAAAGTGTACATGTTGATTTGAAACTCTTACGTATTGCTAAATGATTTCCTCCATAGCAAAAACTAACACCTAGTCACATCACCTAATTACCATTCCTTTTTTGTGGTGAGAACGTTTAAGATATACTGTCTTGGGCAGCCCCAGTGGCTCAGCGGTTTAGAGCCACCTTCAGCCCAGGGCGTGATCCTGGAGACCCAGGATCGAGTCCCACATTAGGCTCCCTGCGTGGAGCCTGCTTCACTCTCTGCCTGTGTCTCTGCCTCTCTCTCTCTGTGTCTCTCATGAATAAATAAATAAAAATCTTAAAAAAAATCTACTCTCTTAATAACTTCCAAGTCTATAATATAATATTATTAACTATAATCACCATACTGCACATTAGATCCCCAGAACTTACTCATAACTGGAAGTTTGCATGCTTTGACCAACATCTCCCCAGCACCCCCATCTTTGGGTGCCTGGTAACCACTGCTCTACTCTTTGTTTCTATGAATTCTGCTTTTTTAGATTCCACATATGTGTGTTATCAAACAGTATTTGTCTTTGTCTCACTTATTTCACTTAGCATAGTATTCTCCAGGTGTATCCATGTTGTTACAATGGCTAGATTCTTTTGTTTCTCATGGCTGAATGATATTCCGTTATTTATCTATATCTAAAGATCACATTTTCTTTTTAATTAATTAATTAATTATGATAGTCACAGAGAGAGAGAGAGGCAGAGACACACAGGCAGAGGGAGAAGCAGGCTCCATGCACTGGGAGCCTGATGTGGGATTCGATCCCGGGTTTCCAGGATCATGCCCTGGGCCAAAGGCAGGCACTAAACCGCTGCACCACCCAGGGATCCCGCGCTACCTAGGGATCCCACATTTTCTTTATCCATCTGTTGATGGACACTTGAGTTGTTTCTGTATCCTGACTGTTGTGAATAATACTGCAATAAACATAGGAATGCAGATACCTTTATGAGACAGTGATTTTGTTTCTTTTGGATACATACTCAGAAGTGCAAATGCTGGGTCATATAGTAATTCTATTTTTAATTTTTTGAGGAAACTTCATTGGTGGCCATTCCAATCTACATTTCCACCAGCACTGCATATGTTTTCCCTTTTCTCCACATTCTCACCAACACTGGTTATCTTACATCTTTTTGATGGTAGCCATTTTAACAGGTGTAAAGTGATATCTCATGTGTCTTGATTTGCATTTCCCTTATGATTACAGATGTCACGCACCTTTACCTGTACCTGTTGGCCATTTATATGTCTTCTTTGGGAAAATGTCTATTCAGGACTTTTGCCCATTTTTAAACTTGGACCTTTTCTTTTTAATCCTTCTATTGAATTGTCTGAATTCTTTATATATTTTAGACATTAGCCCCTTATCAGATATATGATTTGCAAATTTTCCCCTCATTTCATAGGTTGCCTTTTCATTTTGTTGATTGTTTCTTTTTGCTATGCTTGATAATTTTTTTTGTTTTCTTATTTGGAAATCACATTTTGTAGCATATTTAGAAATTAAAAACTGAAAGCATTTTAAAATGGGGACAAATAATATAAGCATCTTGACATTATTACCTGTTTAGCAGTAATTTCCTAGAACAGAATATGAAAACAAAAGAATTTTCACTTTTTTTTTTTAAACAGTTTATTATTTCAGAAGAGAGCAAGCGAGCTCATGCAAGCAGGGAAGGGGCAGTGGGAGAGGAAGAGAGATAAACTTTAAGCAGATTCCCCATTGAGGAGGTTTGGGGATTAATCTTAGAACCCCAAGATCATGACCTGAGCCAAAACCAAGAGTTGGATGCTCAACCAACTGAGCCACCCAGGCACCCCAAGAATTTTTATGTCTGTCATGCCAGTGTTTAGAATAGTTCCTGGAATATATAGCTACCCCAAATCAATGATGTATTTGTGAATTAAAAAAGAGTCCCTGTATATGGTTATGCAACCTTTAGGTTTCCATCTTTATCCTATCTCCCTCCATTCCCATATTTTTGGCAATTCTTGGGCTGAGAGTAGAAAGTATCTTTCTAATCCATTGATACATACTTTTTTTTTCCACCCCTTTATTTCACATATTCCTGTCAAAAGTAACAAGCATATTTCTGTAGAATTCTTCCTGAAATATAGGAGTGATAATTGACTAAGTGTAGGCTTTTAGGTCCAATCTTTAGCATTGAGTCTTTTACTTTAGCTTTACATTTTCAGAACAACTGAAAGAGGCATTGGATATATTTAATTACCTAAGTGGTGTGATTGGGCAAACAGGACCTATCACATTTTCCTTCTGAAAATCACTCCTTTTTATCTTACCAGATTTGGCTGTTAAGACAGAAAATGAAGATTCCTATATTCAAAAGAAAATGGAAAGAATGCTGAGGCATTCATAGAAAATACATGAGCCGTAGTCAAAATTGAAAAGGAGGACATAAGAAAAATACAAAACTATTGGTATGAGATATACTGAAAGTTAAAACACACTCATCATAAGTTTCCCTGCTTTGACAAGAATACAAGTAAAAATGTAGCCATGTAATTAGAAAACAGACAATATATTCAGTCTTTAAATTCAACTCCAGGCAGCACCAATCTCACCTGGGAAGGTAGAGCTTCCCATTTGTTGTTTCTTTGCACAGCATTAGGAGTTAGGATCAGCAAAAGTTGATTAGTGAGAGAATGTCGGAGTGAGAGAAAACGGAGAGTATGTAATGGGTCTCAGGTGTTGGGCAGGGAGAAAGGCCAATATCTGAGATGTGGGGAGGAGGCCCAGAAAATGGAGGGGATGTGGAAATGTACCTTCCCTGTTAAGTACTGAACTTTGTGTCAGCAGGAACCATTTTCTGTTTTGTTCAAAGAATATTGCCAGAAACATTTTAGGGATTCAATAAGTATTTATTGAAAGAGTAAATGGTAATAAGTTTTTGTTGGATATTTGGTCCTGAGATATTAAGTGATTTAACTAAGGTTAAATGATGGTGATGAGTTTCAAATATCAACCAATTTTCCTATTAAGATTCCTCAGTATTTTTTTTTGTGTGTGTGTGTATTCATTTCACACACATTACTCTCCAGAGACTCTGGAAGATATCTTTCTTCAGGTAAAGGCACATGCCTTTCCCTACCTCTTCTGGCTCAAGAAAATAATTAGGATGACAGATTTTTCTCTACATGGTATTGAGGAAAAAGGAAATAATGTTCACATTCTAGCCTGGATGCATTTTGTTGGGAGTGAGTTCTCTGGGGGCTGTAGCTGCACAGAACCCTTATAATAAATTCACAGAAGGAAAAGTAGGTGAAGGTTTGGAAAGAGGGTTTGGTCAACTGAGTTTCAGCCTTATGGAGGTTGTTAGTGTCTCTCTGGGAATCATATATTCTTTGACATCTCAATGCTTATATTTTTATCTTTGTGCTATGGTAATATCAAGGCATATTTTACTATTTGTAGGACGGAGGAAGGATTTCAAAATTTGGATGCTACAGTGAAAGTTCACCACCAACTATTTTTGTAAGCAAAGAAAAATAAAGCCCTTCATGAAAAAATTTCTAATGAAATTTCCTTCCCAAATTATGAGAAAATTATCTGCATATATACCTTCCCTAAGGAGAGAAATAATAATATCATTTATATCATACCCTGTTCCAGAAAGGATTAAGACAGCATTATCATGAACTCAGAAGGATCTTTCTATCATGCTTTTAGTATTAGCTGTTGGAAGCCATTTTTGTCAATATTACCACTGCACCTAGATGCCAGGTCTGCAGTGATTAGTCAATAAAGAAGCTTCTAAGAATGGAAGCCTGAAATTCCAAGTTAGTGAGATGAGAGGAGACAAAATTGAATTGGGATCTAAACAGTAGCGTTTTGTATATGAAACACTTCCATTTTACATTATTTGGTTAGTACTATTTAGGCTCTTGTAATGTACCTGGTAATTTATAACTGAATTAAAAGAAGTGAAAGAAATACCAAATAGATTAAACAAAGTCTCTGAGTCATAGAGTTGAAATGGGAACATACAAATGGAATGAAATACTCAAAGGCATTAAATGTGTCTATGACCATAAACAAAGTATTTTGTCTGGCATATATGCCAAAACCTATTCATTCTGATTCTCTTCTGTACACAGTTAAAGAAATTATACATGGGATATATAGGTTAGTTAATGATGGTGATGAAGCAAACACCTGATATTTATCTTGGTTACAAAGACAAATTATACACATTTACTTTGGGAATTATTGAAGATAAAATTCTTAAACTGGGATTCAAACTGGGACATTTATCTTGGAAACTTTATATTCCTCTCCCCATTAGCTTAATATGTAGATGTTACAAGATACATATATTAAGAGAAAAATGATCCTCTATTTACCTTTCTTTTTTTTTCTCTATTTACTTTTCATCTTTTCAATAATTAAATATATTTATTGAAAAACTAGTGTTAGCATCATGGGAATTATAATGAATTATTCAAAATCTTACTATATATATATACAAAATATACAACATATATAATACAAATACAATATATTTACACAAATCTTAATATAGAAATGAAATGAGAAAGCAATGGCCAATAAGAGCTGAAAAGTGAGATTAAGTGTCTTGCAGAAGATTAGTACTTTTTATAAACTCTGAAGGATGGATACATGTGTAATATGTGGATAGCAGTTGAGTGGCAGAAAGAGAAAATAAGGAGAAAACACTGGAAAAGGACAAATATCTTTTAGAAATGACAAATGGACATGTTTCAGAGGGAGTCTTCAAATAAGGAGGTAGGGGAGAATTTTGAAAACATTGTGCTGGGTTTGTAAATTAGTTATAACTTGTATTTTTAGAAACACAGCATGTGGTGGCAAAAGTTTACTCAAACAGTATTTTGGGAAGATGAATCCAACTGCAGTATTCTGGATAGATTTGGACCAAGTTGAAAAGAGACGCAGGAAGAGCAAGGAGGATGTGGGGACAGTGATGACAGGAGATGGAAAAGGTCTGACAGTCTGTGGGGCTGGCAGTTTAATCAGATAGGGGGCAAAAAACCAGAGAGTATTGTTAATGGCTTCAAAAGAATTGACCGCACTTGGTGACAAAATGGGTATCTCTGAAGACACAGGTCCTTCAGAGACTTGCTCTTGTATGTTTTGCCAGCTTAAATATTCAAGGGCTTCTTATATATAATGTAGAACACCGAGCATCATCTCTTTGATATAATGATAATTTAGAGACATGAACTCAAAGTAACTATTACAAAACAACACCAATTGTAACAACCACTTTAAATCTTTTTTAAAAACAACTCTTGTTGAGAAAGTTTCATCATAGTACTTGTGAGGAACAATGGTGTTTTGTTTTGTTTTTCACATGAAGACAAGTACTTCTGGAAGGTTGTTTTCAGAAATGAAGGATTCATGTAGACACATATCTATTATACCCAGACAACATCTGTTCCACTTGAGAAAATTAAAGATGGCAACATAAAAAGACATCTCATTTCCAGAGAAACCACGCATCTGACAAAGGGTGACTTTTGATTCTCCAAATGAATAATTTCACAGAATGTCAGTTTTGAATAAGAAAAAAAAGTTTCATTTACTTAGAATAGCAAGGAGAAAAAACAATGATACCAAGCAAATGATTTTGCAAGGGCCTGGGTGAATTATAGCTACATTCTTACAGATTTCAGCTTTGTTTTTGAATTGAAGTTGTTTCTCCATTTTGAACACACTGGAATATTTATGTTAATATGTCTGTGCAGTTCAACTAATTCAGTCCTTTTTCACCATAATAAATTGAGAATAATGCTGAATATCTTACAAATTGATGCCAACAGATGTGTTAATTATATACATATCTGTTGAACAAAAATTGAGAGAAAAGGAGTCAAGCAATGCTAAATTTATATAACAAGACCATAATTATTTAATGAAATATTTATTGGCCTCAAAAATAGGTAGCCATTTTACTTATCTTTGTCCTGTAATTTTGTTAGCTTCTCATCCTTTCTATTGCCTGTAGCTTGATTTCCAACTCACGGAATCCTGATGTCAGGAAGAGTGATGGTTTTATTATGAGGAAGCCACAAATCTACAAGCATATCAAGCATTGTTTGTATACTAAAGAAGTAATGTGCCTATTACCTATTTGCCAGATTGTATCACAAATATAGGCAAGTTGGTTGACAATGGCTGAATTTAGAGGCTTGGACTTTAGCTTTAGACCCTTCTCTTCTTTGAGCTCTGCTTCCCTTTCTTCATTGACCTCATTCTTTCTTAGTGCAGAAGACTTTCTTCATATGGCTGTGAAAATGGCAATAGGGGCTTCAGCTTACACTGCCCTTACAGCTGATAATTCCAAAGGAAGTATGCACCTGTCCCAGTTGCTCCAGCAAAAAAAAAAAAAAGTAAACGGGGGGGAAAAAAAGACTCAGAGAGGCTTCTGGTTGACTTCCTTGCTTATTCATGTGATAATTATTGAGGTAGTTGAGTTTGGGATAGGTGGCTGGGAGAAATAAGTCAATCTCATTTTTTCCAATGGAAAATAGGGAGGTGAGTTTCCTAACAGAGCAGATACTGTGCAAATAATATATGCATGCTGAGCTGACAGTGATTTCAGATATGAAAAAGGATTTCTAAATTGTGAAAAATTTGGGAACCAGTATTTTGTAGGAAAAGGTTCAAACTTCTTAGTATGGTAGCAATATGGCCCTGATTAGTTTTTTCACTCTTTTCAGTGTGTATTTTTTTTTAAAACTTTTTTCCTTCCCTTTTCTGTTTCTTCTCATCCCTCAGTGGTCTTATGATCTAGCCACACTGATGGTTTTTGCTGCTGTCTTGATTTATGCTAATTCATTTTCCTATAATACCTTCCCCTCTTTTATAGATATTCAATCCACCTCACCTTACTGAGATAGTTTTCCACCTTCTCAAGTAAAATCCATTCTTCTCTTCCATAGAGGATCTCATATGTGGATATCCCAAGGAAAAGTCAGTGGAATGGACAAAGCTGACACCTTGCTTTCATGGTATGAGGAAGATCAAAATCATCTGTAGTTTAACTTAGAAAAAAATCCAGTCTGACATCTTTATGCCCAGTTGTTATGAAGCAAAACCATGTTCCTTACATTGTTTACATGTGATTCTGTGGGTTGTAGGGACTTATCACAGGTAAGAGCATGTGTTCAGTTTTGTATTCCAGTCTGTATTCCAGTTCTGGCAATCATTAGCTGAACCATTTAGAGTGCAGTAACCTCTGTAAAGGTTTTTTTGTTTGTTTGTTTTCCATCTAATTAAAAGGGATTTTAATAATAGAACCTCCTTCAGCAGATTATGGTGAAGATCATAGGATCAAACTGTCTCATCCTATTATTCAAACCTTCTATATCTTTTTTTTTTAAGATTTTATTTATTCATGAGACACACACACACACACACACACAGAGAGAGAGAGAGAGAGAGAGAGAGAGAGAGAGGGAGGGAGAGGCAGAGACACAGGCAGAGGGAGCAAGCTCCATGCAGGTAACCTGACGTGGGACTCCATACCAGGTTTCCAGGATCACACCCCAGACTGAAGGTGGCGCTAAACCGATGAGCCACTGGGGCTGCCCCAAACCTTCTATATGTTTACTGACTTTTAAGTCTGTTGACTTTATGAGCAAAGTGCAAGAGGCATCTTAAAGTCTCCTGCTCATTTAGCTCTGTAAATTCTTGCTTCATAAAGGATATTATTTTCATACAAAGTTAACAATGGTGTATGTTTTGTTCTCTTTTTTTCTGACTCTAAAATTTTCTTTGTCATTGTTTTTTTCTTAATCCTATTCTACAAAATGTGCCTAAGTACATCTGTAGGGACGCCTGGGTGGCTCAGCGGTTTGGTGCCTGCCTTCGGCCCGAGGCGTGATCCTGGAGACCCGGGATCAGGATTGAGTCCCAGGTCGGGCTCCCTGCATGGAGCCTGCCTCTCCCTATGCCTGTGTCTCTGCCCCCATGTCTCTCTCTCTATCTCTCATGAATAAATAAATAAAATATTAAAAAAAAAATAAAGTACATCTGTAATGTTTGTAGCTTATAGTATTTATTAAATCTTTGGCTTGATAATGGTTTTGTCCATTCCATACCTTAAATTCTCTCTACAGCTTTTGTTTATATTGTTTGAAATTCAAGAAAAATAATACAAATAGAAACAAATGAATAGGATATCCAGATAATGAAGTTATCAGACAACAATTTTAAAATTATATGTGTCTAAAAACATACGACAAGATTGAGGAGTTTGAGAGGGGATTGAAACATAAAATATTGGAGTTTGGAGTTTCAAGATCTTGAAAACACAATAGCTGAAAGTAACAATGGACTAATAGTAGATCAGAAATATATATAAGGTGAAAAATTGAGAGGTTAGAGACTGTCAAGTACTGAAAAAAATGAAAGAAACAAAGAATGAAGTGAACTGGGCTAACATACATATAATCCAACTCCCAAAAATAGTGGACAAAGCTCACTTATTTGATTTTCTCCTCCCAAAGGCAGCCAGGCCTTCCCAGATGTCATTAATGAAGTTACGTAGAGATTTGATTTAAAGAGTAGTCTTCAGTTCTTCCCAGAATAAATTTATTTCTTTTATTGCTTATTCCTAAGGGTAGATCTTTGGTATCTCAACCTAGAATCTGCATTTTACCTGGCTTTCTTCCAATCAGCCTGCCCTCAAATCCAGTTCTCATTTTCCTGGGCTGATGACCTATTGAGAGTTCTGTTTCTCAGCCATGTCTACTAGAACTGCCAGATGCCATTGTAGGAGAACTGGCCCCAAATCTGTGTTCATTGCTTTAGGTCACTCTTTTCCCTTGGTCTTAATTCTGTAGTTCTTTCTCTTGTTAATACTCTACTACGCTCAAACATGTTTCTTTTCATCTTTTCTGTTATGCAAAATTTCTAGCCCATTTTTTGGAAATAGAATCATTTCTGAGTGTTTTCCAATTTAGTTGGAAAAAATTCCCCAAAATAATTTTTAGATGAATATATGGGTACTGTATAAATTTCTGGTGCATAAAAAGTCTCTATTAAAAACTACAGCCTCTTCTCTTTACTCTGGCCTGACTTGCAAGGAATATCTTTACTCTTCCTCTATAATTTTTTTTTGTCTTTTTTTAGACCATACTGGTTGCCTTATCTTCTTATTACATCAAGTTTTAACAGAAATACCCTCTTAATTGAAGATGAGGTATCCTATATATCTGACATCTGTACTAAAATTAGGAGAGGGAAATTAGAGGCTAGTGGTCCAATAGTTAATGGGTATAAGGATAGCCTTAGTCCTTTTCCCCAGTGACCCAAACCAGTTTGTTTTGTCAGTCTAAGAGTACATGCAAAATAGTTTCTGAGCTTAAAAGGCTTCTGGCTCCTTAATCTTGTCTTTATCTGTATTTCTGGCCAGACTTGATAACACAATAATCTTGGACCTTTTCCTCTAGGAGAAGGAGATAGTCAAATGTGTGGGCTTAGGTTTCCATTTTAATCTTGAACTTTATTTCCTGGTTTAATCCAAGTTTCTCAGGAAACAATTCACATTTAGAGCAATTATTTCACAAGCCCAGTATTTTTGGAAGCTCGACTTTAACTATGAAACCTGGAAAAGAGATAAACTTTGAAGATGAATATATTGAAAGACCAGAAAGATACTAAAAAAACTCAAGGTATGTCTGAGTTGGCATTTTATTTTTGCCCACATTTATATTTATGTCTGTGATATAACTATCTGCAGAAGATATATTGTCTGATGGCTGAGAGAGTGTCAGCATTTTTGAATCAAATGGAAATTTTTCTAAATGCAATATTGTGAGGAAAGTAAAATTTCTATCTACCCAAGACTAAATTTGAACAATTGATAAATAGCATGTGTAGTCCTATTAATATATACTTTATTACCAAAATAGATGCCTTTTCCCCCAGTATATTCTAGTTGTTTATCAGCTGTTCAAATTTTTGTGTGGAATGTCTGATTCCATTACTGATTTTTCTCTATGAAAACTGTATCTGCACATTTGATTGTGATTAGTTAACTAAAAGGCTAATAAATTTTTTTAGAATTTCCCTGGGACTCACTGGCTTTGGACAATTTTACTAATAGCCACATTTTGCTGTTAGGCTGTCCCCATCTGCATCCCTGTACAGTCCTCATGTAGGGCATGGCCAATTATTTCTGGAAAACTACTATGCCTGGATGTCATCAGATAGAGTCTTCTTCATGCTTCCACTGAGGCCTCCTTTTCTGCTGTCTAGAAGTTATTTTGGGTGGAAGGTGTTTCCAGTCCCTGTCACTGGAACTTCTTTTCTAACAATGTTCCTTCTCTATGTAGGTGTCTGGATTTTTGTTGTTGTTCTTGAAAATTCTGTAGCACAAAATATAAGTCACATATAGAAGTACATTCTTTTATATTATTAAGCCTAATTACCTTGCAAAAACTGGAAAAAACACTATTTAATTTTTTTTTAAGATTTTTATTTATTCATGAGAGACACAGAGAGAAAGAGGTAGAGACACAGGCAGAGGGAGAAACAGGCTCCATGCAGGGAGCCCAATGTGGGACTCCATCTGGGACTCCAGGATCAGGCCCTGGGCCCAACCCTGGGTGGAAGGTAGGCGCTAAGCCGCAGAGCCACCCAGGCATCCCAACACTACTTAATCTGTGGGTGACGGACCACAGTAGCTGTGCTTGCTCCTCAGTCTGTCTCCTAGAGTCAGCTTTTCAACATCATCTCCCTAGTGCTCAAAATGAATCCATGGGATTGGTCTAGGGAAGTTTCACCTTTCATTATCTTGTTCCTCTCATCATAGGCCCATGGCTTCATTTGGCAGGTACAAAATGAAAACAAAGGCAAATATTAAAAACAAGCAAAACAAAACAAAACACTCCATAATAAAATTACTTACTTTTACACTTTTATCAATAATTACATTTCTTTTCATCCCTCCCCTCTTCTCTCCTCTCCTTTTTTTTTTCCCCTTCCCTTCTGCTTTTCCTTCCTTTCTATTAAATCAAGCCAGGGGGATGCTTGGGTGGCTCAGTGAATGAGCGTCTGCCTTTGGCTCAGGGCGTGATCCCGTGGTCCTGGGATCAAGTCCTGCGTCGGGCTCCCTGCAGGGAACCTGCTTCTCCCTCTGCTTATGTCTCTGCCTCTCTCTATGTGTCTTTCATGAATAAATAAATAAAATATTAAAAAATAAATAAACCAAGCCAGAGGTATAACCGATACAAATATTTTTGGTCCTATTTTGACACTGACCAAATTATCTTAGGATTCAGTGGTTTTTATTTTCTTGTCTTTCCATTAGTTTGCCTTTTCTTAGTAATATCTTTGAAACTTATTAAGCTTTTTCCTTTGCCAAATGAGTTTGTTCTTAATTACTTTATTAGATTTGTGTTAGACAAAACAGTAAGTTCTTAGCAGCACATAGGAAAGTACTTTGTTAAACTATTATATATCAAATTTTTACATGAAATCTGTTCAGGTGGGTAGTAGTAGTATTTTTTTTTCAAAATTCTCTTGGAAATAATATTATAATTTAAATATATTGAAGTTTTCTTTTAAAGACTGGATTACAATGAATCCTATGTACTTGGTTTGTGGAATGGATGGCAGAAATATTTGATTAAAAAAACCTGTTTTACAGATTTAATCAGTTCCTCTGAAGCCATTTCACCCACTTTCATGCTCTGAACCATACATTTCATGCTTTTATTGTGTGCAAAGAACTACATTGCCTCCTAAACACTTAAATTTTTTTCAAGATGTTTCTTTGGTCCCTTTTAGAGTCTAATGATATTTGTTACATTTAAAAACTATATTCTTAACAGTAAACTATGTGTTTCCACCATAAATTTATGGCTGACCACTTTCCCTGGATGATAGCTCAGGACACATCTTTAGCTGTAGTTTTATGAGGTCAGCTGTTTTCCTTTCCAGTGCTGTCTGTTAAACTAATTCCGTATTCCATGGTTTTCAACTCCACCCATCTTTCTCTCTAAGGAAAGTACCATACTGGGGACGTATTTTTCTTTCTCAGTGGTAAATCATTGTAGCAATGCATACTTTGTAACTTAGAGTGTTCCCTTTCCATAGCTACAGACCTAGTTTTTTGACACAACCCTGCATGTTCATTCTATTAGTGAATAAGACCTTTTTTGGTCCAAGAATCAGGGACCATTCTGAAAATGGGTTTAAACCAAAAAGGGAGTTTATTGAGTGATGCAATTGGTCATCTTAAACATCAATCTGTATTCAGGCACAGATGTATCAAGGTGCCCTAAAGAAGTCTGTTACTTGTAAGCTATTTCTCTCCATCTCTCAGCTCTTCTCTGTGTTGTCCTTATTCTCAAGCAGGTTCTATTGGTAATTCCAAGCATTACTCAGCTTACATCCTCACAGTCTAGAAAACCCAGCAGAATGAGATTTTCTCTTTTCAGCCATTCCAACAAATTTCCATGTCCTGTCATACTGACCCTGCAAGTCGTAAGAGTTCATCCCTGGCCAAGGGGTGGTAATATATTAATTAGTCAGGCCTGAGACCAATGCCCATACCTGGAGCCTGAAGGATGAAATGAACTCCACATTTATCATGGACCTGTAAGAGCCCAGGAAGGGCAGTTTCTGAAGTAAAATTCAGCTGTTGGTCTTCAAAACAAGAGGGGAGGGATCCCTGGGTGGCGCAGCGGTTTGGCACCTGCCTTTGGCCCAGGGCGCGATCCTGGAGACCCGGGATCGAGTCCCGCGTCGGGCTCCCGGTGCATGGAGCCTGCTTCTCCCTCTGCCTGTGTCTCTGCCTCTCTCTCTCTCTCTCTCTCTGTGTGACTATCATAAATAAATAAAAATTAAAAAAAAAACAAGAGGGGAGGGAAATGTGATCCTTAAAGAAGTGTTCATTGTGGGCTTTTCTTACTAAAATTCTTTCAGTATACCCATTCTTTCAGGAGAGAATTTTACGATTATAACCTATCATTTTTACTTTCTGAAACTTTGGTCCACTTATAGTACTCTAGTCTTATTAATAGCTCCTTTATAAATTAGTTAAATGTTTTCATGATGCCATTGCCGTTATATTAGATATAATATATTATATCTAATATATATACATTATATCTATATAATGTATTAGATATAATACATTCCTTTCTTTTATAAAACTGTTAGGAATCCTCAATCTGTCCCTCAATAATTTATTTAAGTTCTTCCATTTCCAAAACATTTTCATTGGTCATCCTAGTCCATAATATTTATTCTGCCTTTGAACTCCAAGTGGTGTTATTGTTAACAGTGTTTCCAAATATTTTTATTTTTCCATTTGTGTGTATGTGCATATAAATAAGACTTACAAACTACCATTTCTTGTTAGGTATATTTTTAGTACACTTCTTTGAAAAAGAAAATCACAAAAGTGAAAATGCTATGCATTCAATAATGGATTCAAGTGAGATTGCATATTGTTAACTTTAAGAGGATCTAAGTTTATGCTAAAAAAGCATTTTGTACATATATATGCAAGACTTACTTTTTTGGACGGTTGTGTACATAGATTAAAGCATTTCTATCCATAGTGCCCCAGACTTAGTGTTCACTAGATTAAAATTGGATACTATTTGTCTATGCCAGTTTTTCACCTTCCTTGATGTATCTTTTCCTATAATTTAATTATATATTTATGTTGATACTCTGGAACCCTGCATTAATGTTTGTTTTTATATTTTAGCTTTATGGCTCTTTGTATGACCAGATAAAAGTGTTGGTTGATTAATTAGAATTTTTCCTTTGTGGTTTGATATCTTTATTCCTAAACTGTCTTTCGTTATTCTTAGCACATTCTGAGTTTATGACTTTTTTTTTTTTCTTTTGAGAGGGAGAAGGAGAAAGAATCTTAAGGAGGCTCCACACTCATTGCAGAGCCTCACACAGGCTTGATCTTACAACCCTGAGATCATGACCTGAGCCAAGATCAAGAGCCAGAGGTTTAAATGACTGAGCTACCCAGGTGCCCCCTGAGTTAATGGCTTTTACTTCATCATGGGTGATATAAATCAACATTGATGTTTTGAAACTTGAAATTTGGGAGCAAATAAAATGAGATTATTTTCTGATAACATTTTACTTTGCAAAAGAGATACTGTTATGGACTGAAACTTATTTTCCCCCAAATTTATATGTCGAAGCCCTAACCCTCCATGTAACTATAGTCAAAGAAAGGACCTCTTTATTATTTTTTTTATAATAAATTTATTTTTCATTGGTGTTCAATTTGCCAGCATACAGAATAACACCCAGTGCTCATCCCTTCAAGTGCCCCCCTCAGTGCCCGTCACCCATTCACCCCAACCCCCCGCCCTCCTCCCCTTCCACCACCCCTAGTTCGTTTCCCAGAGTTAGGAGTCTTTATGTTCTGTCTCCCTTTCTGATATTTCCCACACATTTCTTCTCGAAAGTGCCTCTTTAAAGAAGTAATTATTGAAGTCATGAGGATGGGACCCTATGGACTGATATCCTTAGGAACAATAGGACTGGTGCTCTATATAAGATGAGGAGGGTCACTAGGAGTGCATGCTCACAGAGAAGAGGACTGTGAGGACTTGAGGACACACAAGGTGGTCATCTGTGGCTCGGGAGAACAGCCTCAGGAGAAACCAAACCTGCCAACACCTTGATGTCAGACTTACAGCCTCCAGGAGTATATGCAAAAATAAACTTCTGTTGTTTAAGCCACATAGTCTGTGGTTTTTTTTTGTTATGGCAGCCCTAGCAGCCTCTTACAAGTATAATTGGCATTAGATACAGTACAGCATTGGTCTGACTTGGTTTTCAAAATTTTATTAATTTAGCCTATTTTTTTTAACTTCAGTAAGATTATTTGAGTTGAGCCCAAAGGCATAGTGGATTTCAAGTGTGGCCACATTATAGTAATTTATCACTGAGTATGAATTTTTAAGACATAAAGTCAATAAACTCATCCACTATTTCATATTTCCAAGCTTTGAAACTTGCAAATGGTGATGAAGTACCTGTTAAAGCTAGTTCTAGCTTTCTAGGAATAAATCTGGAAACTGTGAAATAGTGTTGTAGATGTTGGCTCTACTGTAACAATATACATTATCTTGTTAGGCAAAGTTGTATTGGGAAAATCTGCACTTTGAATTAGGTATATTCATAATAAATTACAATAAAACTGTATTAGGGGCTTGATGGGGTCTGTATATCTCTCTAGCGTATAATACTTTTAAGTTGGCCGAAGTCCTTTCTGTTCATCAGTGTGCTTACATGATTAGTTTTAGAGAAGACAGATGCTTAGATCTTCTAGGACTCTCAGAAATGCTTATTTGGTATCAAAGGAATCATAAATCTATTGTATGTGATTCAAATAAAGACACGAGTAGACTGATATATAGACTTGAGATTTGGCCATTCACAGCTTTATCTAAGGATTTGCCTACAAGCAGCCAAAAGAGCTATTCAATTTGGTCATGTAAGTTTAAAAATAATAAGTTCGTGACAAATATCAGTTACGCTCTGTGGTGATAAAAAAACCAAGATAATATTTGGTTAACTGAATGGTGGTTTTTTATTTTTTTTTTACATTTCAGTCATATTTTCTGAGCTATTGTATATTTTTCATTGCCTGATTCTGAGTTGAGCTGAGATTTGGCAGAAATGTTCAAGAAAGACTGCAGCAAAATTATAGTGACATTAACATTTTAAGCATATTTATAACATTTTGGAATAAGTGAAAAGTGGCATTAATAAAAAAATAATAAACATATCTTTATTAATAAGAGCTGAGCACTATGTATGTGCTAGGTCCTGTATTAAATTGTTAATATATGCTAATCAAATTTAGTTCTTCAAACAACTCTGTGAGGTAGATATTACTTTATAGGTGAATAAACTGAGTCTCAGAGGGTTAAGGAAATCCGTCAAACTGCATAGCTAATAAGGGAGTTGAGCCCAAACTCTCCAGTTCTAGAGCCTCTGGCCTGACCTGGACAACTCCGCAGTGCCTCCGTGTGTTAATGTGAACACCCAGTAGGTAATTTATTCAGGAATGGGTTAAAAAATGTTTGCGGATGTTACTACAACTTTGATGAGAATATAACTTTTGTTAATATCATGTAATTTTCTAGATAATTTTATTAAATCACATTCTGATTTCTCAATGGTTAATAAAATCATGAACATCTGGGGAGAAGAGTCTGGTTTTTTTATTTTAAGGCCTTATTTTTTTTTAATGAAAGTAAATACAATAACAGTTCCATGGTCTTTTGAATTTCACATAAGGATTTAATTCTTTTCAATTTATTTAAACCTTGAAATAATTGTTTTTGGAAGGGCATCTGTTAATATTATTTCTTTCTACAGATTAGGCAAAGGAAACATTTCAAGTGGCATACTTCAGATTTTTTGGTGAGTAGCTTATGGAGTTGTTTTCCCTTTGCTTTTTCACTACAATTCTTTTTTTTTTTTTTTTCAAGATTTTATTTATTTATTCATGAGAGACACACACAGAGAGAGAGGCAGAAACACAGGCAGAGGGAGAAGCAGGCTCCATGCAGGGAGCCTGATGCAGGACTCCATCCCGGGACTCCAGGATCACACCCTGGGCCAAAGGCACTAAACTGCTGAGCCACCCAGGGATCCCCTTCACTAAAATTCTTATGTTCTTGAAAAATGCTATAAATTCACTAGGGTTTATGAAAAAATATTTTCAAAGTAAAGAACCTTGTATTTAAATAATTGATAAGCTTAATTGATAAATAGGCTTAATATACATGCATACATACAAATTTGTATTATAAATAGTTTATATATTTGGTGTATATGATATATGGGGTGCATACCATATATATATATATATTTATATATGTTTGTGACCTGCTTTGAAAGTGCTTTTCCTAGCTCGCTCTCTTTCTCTTTCTCCCTATACCCATACGTAGGCACACACTCATATACATATGGATCTCTCAAGGCAAATCTTAGCGTATAGACACTTGAAGATATTGTAGTGATGGGTATAGTGAAATATTATTTGCTAGTTTCATTTAATTACTTTTAGCAATGTTTTAAGGGTCATAATATGGACTATTCTTACTTTCTCATCTTCCTTTCTTGGTTGTAACAAATCGAAAAATTGATCTAAAGAGTGAAGTGTGAGGCAAATTATTTTATCAGCTTTATTGTGCATAAAGTTGGATTGTAGAGTGTAGGTGACCTGAGGCTCTCTTTTAAGACAACAAGCCTGTAGATTTGGGCTGACCTTGTTTATGGAGTGTCAGACACAGAAGGTGAGACAGGGTTGAGGCCTAGATGGGCCTCCTGGGAGAGGTACCTTTTGTACCTATCCAGTGTCTGGGAACTGTGAGAACAAGTGCAACTGCTTGGGCCCAGAAGGCCATAAGCAAGAGGCTGAGTGTAGTCGATATTATTTCTACAGAATTCACTAGTAACAGGAGCCAATTATTACTCAATCTCTTGGGAAGGGGTGAGTTACAGGATAAAGATAAATGTAGACACTTTTCCCAGAATGTGGAATTGTTGGTAAAAACAACAACAACAAAACTGTCTTCTTAGGGCCTCCTGTATCTCAATTGCTATGTCCTCTTTAGCCACTGCCACATAGAATCTGAGCCCCAAATCCTTTCCCTGTTCTAGTTTTCACAGTAAATTATGCTTAGCTGTACATTCCAAAATATCTTACTAGAGACTATGTAGGTGACCCATGATGGCATAAATACTATGAATACAATGCCAGCAATGCAAAAATCAACATGAAACCTTTCTTTTTGTTGTTTCTGGGTATAAATTAAACTCCACAAATAAAACACTCGAATTATAGTCTAAATATAAAATATTCCATCCTTTACAAATTCGTACCCCAATATTCTTATATAGTAAAATTATTTGCAACAATATAAGACTGAGATCTTAAGGCTTTTCTCCCCCCATGTCTGCAGTGGGGGCAAGAGAGTACAGCCCCAATAGGGCATCTCTTCTACAAGTATGAATAACGCTTTCAGGAAATAGTCACTTGTGACAGGTTTGCAAGCCAGTAAGTGGTGTCAGCCCTTTTAAAGTCTGTTATTCCCTGGATGGCTCATGGATTACAACTTAAAGTATAAGCATCCATGAAACTTTTGTACCAAGAAAGTCACTCCCTTTATAGATTCCTGCAGTTTCTAGAATTGCTCTTCCCTATTCAGGTGTGGAATCAATTCATATAAGAATCATCTAAGCTATTTTTAAAATTTACATGTCTATGTCTCACTTCAGATTAATTAAGTCAGTATCTCTAGGGATGAGACACGGGCATCATTATGTTTTAAAGTACCTTGAGTTAAAATCTCCTCTAAGAAAATGGAGGATGACTATTTCATAATAGAATTTCAGTTCCTTACCTCAGAAAGGTGGCGTGTGTTTTCATTTGTTTTTGGCCAATTTCATTCCCAATGTAGCTCAACAATGACTTTACATTCAGGAAAAGAGATCTACAGAACTTGACAGTCCCAGATATGATGTAGGAACAGGCTTAAGAATCTTCCCCATATCTCAGGTTATGCTTTGCACAACTGATAATCCTATTTTTAATTTTATTATTCCCCAGACTAGTAAGTTGCACTGGTTTGGGTCCGTTTTCTCATTTGAACATCAGTATCCTTAGGAAGCACTCTCCACAACAATCATTACACTCTTGAATAGATCCCCAGTGCTAGGCACCCCTATCTAACCTACCAGTATCCCATGTGTTTTTGTATAGGGCCTGTTCCATATCATTTGATGTACTTTGTCTCCACATTCTGGGAATCTAATGATACTGCTGCTGGAGTCTGAAGAAAGGTAAATGTGTGTAGCTACTGATTATTTTCTGAAGTGAGTATGATGCTGACTAATATCTCAGCTTAGGCTTCTAGCAGGTCAGCATATCCAGCGTCATAAGCTATCTCTTTTCTGCAACTCCTGAAGCTGTATTATCATCTGAGTTCAAGAATCTGTGTTTGAAAACCCGGTAAACATCTATCTAAATTCTTGGGCCACTGATGAGTAGAATCAAGCAAGTAGATAGTAACAAGTGGAATATTTTTTTCTTAAACCTTCTATGTGAACAGAAGCTGTAGTTAATGCTAGAGTTCTCAGCATTCCACAAATATGTGGCACAATGATGCAAAAAGGGACACATCACATCAGCATCAGCTCACTAAGGATGGGCTGTCTATCTATCTATCTATCTATCTATCTATCTATCTATCTATCTATCTATCTATATCTATATCTATCTATCAGCTATATTATACAACAGATGATATCAGTGATTCCCCAGTACTAAGAAAAAATACATCTTCTCTGCCACACAGTGGTACATTATAACAATGACTACCATTCTTCCCTCCTTTCTGAGTTCATGCTCCTTTAGTATTATTTTGAAGCATTTCTTAGCTAGAAATGTATTCTATTTCCCTTCCTCTTGAATTTGGGTATTAGTTTGGCTTGTATTCAAGCAGTATGGCTTCAGTAGAAATGTGTGCCAGTCTGAGACTAAAGCCTTAAGAAATCTTGTATGATCCCAGTTGGTCCCTGCGACCCAACCTGTGCCCTGTGAACAAGAGCAGGCAAGCTTGCTTTGGATGAGGGACTGCTTCAACCAGACTAATGCCAGTTCAGTTTTCTCAGCAGAAGGCAAATACATATGGAAGAGCCAAGACAGTATTAAAGCCATGCCCCCACATCATAGCTGATGCATGAGAGAGGAAGCCCAGACAAACTAAGAATTGCCCAGTCTAGCTCAACCTAAATTGCTAACATAGAGAATTGTGGCCAAATGGTTGGGTGTTGTTTCAAGTTGACAAACATGTGCTATGGTAAGTAGTAGTAGCTAATGCTGTCATATTTGGGTAATGTTGCCATCTTAGTGTGTGGATCTGGGTTAGGACCTAGGGATGTTCAGGTCCTATTTTTTTTAAGATTTTATTTTTATTTATTTATGAGAGAGAGAGAGAGAGAGAGGCAGAGACACAGGCAGAGGGAGAAGCAGGCTCCATGCTGGGAGCCCGACACAGGACTCTATCCCGGGAGTCCAGGATCGGGCCCTGGGCCGAAGGCGGGCGCCAAACCGCTGAGCCACCCAAGGATCCCCTGTTCAGGTCCTATTAAGTTTACTCTGGCACTGGTATTTTTAAGTAAAATGTCTTCACTTGGATCACAGCTCTGCCCTCTCCTAGGACACTTGTCATGCAAAGAAAACCAAAATGCACGAGTTTCTCTCCAACCTCTGTTAAACCTAACTCCTAAAACTTTTATAGTTTCTGTGAGAGGATTGATGTCCCTGTAGTCTCTTGCTAAATGATACCAAGAACTGCCATTGTCCTGGTGGCTTTCTTTTTCCTTATAGCTACAATTTCCCAGATATCAAAGGCATTTAATATAATGTAATGTGTACACACACACACACACACACACACACACACACACATTGATAGGACCATTGAAGTTTTGGGAAAACACAGTAATAGCATATGACTATTTCCTGATGGGTCGCTTTGTTGGAAATTTTTAACAAGAGTCACAAATAGAATATGATTATTTAAGAGAAGGAGAAGGAAGAGAGAATTAGGTAGAGAAGGAGGAAGGGGAGGACATCCATGGCAAACAGAACTACATCTGGAATGCTAGTTCCCAGCCCCCAGCTGGCTCACCCACTATTGCACTTGAGATCCCCTCATTTTTAAGGCAGCTAACATTCTGGCACCAGTTATCCCAGAGGTAGAGGGGAATTAGGGCATTAAAAAGTATTTTAGGCTTTCTCAGTGTGGCTTTTGTATATTCTAATTATAAGGCTGGATGTCCAACCCAAGTGTCTAATATTCTTGAGGAAGCAAATATAAATAAAACCGAATTTGCTAATCTGCTTATAAATTGACATGGATCTCGGCACATGGGTTGTGATAAAAGGTTATAGAATATTTAGAATTTGCAAAATAAAATCTATATTGAGAGAGTTAGGACATTTTTGAAATATGAACTGCTGGAACCTATTGCCCTATGGTTAACATTTTGAGCAAAATTCAGGGGTATTTAAAATTGTTGCAGTTGGCTGTAGTCCCTAGGAGTTTTCTGTGTCTGTGATGGTAAAAGTGATAAGTAGATTTGCTCACCAATTTGATAAGGCACATAATTTCCCACTTGGAAACTTGTATCCTGTTTCTTATTAGGACTAAAGATAAATGATTGTTACAGTCTTTGCTTTCAGCACAGACACTTAAAGCTCAGTATTATATAGTCTTCTGCTGTAGGAAGAGGGTAGGTAGGCTATGGCTACAAGGGACTTTATAATTGCTGACTCTAACTCATATCATTGTGACACTATTTAACTGCCTATCTCCTACCCAGCACATTGCAAGAGGAAGGTGACTAATTCTGTCAATAGGTGGGGCAGTGGGAAAACTTCTAAAAATGTCACAGAGAGGGGGTAGCATTTGGACTTCCCTTTGATGGACAAGATTTTTCAAGGCAGAGAATGGGGAAAGGACATTTTAGGTAAAGGTAATAAGGTGTGAGTAAAACTTCAGAAAAAAAAAAAAAAGGTTGTATGACTTGCTCACGGAATCTAATCTGTGCATTTCTAGAATGGGGCATGTTGATGGAGAGTGAGAGGGATCCAAACAGGCAAGTGTGTGTCCCCAGTTTATTTTTTTTTAAATTTTTTTGTGTCCCCAGTTTAAACAAGTCTGCTAGAGATTCACCTTATTTTCTAAAGAATGAGGAACTTTCTTGATTTATAAACAGAGGGGAAGGTAAAAGATAAATACTATGCAGAACAGAGCACAGATGGAAGCTGGCAGAGATATAGTGAAGGCTCAGACTTACTTTCTTAATCTTCGCTTAAAACGAATAGGAAAAAACCCCAAGAGAATAAGTCTATGATATGATCTAAAATTTTAATTTACAGCAATCACAAAATAGGTGACATTTTAGTGTGCGATAGATGAGTGAATAACAATAGCCACTAACAGATTTTTCCTAAGTCCTCCTTTTTTATTATTTTATTTAAAAAATTTTTTTATTGGAGTTCAATTTGCCAACATATAGCTTAATACCCAGTGTTCATCTGCCAAGTGCCCCCCTCAGTGCCCATTACCCAGTCACCCCAACCTCCCGCCCACCTCCCTTTCCACTACCCCTTGTTTGTTTCCCAGAGTTAGGTGTCTGTTATGTTTTGTCACCCTCACTGACATTTTCACTCATTTTCTCTCCTTTGCCCTTTATTCTCTTTTACTAATTTTTATATTCCCCAAATGAATGAGACCATATAATGTTTGTCCTTCTCCAGTTGACCTAAGACCTCTTTCGATTTCATGTTTTCTTTACTCTCTTCCTTTCCTTTGCATATGGCATGTGTACTTTAAAATCTGTATGTCTTCTTGCTTGTGTCTTATTGCAGTAATTGTGATTTGATATTTAATGACTAATAAATTGCATAGCATCCATTTAATAAAACCTGCATTATAATCATTGTGCACAAATTTTATAATCTGGTTTGAAATTTCTAGGAAAAGTGAATAGAAATGAGTTGAAAATCTGATCATGTTGTGCTAGGTTATCACTGTACTCTTCATACTCAAGCCAGGGTCTGCATATGTGACGTAGTAACTGGAATATTTCCTATAGATCACATGAGAGAAGTGTTCATCCCCAATTCATTTAAAACTAATAACATTTCTTTTGATGTAATGTTCTTTGTACTAGTGCATCCTATATCAACTTTCAACTAACTATAGCCTCATTATGAAGAAATGAAATGAGTTCATTTTTAGAAAAATTTTAAAGATGACTGAAAATATAGGCCAGTTAATCAAATTGTCTAATGTGGACAGTAAAGTTGAAATATAGGGTATTGTAATATATCTCTTGTGGATTTGTAATAGTCCAATTAGGGTAGGCTAATCAGATATTTGGAAGGTAATGTACTACCCATTGATTTTCTTTGCTAGAGGAATGGCATCTCACCATTCATATTTCCCCAAACTTGACAGCTAATTATTATCAATTTTGCTTATTTGATCCATATTTTTCCATTACTTTTAATGAAGCAAACTATTGAAATATTGATTACTGGTGATAGCCTTTAAGATTGAATTTGAGACATCTGGTTGTTTCCTGGAGCACCTTCATTCTGAAGGGTGAATGCAAATCCCAGATAAAGAGGGCTTATGTGAGCCTTGCCAGAGCTTTGTCAAGTGTTGGATTCAAAGTGCATATGCACGAAGTTGTAGGTAGAATACAAGGTCAGAAATATGGGGCATGGAATTCCAAACAGATTGGGAAAAGGAAAATGAAAATGGTTGAGAAAGAAACTTAAATGTTATCTTCTTGGCCTAACTAGATAGGATGGGCTTAGTGGGCAGGGCCAGGCAGGGGTCACACAAATTACAGAGTCGATTAGCTATAATAGTTAATCTGGGGAAGTGTTCTTGTCCCCTGTCTCTTTTTAAGCCAGCGTGGCCATGATGAGTGATGCTTGATTTCTTCTTTCTTCCTCTGGTTAAAAAGAATAGTTTCTCTACTCTTAGCTTTCATCAACCGCTGCCCAATTTCCAGTCCCCACTGGGAGGACAAGTGTTTTCAGGATACCTGTTGTATTGTCACAGCTTCCTATTGCTAAATAATGAAGAACAGCAGAGCAGTAGGTGATACATTGTGAATGACCATAAAATAATTATAATACTGTTCAGTGTTCAGAAGGCAGGATATAAGATCTGCATATTATGATATAATTAGAGCTCGAAATATTATCTTAAAAAAACAGAGCAATCATTTTGTGTATATTATAAACATATAAATTGTAAGTATTACAGATATATGTATAGGTAAATTAATTTACAGAAGATAGCTTAGAGGGGCATACATTAAATATGTCAGTGTGGGTGAGGGAAGAGGAATAATACTTGGGGATGGAGAATGAGGGGAAAATGAAGAAACATGAACAGATAGCTATTCACAGACCAATAATAAAAAGTGCTGTGGAATGAGAAGTAAAACCCCTCAAATCACTTTGTTACAGCTGCTGTCCAAATTGAATGAATGAATAAATGACTGAGTGAATAACATTAAAAGCAATTAATGAAAGTCTGCAGTCTCTGCCTCTTTGTTTTTTCCCTGTGTAATTTGACTAAATAGTGAATTTTATGAAGAGAAACCATTTTTGTTTGGCAAGTTCTCAAATTTATCCAGTATGGTTATCAAAGAGATTTCAGGTAACACTTTGGGTTTGGAATGTTGTTAGCATTGTTTTGAGTGAATTCTCCCTAAAGGACAGAAACCGGCATTTGCACAAGGTAAAGCCGGTGACACAGAAGGGAACTTGTACCATGCTGGGCAACAGCTGGGTAAAAAGCTAGGGTTAACAGTTCACGATTCCTCACTTTTGGTTGGCTGTTTGGCACAGAGAAACCCAGTTCCAAGCAGTAAGAAAATACATATCAGGCCTCTCTGGAGAGAGACTTCTCAATACTTTAAACCACTGACAAAAAAAAATTGACATTGTTTTCTTAGCCTCTGTTAATAATTAAAGAGCTCTTATCCACTTACATGACAATGAAGGAAGAATTTTGGCTGAGTTAATTGATAACCTTAAATAATGTAATTACAAGTGTAAAAACCAAAGGAGCAAGAAGCAGTGGATCTGAGAGGTCCTGAGGAGCTGTTCAAAGTTGCTGAACCTGAGGGATTTGGTACTAGTCCCAGCTGTCTATCTTTAAGTCCCTTCCTTAGCAAGGTGGGTATGCTAACACCTTTAGAAGACCCTGTAGGATTATAAGGTCCTGGTTGTTAAGATTAAGTTTCTGGCTGGAAACCACGTTTTCTTAGTAGGAAATTGTTAGGGATCTTAGTTTATGCTAAGAGCTAAAGGACTGCAAAGCATATGTCTGTATCTGATTTCTGAGCACACATGCAAAAAATGTACCTGGCGAACTGAAATCTATAAGGTAGGCAGGGGCAGCCCTGGTGGCGCAGCGGTTTAGCGCTGCCTGCAGCCTGGGGCGTGATCCTGGAGACCCTGGATCGATTCCCATGTCAGGCTCTCTGTATGATGCCTGCTTCTCCCTCTGCCTGTGTCTCTGCCTCTCTCTCTCTGTCTCTCACGAGTAAATAAAAAAATATATATATATATAAGGTAGGCAAACTTTCTGTAAAAAATAGTTTCATAAAATATTATAATGATTGTATTTAAGATAATTACAGCTTTGAAGATTTTTTAATGAAGCTGGAGAAAAAAAATTTATGGGAATACCAGATAGCTATTTTAGTGCTAGAGCCAAAAATAATAATGTTACTATTATAAATCTACATTTATTTTATATAATCTTTACTTATGTCATGTTATTTTAACCTTATAATTTTCTGAAGGAAAGTGATTCAGTACTATTCCATTTAGAGACAAAGACACTGAGGTTCTGTGTGGTTTCTTTAAATAGGTCACATCATTCAAAGTGTTTGAAGAACACTGGATTTTTTTCCAGGTCTGACATGGGCCTAAATTTTTTGCATTGTAGAATAACAGGCTTAGTGGTAATAGTTTAGCCCTGTCCTAGTATAAAAACTCCACTATATCCACCCTTGTTTTGAAATGTAAAAGTATTTGGTCCTATTATAACTAGTACAAACCATAGAGAGGTTATGATTTAGTATGATGTGGTCAATACCTGATACATATTCTGTTAGGAGTTTTGGCCATGAGTACTAGAATAAAAAGACTTTAAATCTTTTATAATAGCCTACAAATGTGTACTTCAAAGAATGGGCACTAAAGTATAAACTTGCAAGGACTGCCACTGCACATACACCAATGGAGATAACATTGTCGTGTATCACTGGTATAATAGTTTCTTGTCTAAATGTGTAAAAAAAGTCCTACTACTCACTGTGTATGATGTAGACAATTTGGGAAATCATGTGAAGTATTTGTTACCAGGACATATTAACACACCAAAGCATCATTTAATTCTTGATGTGTTTTCCAGATGTGCACAGTATACTCCTTGATACTGTTTTTTTTCCCCAACACCAAATGATTGATTTCCTAGTAATAGGAAATTTCCCTAGTAATAGGGAAACTTTTTCTCACCTTGTTTTGGCAAACTTCTGGCAGAACCCAGATCACCAGGCTTCTGCCACAGCTCTAAGCAAGCCATATTGGTCTTGGCCTTGGCCTTGGCCTTCTGGAC
Source organism: Vulpes lagopus (assembly GCF_018345385.1). Lineage (NCBI taxonomy): Eukaryota > Metazoa > Chordata > Mammalia > Carnivora > Canidae > Vulpes > Vulpes lagopus. The sequence continues at coordinate 41,926,150 of NC_054842.1, read as the reverse complement.
AGAGGCTGAGTATCAGATATCCTTCAGCTACTATATGTATCTGAACTTTCAGAGAATATAGCACGTTTGGTTATTTCATGGCCTCTATTGATATTATGCTCCACGGTCGGTTTGTTTTGGTATAGACTTTGGACTTCTCTGGTTCATCTGCTCCCTTCTGTTCAAGACTGTATAGATGGCCTTTAGAACTTGACCAGGCCCTCTCTGAATATCCCTGTCTTTTTCTCTGTGGGAATTTTGATTAAGGTTCTCAAATTTCAAAATAAAGCTAACTAATCATTTCTGTATGTGAGAATCAGTTCGCATTCTCTTTTAAAATTTTCTTAGCCATCTTTAGATGTTCCTCTCAAAGGTGAAATTAAATAGCATATGTTGACAGAAATAGAGTGAGGAAGAAAATAAATGACTTAAGCAAAATATACCAGAGCACAGAGATAAGAAAAGAAATATAGAAAACAATCTGCTGTTCATTAAAAAAAAATTCTATAGCCTTTAGGCTGAGATCTATAGGGAAAAGAAATGCAGAAGAAAAAAGGAGAGTGTAACTGCAAAATATTTGTCACAGTGTTCATCACTAAACTGAGAAACCTTGTAAAGTTATGATACAAATGTTACTGTGTCAGTTGAGAGTCAAAGTTCTCTTGAGTGTATACTGTTGAAAGCCTGAAACCTCACCACTGAAACCTCCACTGCAACGTGGCCCCTTGATTCTGATTCTGGGAAGCAGGGATAAAATGACATAGGTAAAAACAGAATCTAGCTCCATGTACTACACCGGACCTAGAACTTGTCTTAATTAAGGCAGTGTCTACTTGGAAGTGGAGCGGAATTGCTTGAGTGCTGCTGTAAGACGACAAAATAGGTCGACAGTACTAGTCACAGATTAGAACAATTGATTCTGACCAAGTATCCGCAATGCATGTTCAGTGATGAAAGTAAAAGAAACTTGCAGTTTTCCAGTGGAAAACTTTATGAAAAGCATAAGTTTTTAATATGCTTAGTGCTGATGAGAAAAAATGACTTTTTAGATTTGGGGAGAGTTGGCAAATACAAGATATGATTAGATTCTTAGCACACAAGTATGTCCATAACAAAGGAAATGTAGTCTCTTGTTATGCACAAAATAATAATGACAAAACTAAAATATATTGAGGTTTTTTGTTTGTTTTTTTTTAACACCATGTTGCATTATTCTGGGATTTCTTTCCATGCAATTTAATTCTGACATAGGTCTGTAAGTCACCTATTCTTACTGGTCCCATTTTATACATGATAAAACTGAGGCACAAGGTTAGTGGAGGCGTTGTGCCCAAGATCGGAATCCGAGAAACCACCAAGGAGCCGACACTGATGCAAACACATGAGGGTTTATTTACAAGCTCGAGCTTGGGTCCAAGTGTATCCGACACAGCGGAGCAGGGACTTGGACCCCAGGTGGGTTTCAGCTTAGTTTTAAGGGCTGGTCTAGGGGACCTCCAGAAGGGGTGGAGGAATTTCTCAAGTTCTGTTTACATTCTGATATGGGGCTTTCAAGGGCATTAAGCTCTGTTCTTATTCTAATAGGGGCTTCCTGCCCTTGGCTTGGGCTCTGTTCTTTTTCTAATAGGGGCTTTCTAGGACATTAAGCTGTAAGCTGTTTTCTTCCTGTAACTGAAGGAATGTAAATTTCAGCTCTTATTCACAGGGGCCTGGGATGGCGGTACTTGTGCTAATGCTAAACTTGAGGTGGAATGGCCTTGATTTTTCTCGGCCTCCACAGAAGGAGTTAGGATTCAAACCTAAAAGCACCAGCTCCAAATTCTCAACTCTTAACCATCATGCTATTGTTAATTGTAAATATAACTAAATATTGAAATACTCTGATCCATAAGATAAAAAGTAATGAACTAAGAAAAAATATGGCAGTAGGAAATAAGCATTTGGATTAGGTCTCTGTGGGAGCATTACAGTCTTAAGAGTAGTTAGACATAAATTGGATCTTTTCAAGAAAAAAATATTTTTTCATTAATGAAAATGAGAGGCTTTTATCTAAAGAAAATTTATGTAAAGAAAACAAATTTTAAGTGGAATACATGAGTGTTGTTCTCAACCTTGGCTGCACATTGGACTCCTCTGCGGAACTTTAAAAACTTAACAGATGTCTGGGTTCCACCCCAGATATTCTTACTGAATTGGTGCCAAGTGCAGCCTGGGCATAAGGATTTGTGAAAGCAGCCCAGGTGGCATCACTACAAAAATTAAAGTCTTGAGAGTGGCTTCATGGTAAAGCCTAAGCAGTCAGTATGGAATCAGGGTGTCCTCGGGTTGAAATCACATGTGTGATTTTGGGAGATTCACTTTTCCTTTCTGAGATTATCTTCTTATCTATCCAATGGGGATAATAATAGAGCTTAACTTTGAATTTGTAGAATGCACACAAATCTCTTAACAATGCATATCATGGTCACTCAAAGATTGAAGGCAGATCGTAGGTGAGGTTTTTTTCCTAAATTATGAGACGACAAGGAAAATCAGTAAAGCAAAGCTTTTTTTACTGAATTTAATGCTTTAATTGATAACCTCTATGAAAACTAAATGATATATATCATATCTATATAATCTATTATCTATCCATCTGTCTATTAATCACTAGCAAACTATGTAGCTTTTTTAGAGTAGAAGTTCATCTTCATTTGCTCAGCACAATCTTATATTCCCAGACACAGTAGAGAGTCAGAAGATGTGCAGACACAAAGAAGGCAGCTTTATTTATTTTTTATTTTAATTTTTTTTATTATTTATTTATGATAGTCATATAGAGAGAGAGAGAGGCAGAGACACAGGCAGAGGGAGAAGCAGGCTCCATGCACTGGGAGCCCGACGTGGGATTCGATCCCGGGTCTCCAGGATCGCGCCCTGGGCCAAAGGCAGGCGCCAAACCGCTGCGCCACCCAGGGATCCCAGAAGGCAGCTTTAAACAATGATTTTCCTATCTCTCCCCTTCCCACTCCCCTTAGAGAATCTTCATAACCCCCCATGTCCCAGTCTTCTGGGATTGATCTCTGCCTTACCTCAATCTTGCTTATTGAAATGTCAGAAAATCCAAAGCCATCCTTTTGACTATCCTGGAGAAAGCATTTAAATTTGGCGACATGTTAGTCACATTGGACATCATTCTAGGAGGCATAGAACCATGAGTCATTCTTTCTGTGAGGTCTTGTACTGACTCCTGACTTAGAGTCAACATCTGCTTTTCTGATTCTGCTTAATTCCCCATTTCCTGCTGCATAACCATGACCATGTGAAAGTTTCAGGTTTTTGACTACCATAAGCTACTGTTTCCAAGTAATGGCAAGATGAGCAAGTGCTTTAGGAGATATCACTCAAGAATACATGCTTGTGAGTTACTGCAAATATCTTGGCTGTTAATCTTCTTCATTGGGCCAGATATATTTAAGAATGTCCTATTTTTTCACTGTATCAGAGTTAAGCAAGTCTGGTTAATGTGGACATAGGTCTTTTTCCATTAATTAATATGAAAAGACTAGGGTAAAGATGATGCTTTAGGCTTGGCAATAGAGGAATCTTTTCTTTTTAAAAGTCTAATGTATATATACTTAATTTAAAAACTTATAACTGTTAAGTTCTTTAAAGAAATAATTTAGTTGTTATATATGGCCATCTTCCATGCATTCTACATGTATTAGTTAACATCATGTATGAAGTTGATGCTATACAGCTAAAGAAACCAAGAACATCCAATTAGAAACTGATAGAGGTTAAATTTAAATGTAAGCAGGGCAGCCCTGGTGACGCAGCGGTTTAGTGCTGCCTGCAGCCAGGGGCGTGATCCTGGAGACCCTGGATTGAGTCCCACGTCAGGCTCTCTGCATGGAGTCTGCTTCTCCCTCCCTGTGTCTCTGCCTCTCATTCTCTCTCTCTGTCTCTATGAATAAATAAATAAAAAACTTAAAAAAATAAAAATAAAAAATAAATAAATGTAAGCAGTCTGATTCCAGAAAATGAGCTCTAACATTATACCCTATCACCAACAGCAAAGGTTTACAAACAAAGTAATGCCTTACAGCATGAAACAAATTCCTTTTATTTTTTCCTAGCATTTTATCAATGTCAAATGATAATAATAGGTTCATTATTTCTTTATTTAACTCTGTTGAGAGATGCCTTGCAAGGAAGTCCCTGATCATGAAGTTATCCATCATGAAAGTTTTCTTTTTAGTTTTCAAAATAGGCAATTTGAAGCAGTGCTCCTCTGATGTATTTCTTTCGGAGCTCCACTTTCTTTCTGAAAGTCATTTCCCTTGGACAAATTTTTTCAATTAGATAATTTTCTAGTAAAACTCTAGCTTTATTTCTCAACTTTTCCAATGGTTACTCAAAATCTGACATTTTTTTCTGATTGCCTTTTAAAAGCTAAAATCCCAAATTTCTGTAATTTTTTTTGCAATAAACTACCTAAATTGGAGCTAGTAATAAATACATTTATGAGAAGTTTCTAAAGGCTCCAACTAATTCTCACATAGAAACATCCTAAATAGAGTAACTCCTCCTCAACTTGGAACCCTCTTTGTTGGTAGGTAATTATTACCTAAATATTATGGACAAAAAGGAAATTGCATTAATCTGTGGAGCTCAAATATCTAGTCTTACCAACTGCATATGCAGAAATTTCACACAGATCCCTCTGGTATTTCTGCAGGACCATAGGGGTGCCCTTATGAGAATTCACACACCTGTCTTCTGCAGTACCAGATGGCATCCATCAACTCTTTTTCCTTCCTGTTCTGACTTCTCTGTGAAGCTTCTAGAAGTGTAGCATCAAAATGATTGGTGGCAAAGTGCCCACTGAGAATATTGTAAGAACTTCAAGATGCACATCAAGAGTACTACTATACAAAGCCGTGTCCAAAGCTGCCCCTCCTTGGGAGATGTGCTGAGTTCTGGATAGCCAAGGAAGAATGACACTCTCTCTAGTTCTGCATTGCCTTGTGTCACCTCAGTATAGAAACAGCAATATTTTTACTCAGTGTCTCTTAGAAATAGCAACCTCTTTTCTGGCCCTATGCCATTTTTCATAAAGGGCTTAAAATTTGTACAAATGATTGGGCAGGGAGCAGATGCCCTATAATAATATCCATTTCTTTTCATCAGTTTTCTCTCCCATGGGCATCCTTATGAAAACTAACATTAAAGCTCCTTTCTTAACCTTCTGTGCAATCCTTATCCCCTTGTCCCTGCACAGAAACTGGAATGGCAGTTATATAACTCCACTCAGCAGAAACATTTATTCCAGGATTTCCTTGTATTTACTTTTCCATGGCTGAGAGCATTTTCCTTCTACCAAATCATGACTCATTTCTGTTGGGAAACAATTAAAAAAGAGAAAAACTGGAAATAGAAATGGGGAATAAAACAGACAACAGAGTTTAAGAGTAGAGGATCTTGTAATTAAGCTTGGGAGCTACGAAGGTCAACCAGAGTGTTAGATATGCAGCCTGAGATTTTTTAGAAATCGATTTTAGGGTGTTCTGTGGAAAAACAGACTAAAAACCTTTTGATCTAAAGTCATCCTCAGCTGAGCTGAGATTCTGTAACCCCAAATTTTGGGGAGAGCTGTTGAAAAATATCTTTTAGCATAGCTGGGTATATTACATAAAGAACCGTCATTTTCCCATCTCCAACAAATTACTTGTTTTCAGGACTGTGGAGAGATTACAGAGGATATTTAGTAACACCAAACCAGGTATCAAGCAACTATTAACACTTGGGTGGAATCTCAGATCTGGAAAATGAAAACACTTCTAAGCATATATATTTTCTGCAACCAAGACAAAAAACATAAAAAATCTGCATGAAGCTTTTGGTGGGAGAGAATCTAAGGCCAATCTCTAGTGAACAGAAGGATATTAAATGAATAGGATAGAAATGAATTTTAATGGCTCATTATTAGTAATTTCGGATGTGCAGAACACCTTTTATACTTTAATGAAATCTTTTTATTTTAGTGATTGTAAAAGTCACTTTGACATGTAACTTTGATCTTCCATATTCTATTTCAGTCAGAGGATTTTATGTTTCTTGATGAATAAGAGAGGGTCTGCTTTTTTCTCTTTACAACTCATCTTCATAGGGTGAATGGCTGGCTATGGATTTCATAGAATTTTAAATAATTCATCCTTCTGGATTACAAATGATTATTATTTTTTTTTTTGTAAGTTTAATGAACATCCCATTATCATCAAGGAAATGCTTTATTCTTTTAATAGGCCTTATGTTTGTTTTAGAAAAATCTGGAACATTGGTCTCCACCATGCTTGTGTGTGTCATAAGAGAATAGTAATAAAGGAGGCACTCAGTGTCAGGATCACCTATCACCATGTGTTTGTTAGAGGGTATGTGATTATGAGAAGGAGAAAGCATCTTGTTAGATACCTCACCACTCATTCCTGATGGGGAGAAAAAGATCCTTTCACCTAGGGTAGTGGTTTAGATGTTAACAGGTAAAACAGCATATCTGTTTTTCCTGCGAACTTCATTAGCATCCAAATAAGAGTGGAGGGTTTGAATTTGTAAGAGAAAAGACAAGGCCAGTAAAGGGAAGTTTCCCAAAGAAAAGGTTTGGGAAAGGAGTTCAGTAGGCAGCATGGGGAACAGGAGGAATTAAAAAGAGAGAGGAGAGAAATTGAGTGGTGGGAGGGAAGAAGGAGCAAAAGAAAAAAGCCAGTTGCCAAGATCTATAGCCAACCTTTCCATAGTATGTGACCAAAAATTAAGTCAGTGTTAAAATTCCTGCTCTTCTCTATCTACTGCTCTGTGAAGATCCACCAGAGTCTTCCTTATACTCCTATTGTATTTTGGGTGCATGTCTGATATGGAGGAACTAGTGAGGTACAATGCCCTCAGGAACAGTGATGGTAACTGTTCACCTTACAAGGATTCCAGTGGAGACAGGGTTGTGTGCCGTTCCCTTTTCCTCTCACAAACCTAAATAGTTATCCCTGGTTTCCTACACCAGCGGCTGGAGAAGGCGGAAACTAGAATTCCTGGATAGCAAGGACTATTTAAAAAGACTGAAGGGCAGGTGTTGAAACACCAACAAGTGATAGCAGTCAAGGCGGGAAAGGGCTAGAAGCACTATAAAAAAATGAACGCTAAAGGATGACTAGAGTTAGTCAAAGTGAGGGCTGAAAACCCAACAGAAGTATGAGTTTAATTAAATTTAAGAGAAAATTTACCAGATGTTGAAGGGACAAAAGTATAGAGGATGGTGAAGTAATTATATATATATTTAAGATTTTATTTATTCATGAGAGAGAGAGAGAGAGAGAGAGAGAGAGAGGCAGAGACACAGGCAGCGGGAGAAGCAGGCTCCATGCAGGGAGCCTGATGGTGGGACTCGATCCTGGGTCTCCAGGATTAGGCCCTCGGCTGAAGGCGGCGCTAAACCGCTGAGCCACCCAGGCTGCCCTAATTATATATTTTTTGAGCTCAGAGGTGGACATAAACCCCTTGGAGATCACAAGCGGATCCAGGTACCATCTGAGGACGTGTGTGGGCATTTTCTCAGAGTTCCATTAAGAGGCAGAGGAGACTTACCATTATAAAAAAGACAGAGGGAACAGAGCTAGTCAGTTTGAGGAAGATCTTCACAATAAAGACCTGAAGTTACAGATGTTGCATGGTCTTTCATCATGCCTTCTGTGGCATGTGGCCGGGCACCCACAACTATTTGAACGAAGGGTGTTACTACTGAAAGAGTGAGTGTAGTTATTTGGCACACCAGGGATTTAAAGCAGCCTTCCTGTCAGTCAGCCCCTCCCTGCTTTGTCCCCAGGCAGTTCCCTCCTGTGAAAATAAGAAACCCTTAGGCTCTTCTCCTGGGACAGTAGAGAAAAATGTCGATTTATAGTCAGAATATAGAATCTAAACCCTGAAAGGGATCTTTATGAATTTCTAATGCAATTGTCTCAGAGAAAATATTAGCCCGGAAAAGTAGGTGTTTTTTTTTTTTTTTTTTTAATACATTGTTACTAAGGAGAGAGGGTGAGAATTCATTTTTTATTCCAGTTGTAGGATAATACCCTCTACCCCTGAGAACTTGTGAAGTGGAGTGGAAAACCCCTGAACAGAAATGTTTTTAGATTCCTTGTTATTTACATTATTTCTTCTTGGGGAGCCTGGGTGGCTCCGTTGGGTGAGCGTCTGCCTTCTGCTCAGGACAGGATCCAAGGATCCTGGGATGATCAGGCTCCCTGCTCAGAGAAGAGTCTGCTCCTCCCTCTCCCTCTACCTGCCACTCCCCCTGCTTGTGCTCTCTGTCAAATAAATAAAATCTAAAAGTATGTAAATAAATAAACGATTTCTTCTTGCTAAGATCCCCATGAGGTATATGTATTTTTAAACTTTAGCATTAAATTCATACTGGATACTGAGAAACAAATACTCCATTAAAAAAAAAAAAGAAGCAGGAAATGAACAAATAGAAGTAAGTCTGGGGATCCCTGGGTGGCACAGCGGTTTGTTGATTTCTAATTAACTGACCAGAGACTCAACAGGCTTATATATCAGAGGGTGTAGTTGTGGAAAATGATTTTCCATCTCTAAATATTTTATAGATGCTTTTACCTAATATTATTTCCAGAGATACATATTATAGATATGTAGGCAGTTTGCTAAAAAGTTACTACTTGAGAGTGAAGTCTGTGTGGTCCTCTCACCACTTAACATGAACTGATGTACGTGATTGCATGGTCCTGAAAGAAGCAGGGTATTGTATAATTCTATGTTACTACATATGCTATTCTTAGACCTCCTATTACACTGAGGTCCTCTATAATAATGACAGATGTATGATTCATCAGGTTGTCATAAAAAAGATGAAAAAAGATTTTAGACAGCAAAAAGAATGTGAACACTGAAAGAATATATATAAATGGAATAAGAAGGAGGCCTCAGGATTTTGTGATTAAATCCATCAAAAAATATTGACTTAGCCTTTTAACCTTTTATTTAACCTTAATTCCACAAATAGCTAGTTTTAAGTGGCTTATCGTTATGTGTATGTGTCTTTATTTTAAATTTAAATTCAGAGCTACCTAATATTGAATTTTATTGAATGGTGATTGTACCCGTCAGTGTTCCAGCATGAAACAATTCCATTCACATGGCTCAGCTGAAATTTACTGAAAGGACTGATTATAGAAGTGTGGCAGTGGTAAGGAAGCCACCCCAGAAAGTGAGAAAGTAAGGTAGGGGGAGCCAAAGATAATCAACAATGAAAAGCTGTTACTACTGCCTGGAAAGTAATATACTAAAGCCTAATAAAGAGAGCCATGGATAAAGTGACCCCTAAACTCTTAGGGATCATAGTCAATGAAGGGATGCAAGCAGTGCCACAAAACATTGAGCTGGCATGTGGAGTAGGGAGAGGGGGAATGGAGTAGGAGGGTGATTATAGGGAAAGGAAAAAATTACCCCAGTTCTCCCTTTCTCCTTTCAATCTTTGATCTCTTGCCCATGCCTTCCTTTAGCCAAACCCGCTAGAAACCAGAAAGCAAAAAACCTGGGTAATATATTCTCCAAGAGTCTACTGCTTGGGACACACAGCGAGACAGGAAGATGTGGAGAATGGATCTGAAAAGAGAGAGAATGACCACTGATCTCAGATGTTAAGAATCACATAGCACTTTCTACTGATCCAAGCCAGCAGAGAGATGATGGGTGAAAGCATGCTTACCTAGTGCAGAAGGAGGGCAGTGAAGGATTCCATTACCAATATGGTCATTCTAGTCAGGAACATGTTCACAAAAAAAAAAAAAAAATGCAGAGAGCAGATATATCTATTTACGTAGTCAAGAGTGCTGAAATTATTTTTTTAAAGAAGATGTAAAAGTGACTTCTTCTAAGGGGAATCACCTCTTCTACATAAAATTCATTCACATTTCCATGAACAAGACGTATTTATATTGCTATCAGTTTTCTGCAATTTACAGAGTTGTAAAATAGCTCAAAGATGAAAAGGTGAAGTCAAGATAGCCTGGGGTAAACCCCTGATTTCTTTAGCTATTTCAACACCTTTCATAAGTTAATCAAGATCAGAAAATTAATAAATTACTCATAAGTTACTCTTTGAAATCAGTTCCCATGTTGAAATATTTGTCCCCTTTTTGGTTTTTAGCCCTCAGTACTTAATCAGTTATATTTTTATTGTAACACTTTTTTTACTGAAAGGTTTTAGCAAGAATAATGCATTCGTTTATCTCTACCCCCAGATATGCAGTGGCACCCTATCCCCTATCTCATACTGTTCATGTTTCCTTTCCATCTTCTAGGTTTGTGTTCTATCTTCCAACTCTGTCTCTTGCTTATCCCCAATAATCTTTCAACCTTATAAGCAAGGATAGCCCTTAAGGAGAACTTATGCATTCCATGCTCTCTCTCTGCCTGAGTTCTCAGAAGTTGCTCCCTCTTCCTCCCATCCATCTGGATATTATTATTCAGTCTTCAGGGTAACTGGCTAGTCCTCTTTTCCATCTGACTACTGAATGCTCTAGGTTACTCTTGAACATACTGAATTGGGCTTTTCATTGCTTTCTAATCATCTCTCATATGTTTTCATTTTAGGTTTTTAACTAAATGTGGATCATATTGTGATAGAGCCCGAACTGTGAGTTTGTTTGCCAGTACAACCAATTTAAAATTGAATTTGAACATTTTTTAAAAAAGATTTTATTTATTTATTAATGATAGACCTAGAGAGAGAGAGAGAGAGAGAGAGAGGCAGAGACACAGGCAGAGGGAGAAGCAGGCTCCATGCCAGGAGCCCGATATGGGATCCGATTCCGGGACCGCAGGATCGTGCCCTGGGCCAAAGGCAGGCGCCAAACCACCGAGCCACCCAGGGATCCCCAAATTTGAACATTTTTAAAAGAATACACTCCCTCCTTCCTTTTCCTGAACTATCTCCATACACTGTCATTATACATCTGGGCATTTTTACTGTTGTGCTCTTTTCCTGGATCCACAGGCATTTGACTTTGGTACCTTGTTACAGAGATTGACGAAACAAGCTATTTGCTATCAGGAGCCTACTTTTATACTGAACTTACTTCCTTTTTGCATCTGTGGCTTAGCTATGTGAGTGTGTGTGTTTGCATATGGATTGATTGTTTTTATAAGTCAATCAGGAATATGCCCTTTGGCTGTGTGAAAAGTTAGTGATAGTAACATGAGTTCACATTTGTATATTCTGAAGCTTTCAAGTATTTGTATATACATTTTCCTATTAAAATCCCGTAATTATCTGATTGTCTCCATTTTACCGATGAGCAAACTGAGTTCCGGATAAATTAAATGCTTTGCTAAAGCTCACACAACTGGTAAGCAATAGGTCTACTTGTTTTTAAATCATGTGAAGAAATTCAAGTAAATGAAAAGTCATGCATGTGCTTTTGTTTCTAATGGAAAGGAAAATTGCATTTAAACAGTGCTATAGGCATTTTAGTAGGTTATTTTACTAGAGCACTGAGAAAATAAAAGTAGGAAAACCTTTAGTTTTGCAAATAATCTGAAAGCTTTTTATCTGTAAACATACTATTTGGTCTGTGAAATGAGCATCACCTCTATCCACATTTATTTATTCTATTCTATTTCCTGATTGCTTTTGCTCATGTTCCACTGTTCTTTTTCTCACAAGGTTAAAAAGAACACGTGCAGCTGTCTATACAGAGCAGACTCACACATACACATGAATTTAATTTTAAAAAGGCCAAAAAATCAGAGGACCAACTAAACATGTTAGATTTTCATTAGCTCCACTATTAAGAATTCATTAGATATACTGAAATATTACTTTTAAGGCTGTCCTTATTTCTGAGGATACCATATTAGACATAGAGTATTTATTTTTCATAACTGACATAATCTAAACTTGAAGTATTTCCTAATGATGTAATGTAAAATAGATTACATTAGGGTGTCTGGGTGGCTCTTTCAGTTAAGTATCCGACTCTTGGTTTGGCTCAGGTCATGATTTCAAGGTCCTGAGATCAAGCCCCACATGGGGCTTCAAGCTGGGCGTGGAGCCTGGTTAAGGTCCTCTCTCTTTCCCCCCACACTGCCCTCCCTCCCCAACGTACACACTCTTCTCTCTCTCTCTCTCAAAAAAAAAAAAAAAAAAAAAAGAGAAAAAGAAAAAGATCATATTAAAATTTTGTGTACCCCTGCAAAAGATTGGAAACAAGTTGACTGTTGAATTTATTAGAAATGTAAATGAATTAAGGAAATGGAGGTTCTGAAAAGCATGGAAATCAACGAAACTTTTTCTGAGTATGATTTGATTAATTCATAAAACATTTCTTATTTAGAAATACATTTAGTTTAGTCAGCATCACAGGGAAGAAACTACTTTGCCACAATTGAATTTTCTTAATAACTAAAACTTCCTATTTAGAGGACCAACACTTTAATTTTATTATGGATAACAGTATTTCCTAAATATTATCATACTCTATATGACTTCTTAAATAGAGAGCACTTTACACACATCATTATAACATGGCTCATGATTATGAAATTGATGTGTATACTCTGTTATAAACACAGCTTCAAAAAAAACAAAAACAAAAACAAACACAGCTTCCGGAATTATTATGGTGTGAAGGGTTATTTATTCCTAAACTAAATGGTCCCAAACTGCTAATATATTTGAATGCCTTCATTTGTCTTTTTAAAATTCCTTTCCCCCCTAAATTTTTAATAAACATTCTAAACATACAACAAAGTTGAAAGAATTTTATGGTAAACACCCATATACCTAAAGCCTAGATTTTACTAATGACATTGTACTATAGAATGTACTCACTTTCTTACAGATCAGTGCATCAATGCATCCCTCTATCCATTCATTCATCCACTTTATTTTTAAAATTCATTTCACAGTAATTACAGATATGTTAGTATGCTTCTTTCTGAAAAATGCAGCATGCATATCATTAATTAATGTTTTATGTAATTTCTTGAGGTAAAATTTATATAACAATGACATAGAAATCTTAGGTATACAATTGCTGAGTTTTGGCAAGTACATATACTCACATAACCTAAACCCTATCAAAATTTAATTTTGTAGTTTTTTTTTTTTAGTTTTTAAAAATTGTAGTAGATATACAAACTATAAAATTTACCATCTTAGCCATTTTTAAGTGTACAGTTCCATGGCATTAAATGCATTCGTAATGTTATACGACCATAACTACTACCCATCTGCAGAACTTCTACATCTTGAAGAACTGGAAATCTATACAGATTAAACAATAACTCCCCATTCACTCTTCCTCTCAGCCACCATTCTATTTTCTGTTTCTGTGATTTTAACTACTTTCATTACTTCCTATAAGCAGAATTACATAGTATTTGTCTTTTAGTCACTGATTTATTTCATTTAGTGTAATGTCCTCAAGCTTCTTTCATGTTGTAGATTTATGTCAGAATATCCTTCCATTATGTTAACAATAAATATTCTATTATATGTATATACATATTTTGTTTATTCATCTGTTGATGAATATTTGGTTGCTTCCACATTTTAGTTATTCTGAATAATGGTGCAATGAATGTGGGTATATATATATTTCTTTGAGACCCTGCTTTCAGTTCTTTTGGGTATATATCCAGAAGTAGGATTGCTAGATCATATGAAAATTCTATTCTTAAATTTTTGAGGAATTGACCTATTGTTTTCCACTCAGCTGAACCATTTTACATTCTCATCAACAGAGCACAAGAGATCCAGTTACTCCATATCTTTACTAGTATTGTTATTTTCTGATTTTTTTGATGGTGGATATCCTAATGAGTGTGAGGTGGTGTCTCATTGTAGTTTTGGTATGCATTTCCTTATGGTTAATCATATAATCTTTTCATGTGCTTTTTGGTCATTTGTATATCTTCTTTGGACAATGTCTATTCATGGCTTTTTGCTCATTTTTGAATTGGGTTTTTGTGGGATTTTTTTTGAGTTTCAGGAATTCTCTATATATTTTGGATATTAATCTCTTATCAGATATATGATTTGCAATATGATATTGATATGATATGATATATATTTGCAATATATGATAGTATTTTATTCCATTCTATGGATTGTCTTTTGATGCACAAAGTTTTAAAATTTTCATGATATCCAGTTTTTTTTTTTTACCACCTGTGTCATTAGTGCCATATCCAAAATATTGTTGTCAAATCCAATGTCATAATTTTTTTGTCCTATATTTTCTTTTAAAATTTTTAGGGTTTTTTAGGTCTTACATTTAGGTCTTTGATACGTTTTGAGATAATTTTTGTATAAGGTGTTAGGTAAGTATTCAAGTTCATTCTTTTGCATATGGATATCCAGTTTTCCCACCATCATGCGTTGAAAAGACTGTCCTTTCCCCACTGAATGGTCTTGACACCCTTGTTAAAAGTCATTTGACCATTTTGTGAAGGTTTTTTCTGTACTCTCTTTTGTTTGGGTTATTCAAGATTTCTTGATATTCCACATGAATTTTGGATTTCTATTTCTATAAGAATTGTCATTGGGATTTTGATAGAGATTGCATTGAATCTGTACATCACTTTGGTACTGAATATTAGGGATGTGTTTCCATTTGTTTATGTCTTTGTTAATTTCTCTCAACAATATTTTGTAGTTTTCATTGTGTAAGATTTTCATCTCCTTGGTTAATTCCTAAGTATTTTACTCATTATTTGTCTATTAAGATTTCCTATTTCTCCATGGTTTAATCTTGTTAGTCTTGTGATCTAGGAATTTGTCTATTTCATCTGGGTTATCCAATTTGTTGACATACTATTGTTCATAGTACTTTCTTAAAATTATTTTCATTCCTATAGAATCAGCAGTAATGTCCCCACTTTCATTGTCTATGTTACTGTCCTGTTTTGTGTTTAATTTATTTTAGTGAAAAATTTAAATTCCTTTCTGGGAATGCACAGAAATGCATTAGTATCTCATGTTATATAGAAACAAAAAATACAATTATAAACTGTTGTTACAGTGATACTAGCTTTATAATTGGCCATGAATTTACTTTTCTTGAGATCTTTATTTCTTCATATAGCTTCAGGTTACTGTCTAATATCCTTTCATTTCAACCTGCAAGACTCTCTTAGAGATTACTTACAGGGAAGGCCTAATGGTAATAAGTCCTTCAGATTATATCTGATAATTTCTTCAACATTTAGGAAGGTCAGTTTTGCCAGATACAGGATTCTTGGTTGAAAGTTCTTCTTTGAGGCTTTGAACATTTGGTCCATGCCTACTGGCCTCGAAAGTTTCTGATGGGAAATCTGCTGATAATCCTATTGAGGATTTCTTTTATGTGATAACAGTTACTTCTCTCCCTGCTTCAAGATTCTGTTTTTTGAATGATTGAATAAATGTATCTTGTTGTGGGTCTCTGAGTTCATCTTATGTAGAATTCCTTGATCTTAGATGTTTATATTTATGCCTTCATCAAATTTGGAAAGTTTCAGCCATTATTTTTCAGATATTCTTTCATCCCCTTCCTTCATTCACTCTCACTCTTGCTCTTGTTCTTGTTCTTGCTGTCTCTCTCTTTCCTCCTAGGACCCCCACATTCTTTCTTATGGATGAGTAATATTCTATTGTATATATACATATGCCACATCTTCTTTATCTATTTACGTAGCAAAGAAATTTGGGTTGCTTCTATATCTTGGCTATTGTAATTAATGCTACAATAAATATAGGGGTGCATATATCTTTTCAATTTAGTGTTTTTATTTTCTTTGGGTAAATATCCAATAGTGGAATCACTGGATCATATGGTATTTCTGTTGTTAATTTTGGGGGAACTCCATACTGTTTCCCACAGTGTTTGCACTAATTTACATTCCCACTAACAGTACATGAGTGTTCTCTTCTCCATAGCCTCATCAGCATTTGTTATTTCTTGTCTTTTGGATACTAGCCATTCTGACTGATGTGAAGTGATAACTCATTATGGTTTTGATCTTCATTTTTCTGATGATGAGGTTATGGGATTTTATTTTTATAAGTATATATAGGTTACATATTTATATAAATATCTATGCCTCTGTGCCAAGGGTCACCTGAGGCATAAATAAGGTTTCTCAAATCTTTTCTGAGCCTGAGCCTTTCTCTGGGCACGCACAGTCACTTTGTAATTTTCTCCATATTTGCAGTTGCTCTTGAATGTCCTAGTTTTTAATGTTCCATTTTCAAAAGGGAAAAAAGAAAAACAAAGTGGGGGTAAAAGGTTGCCAGCTCTTTAAATTTCCAGAAGTCACTTCAGCTGGAGGATGAAGAGTGTGTGTGCAAAAATGACTGCCAATTTTTTTGCACCTTTGTCATCAGGACCAGCAGTCAGAGACAACATCCCTGATGTTTGGAGGACTGGGCACTTTATGTCTACCTTGGCTCCTTCAAGTTGTGTGCGAACTGCTCCAGGAATAATCGTGTGGCTGTCTACCACAGGGTTGGAGAAAAAGGGGCTGGGAAGCTGCTTCTGTGCTGAGATAACATTGACTAAAATTCACTAAAATTTACTGTCCAAACCTTTTCCTGGAAGTTGCTAGCCTTCAGTAAACTCCAGATTTCCAAAATAGTTACACTGGACAGATTTGACAGTGCAATTGTTGTTTAGAAGGGAGACAGATTCCTGGTGCTTCCTATTCTGTTACCTTCCTAGAATCCTCTACCTCCCTTCATTTACTTTTGATAGTATTTCTGACTCTTCCCTTATTTGTCTTTTTGTTCTTTTTTGGGGAAGTCATTCTTAAATATATCCTAAATGGAGCTCAATGCCCCTGACAATGTTTTTTTTTTTTTTTTTTCCTGACAATGTTTTATGTTCCTTCCTGAGGAAAACTTTTTAAAATTTTCTACTTGGTAAATGTGAATAGAAGATTTTAGACTGAAAGAAGAAATCAAGCTAAATAAATAACCTGGAAAAAAAACCAAAGTAAATATAAAATATTTTCATAATAGACTTCTAAAAATCTAATACAAAGTTAAAATTTCACAAATAATTAGCAAGTAATTCAGTCTTCCCAAGAAAGTATGAAATGATAAAAAATAATCCCTCCCTTTCCCACTTTTACCACTCAAAAGTTTTTTTCTCCAAAGGTAACTATTGCTATTACAACTTTTCTGAAGTCCTTGAAAAAATATGCATGTAACAGCATATGTATAAAAAAGTAATATACATTACATAAATAATAGTTATATATAATTTTTAATCTTTACTTGAATGTAGTTATAGTATGCACGTTGTCTGTACTTCTGATATGAGTGTTATTTCCATAATGGTAAATAATGATACTAACATTACATACAACTTAACCTATTTAAGTACTGATTTAAAAATAGACATTTAGATTGTTTCCAGATTACTTTAGCCAATGCATGCATTAACAAAATTACTAGCAGCAGTATTACTGGGCCAAAAGTTATTTTTAAAATTAAGAATTGGGATACCTGGGTGGCTTAGTGGTTTAGCTCCTGCCTTCAGCCCAGGGCGTGATCCTGGAGTCCCGGGATCAAGATCCACATCCGGCTCCCTGCATGGAGCCTGCTTCTCCCTCTGCCTGTGTCTCTGCCTCTCTCTCTCTCCCCCTGTGTCTCTCATGAATAAATAAAATCTTTAAAAAAATAAATAAAATAAAATTAAGAATTTACTTTTCTGTGAATAGTGAATAATACTTTGACACTATCTATTAACAGAGGGCCTTCTAAACTTCAAAACTTGGAAAAACCTCAGAGGAGATGAATTAAAATATGACCCTCCCCAACAGTGTAAGTACAAATCAAATTACTATATTATTAAAATTGATTGAGGAAAATATTTGCCCAAAATAAAAATCAATACCTTATAGTATACAGAATCCTGGGGTTATAGTACCCAGTCCTCTCACCTGGCAGGGAATGAGGATTGCAGAGTGAGTGGGACGTCTGAAAGTTTCCTTGGCCACATGGGCTTTGTGGAGCCAAGGGGTGGGCAGGGAGTGTGTTCCTTACTGGAAGGTATAGATTTCTTACTGGAAGATAAAATCAAGGGAGCATAGAAAAGAATCAAACTTGAGGAAGAAGGGAAGGTAGTAAGCTATAAAATGTTTCCCCCAAAAGTTACATACATAGGAGAAAACCCAGAGGAAGATAGCTTTAGAGTGTGGAGCCAAGGTAGTAGCTGTATATACTGAGTCTGCTTTAGCAAGATTCTCAAGATAACTAATTAAGTTTAAATAAATGAGGAAGACAGGCAGCTCTTAATTTATTTAAAATTAAGTTTAAATAAATGACGCAGTGGTTTAGCGCCGCCTGCAGCCTGGGGTGTGGTCCTGGAGACCCGGGATCAAGTCCCACGTCGGGCTACCTGCATGGAGCCTGCTTCTCCCTCTGCCTGTGACTCTGCCTCTCTCTCTCTCTCTCTCTCTCTCTCTCTCTCTCTCTCTGAATAGATAAATAAAATCTTTAAATAAATAAATAAGGAAGGCAAACACATGTAAACAAATAGACAAAACAACAACAAAATAAAGGACACAAGGAAACACATCACCAAAGAGGTGATGTAATTGGAATTATCATTTGAAAGAAGATTCAGCCTTTGCAAAAATTTAATAAAATACATTGAGATAATGACATGCTTTTATTTATTTTTGCTTGTCAGTTTGTGTTCTTTTCTATCATTTACCTATTGCCTTAATAATTTGTATAACAAACCACTCAAAACTTAGTGGTTTAAGAAAACAACCATTTATTCCTTCTCCCATATTAGTTCTGCCAACTGGACAGTTGGGCAGTGCTGATTGTCATTATTGACTGTGCTAAATAATTCTGGTTTTGGTTGGGTTTCACTGACAAGTCTAACAGTTTCCATGCTCTTGACTTGGACGTCCTTGGCTTTCTTCACATGTTTCATCCTCCAGCAGGATAGCCTGGTGATTGCATGGATTCAAGAGAGGAAGCAAAAATGCACACTTGCTTTTTTTGCTTTCATTGAGTTTGTTGGTATCCTATTGGGCAAAGCAAGTCACATGGCCAGGTTCAGGGTCAGTATGGAAGGGCACTATCAAAGGGTGTGGTTACAGAGAGGCCTGAAATGTTGGGATTATTAATGCAGTTATTTACCATTTATTCCCTCTTGCTTCTGGGCCTTTCCCCATGACTATATAATTTTATATCATTCTCTACTTTCCCATCCCCTTACCAATAGCTATTTAGCCTTCAGACCTCAGCTTCAGTGTCATTTCTTAGTAGTCTTCTTGCCCCCCTTTTCTCTCCTACCATTGGGTTAAGTGCCAGTACTGTGTGCTATTATAGCATGCTGCACATTTCTTACCATATTTCTTATTGGATTGGATTCTCTTTTAGGATGGGACCCATGGCTTGGTTTTAGAATTGCTAAAGTAATTTTATGTGTATTCTCAGGAAGACTTCAGCTTAGAAAAATTACTACAGTATTTCCTAAGTATATGTGAATAACATTTTCATTTATAAATTAAATGACTAAAAGTAACTTTAAATGTTGTCTTTAATTATTTAAAATGAATATAAAACTTAAAATTCTCAAAACGTAGAGGTGAAATATTACATATCAAATGGGTGCTCAAAGCACATCTTATAGATCAAATATTATTTTGCTGGGGCCGAAGACTCTGTCCTGATCTGTGTTTTTTTTCTCTTCATCTTTAATTTGAATTGTGTTGCAGCGTTATTATGAGTAAAGGCGTGAGAATCCTGTTAACGTGACTCTGATGTTTTTGGGTAGTAGGAGCACAGAACAGCTGATCCCTGTCATAGGTTTCCAGGTGGAATGGCATAAACTGGCCATGTTGACCGTTATGTGATTAAAATGAAGGTCTCTTGGATGGTTAGTTTGAAAGGGTAGCTGGATTGTTTTATAAACATCTAAGAACTCAGTCTCCCTAAAACACAAGCCTCATATTAGTTCCACAGGAGAGTGAAAGAAATGGATGTGTGAAGAGTTCTTATCTCTTTTTCTTTACATCAGAGAACTCAGAATGAAAACAAACTCCTGGAGACAAAGATACAAAACTTTTGGAGAAGATTGAAGGATTTAGGTTAACTATAAATATAAAATAAAAGCACACTGTTTGAGGGAGAGGTCAATAAACTTCAAATACATTGATAAGTATTGGTGCAATTTCTTTCCTCGAGGTCCTAAAAAACTGAACAGATATATGTTTTAAATGTGTTTGAGAGTTTCTCAATTGTAAGCCAGGAAAATATATTTTTCAGATCAATTTCCATCATTATTTAGTACCTTAGTTTATCATTTTTTTATCTTTAAGGTTAAGTTTTCTAAAATGTACCTGGAATTTATTCCAGTCAGGTGTGGTATAATAGCAGAATGAAAATGATTGTCATGGAGGAAGAAGTTCATGCAGGTGCACATGGGAAAGACCAGGGATGGTCAGGAGGTGGATTTAGATAAAAATCTTCTGAGCTAGCCCATAAGGGTTTATGAGTTCCCTGATACACATTAAATTCAGTTCAAGATGGGTATCCTCTTGACAGGGATATTGTAGTTCAAAAATTTATGTGGATGATTTGACTATGAGAATAAGTCTCATTTCAATTTTTTTCTTTTTTTTTTTTTTAAATTTTTTTTTTTTTAATTTATTTTATGATAGTCACAGAGAGAGAGAGAGAGAGGCAGAGACAGAAGCAGGCTCCATGCACCGGGAGCCCGATGTGGGATTCGATCCCGGGTCTCCAGGATCGCGCCCCGGGCCAAAGGCAGGCGCCAAACCGCTGCGCCACCCAGGGATCCCTCATTTCAATTTTTTTCAATGAATTAATGTCTTTAGATGACAATGATCCGTCCCAATCTGGATCTATTATAGCATTATGGTTCATCACATTAATTAACACTTGAGAATATATTATGTTGGAATATTCCTTAACTGTTCTATACTTGTAGGCATCATCTTTCCAACCAGATTATAAATTACAGGTTTTAAGAAATCTGTTTCTTGATAGAGATGCACTAAATAAATATTACTTGAATTGAGAAATTGTCACTGAGATCTTTGGCAAAGACTGGGGGAAAACATCACACTAAAAAGTTGATTTCTTAAGTGATGCTGTCACTGTTGATATTTCACCCCTCTTTTATGCTTCTTCAAGGAACACAACCTCTATTAATAAAATCCCCCTCCTTCAAGTAAGTTGCTTGATCCAAGTAGTTGACAAACTTGTGTCTTGGGCTGTTGAACAATATTAAGATAGTCAGTTAGCCCAAAGAGTAACATTTTTAACTGTATGTTTTTCTTTGGGTCTTTCAGAGTAAAGATAAGAGTCGTTTAAAGTCATTTAAGTTTGATTTTGTTTTCATTAACTCTCTTTAATTGCAAAAAGCCCTGCTATAGCATTAAAGATGAGTCCCGGATGTGCTGTGTATACTCCAAATGGAGGTATAAATAATAGCTTCAAACACTTATGAATAGTCTCCAGACATAAAAACATGGCCTTGATTTAACTTAAATTATGTAGATGACTACATAAAAATGAATTGATATTTTTCTTTAAGTAATGAGATATAATTTCTGTCATATTTATAAGCTTATTAAATGCCTGCTTGATTTAATTTTGTATTGTTTCCCCCAGCTCCTGACTTTTTAAAAAATGGTTTTAAAATTTATTTTTAACTATAAAAATAACTAACTGAATATTATTTTTCCATTTAAAGATAGTAAACCAAGACTATGTACTCAGTTAAAAATCCCATCCCTTAAGGTAACCAACTTATCAGTATTATTTTCTGTATAATTTAGAGACCTATAAATGCATATAGAAAAATGTTTTGTGGTTATTTGCATAATATTGTATATATTTTGCTGTAACTTTCTGCAATTTCTTTGGGAATTGTTGCATATCTCAGTATATTTTCATATTACTTTTTACTGTAGCATTGTACTTTACATGACGCTATAGGTTGTTTAGCCTATTCTTACTAATAGAAATTTTGATTATTTATTTATTTTTTAAAAAGATTTATTTATTTATTTATTCAGAGAGAGCGAAAGAGAGGCAGAGACACAGGCAGAGAGAAAAGCAGGCTCCATGCAGGGAGCCCGACGTGGGACTCCATCCTGGGTCTCCAGGATCACACCCCGGGCTGCAGGCGGCGCTAAACCATTGCGCCACTGGGGCTGCCTGATTATTTTGTTTTTTATTGTATATTCTCCCATTTGCAAATATGTATATAATTATCTGGGATAGATACTACTGTATTTCTCAGTATCCATACCATTTAGATATTAACAGATTGGTCGATTTGGCTATATTAATTAAACTTCTACCATCAGGTTATTAGTGTATTCTTTACTACATACATCCTCAGAAATATTTGATATTGTCTATTTTATCATTTTTGCCAACCTAGTGGGAAAAAATAGCTCATTATGATCTAATTCATACTTTCTCTTTTGTGAATTTACTTACAATAGAGTATTTATTTGCTGCTGTCTTTTTGATTATGTATTCTAGAAATAATTTCTTTATCTGTTTAACATATTTTCTCCTTGTTTTACATTTATCTTTTAACTTTATTTAAGATGTATTTGGCCATGCAGATTTTAAATTTTAGACATAGTTTAAAAATTTTCTGTGTAACTTTGCATTTAATGTTTTGTTTTTGAAGGCTTTCTTGACCTAAAGACATAAACAAATTAACCTATGTTGTAAGTTTAATTTTTCTATAGTTCTTTTCAAATTTTTCTATCTAGAAATTTAATCCATAGAGAGTTTGTTTTTGTAAATAATAAGATGTGCTAATTTTATTTTTTCCCATATGAATAGCCTGGTTATTAAATGTATTGATTGACTAGGTTATATTTCTTACTGATATGAAATGTTTTTACTATCTCTTAACTTCAAATAAACAGACAAGTATATTTCTGTGTGTTCTATTGATATATTTGTCTGATACTCATTAAACCAAAATATGTTTAAACTCTTATTATTTTATAGCCTGTTTTATATTTCAGTAGAACAAATCTTTTCTCATTTTTCTCTTCAAAACTTTTGGCTTGGCTTTTCTATTTGGTTTTCTTGGAGTAAAATTGGTAATTAATTTGCCAAGTTTTGTTTAAAAAAATGTTCAGATTCTCATTGAGTTTGCATGGAGAATTGATGTCTTTAAAATGTTGAATATTTTTCCAGAGCATATTCTGTGTCTCCATTTATTCTGTAATATCCTTCATTTGAGTTTTATATTCTTTTTTAAAAATTATTTATTTATTTATTGGAGAGAGAGAGCATACATAGCACACAGGAGCACACACGCAAGTGAGGGGTAGGGGCTGGAAGAAACAGACTCCTACTGAGCAGGGAGCCTGAAAGAGCTCCATTTGGAAACCTGGGTCATGACCTGAGCTGAAGGCAGAGGGTTAATCAAGGGAGCCACCCAGGCACCCCTGAGTTATGTGTTCTTATTGAATCTTTCTTCTTAGATGTATTGCTATGAATTTTTTTTAATATATTGTTGCTATTTTATTTTATTTTTTATGTGATTTACAACTCAATTCTTAATTTTAAGCTTTTTTTAAATAATAAATTTATTTTTTATTGATGTTCAATTTGCCAACATACAGAATAACACCTAGTGCTCATCCCGTCAAGTGCCCCCCTCAGTGCCCACCACCCAGTCACCCCAACCCCCCGCCCTCCTCCCTCCTCCCCTTCCACCACCGCTAGTTCATTTCCCAGAGTTAGGAGTCTTCCTCAAGTGCCCCCTCAGTGTCAAGTGCCCCCCTCAGTGCCCACCACCCAGTCACCCCAATCCCCCGCCCTCCTCCCCTTCCACCACCGCTAGTTCGTTTCCCAGAGTTAGGAGTCTTCCATATGTTCTGTCTCCCTTTCTGATATTTCCTACCTGTTTCTTCTCCCTTTCCCTCTATTCCCTTTCACTATTATTTATATTCCCCAAATGAATGAGACCATATAATGTCTGTCCTTCTCTGATTGACTTATTTCACTCAGCATAATAATACTCTCCAGATCCATCCACGTCGAAGCAAATGGTGGGTATTTGTCATTTCTAATGGCTGAGTAATATTCCATTGTATACATAAACCACATCTTCTTTATCCATTCATCTTTCGATGGACACCGAGGCTCCTTCCACAGTTTGGCTATTGTGGACATAGCTGCTAGTAATATCAGGGTGCAGGTGTCCTGGCGTTTCATTGCATCTGTATCTTTGGGGTAAATCCCCAACAGTGCAATTGCTGGGTTGTAGGGCAGGTCTATTTTTAACTCTTTGAGGAACCTCCACAGTTTTCCAGAGTGGCTGCACCAGTTCACATTCCCACCAACAGTGTAAGAGGGTTCCCTTTTCTCCGCATCCTCTCCAACATTTGTGGTTTCCTGCCGATGACATGATACTCTATATAGAAAACCCAAAAGACTCCACCCCAAGATTGCTAGAACTCATACAGCAATTTGGCAGCGTGGCAGGATACCAGATTAATGCCCAGAAGTCAGTGGCATTTCTATACACTAACAATGAGACTGAAGAAAGAGAAATTAAGGAGTCAATCCCATTTACAATTGCACCCAAAAGCATAAGATACCTAGGAATAAACCTAACCAAAGAGGTAAAGGATCAATACCCTAAAAACTATAGATCACTTCTGAAAGAAATTGAGGAAGACACAAAGAGATGGAAAAATATTCCATGCTCATGGATTGGCAGAATTAATATTGTGAAAATGTCAATGTTACCCAGGGCAATTTACACATTTAATGCAATCCCTATCAAAATACAATGGACTTTATTCAGAGAGAACAAATTATTGTTGCTATTTTAAATGGATTCCTTTTTAGTAATGTATTTATAAATTGATTCTTACTGCATAGGAAATTCACCAATCTTATGTTTTTTTTTTCTGAAGTTACTTACTTGATTGAAATATTACATTAATTCTATTTTGTTTGAAATGCTATTTTCTTAGACTTGTTAAATAGACTAACAGATTGGAAAAATTCTTTCTTTCCACTTTTTCTACCTATGTGTTTTTTGGTTTTTGTTTTTGGTCTTAATGCACTGGCACATATCATAGTGACAAATACCATTTCCTTGAAGGTTTCTCAATTTAGAATAGAAGGTCCTTGATACCTCTTTTTGTTAGCTTTGAGTCTTTTTTTTGTTTGTTTTTTTAGCTTTGAGTCTTAACAGCACTTCTGGAACTCATCATAAGGCATATATACTTCTCTAGTCTGGAACAGCTTACATTATGTAGGATATATCTGTTTCTGAAGGCTTAGTAGAACTTGACAGTAGTAACTTATATTTTCATGGGTGGTTTTGAGAGAGTTTATCTTTTTTTTTTTTCCATTGTGAGTAGATTGCTTATTCTTCATGAGACTAATTTTTGATTTTTCTAAAAATTTTGATTTTAGATATAATTTCAAGTTTACATATAAAGATATAGATGGTAATTATATATATATTTTTAAAAATCTATGGATATAGATAGTTCTCCTTATGGTTCCTAAATTGTTATTGAAGGAGGTCATCCAGAGGATCGTGAATAACAGTTAACTTGTGAGCTGTATTCATGGAGGCTGCTCAGCCCTTCCCTGTCTTTGGACTGTACAGTCTGCCCACTCTTGCCATATTGGGAGTCATTTTCAACGTTTCAACCTTGAGAGAGCAATGTGTTGCTGAGACCGTCTGGAAGGTATACATGACTGAACCCAGTTAAGGCCTCTATGTAAACTTTTGAGATTCTGGAGGACAGATGTGGAGATTTACTTGTATTGCAGCCACTCATGGCTTCTCTTGGGTGGCTGCAATACAAGTAAATCTCCACATCTGCCCTCCAGAATCTCAAAAGTTTGTATAGAGGCCTTAACTGGGTTCAGTTAGTGCCCTTGCTCATTAAACCTGTCACTAACTTATCTGGAGCAATCTGCCTTTTTCTTTTTCTTTTCTCTCCTTGCCCCTCCATGTATGGGGTCCAAGCAAAACCAGCCATTATTCATTTAATTTCTTCTTTTTTAAAAAAATCAAATTTGCTGAAGGTTTATCTCTGTTACCTGGTGGCTACTACAGCCAGCGCCATGTTCTAGAAAATCATGATCACATTATCCATTGCTCTTTCTTCCATGTTCTCTCTTATCCCTTTCACTTTTTACGCTCTTGCCTTTGTTTAACCCTCTTCCTTAAATTTTTCCTCCTTTATATGTGGGAATTTGGGATTTAATTGGGTGCAATAACTCCCAAAGTGTTCCCCACACCCCTACTTTAAAATATTTCTAGCAAGTCTTTAGGGTTAAATATATATAGTAGCTTAAAAAGTAATAAGTATAAAATTGCTTTTATGGTTTATAGAACTTTTTTTTCAAAATTGATGAGGTTGAGAGTTTTTAAAGTTGTTCTATGTGAATCACAATAATTGGAATTTTTTAAGTATCCTACAAATAGATATCTAAGTCCTGCTGCTTTCATCATGTTTTCTCATGTTTTGCCGATTATTTTCATTTGTTACAAAGAAATGGCTTCTTGTATTTCTTGGTCTCTAGTCAATATCAATTATTTTTCTGTTGGAATTAAGCCTACAAAATAGTTTATCGAGGAGTTAAACTTTGCTAGCACTACCATAATAATTCTTTATTCACATTATTCCCAGATGTCTTGTTTTGTGTCAGATATTTAAATAATAATTTATTCAGAAGAAATCACAAATATTTGGGGACATGCTATTGTTAAAGTCCCACCTTTAATCTCCCATGAAACCATCTGTAAAACTCAAATCGATGAATAGAGAAATTATTTCTCTTCCCCCATTATTGGACATTTTAAGTCAAAAGTCTTCAAAATATGCTGTGAATTTTTCAGTCTCTGAATTTGAAACATATTAGATAAAGAAAAGGTGTTTATAAATTCTCATGAGATGTGATGCTTGAGCCACAACATTCAAACATTTTTATGTCTTACTAATGAAATTTAATATTCACTTTCTAAAATTGTTAGCATTATACACAGGAGAGATTTTTGAAAATTTGTATTTTTTACTCACCAAGAGCAAGGAGATCATTTAGTATGATAATGAAATTTTCAAAATAGGCTTTACACAGTTAAGTATGTGTACAAGTTGAGATAATATTCCAGTTTTATTTCGAGTTTTAAGTATCTCAGAAAAGAACTATTAATATCACAGTCTCACATAAAATAACACCTCTTGTGAGAAGCTCTCTTTCTTTTTTGATAAAATTATTTCTAAAATATGTTCTGGGACATTTAACCCTAAGTGTGCTTCATATGTATAAGCATATTGATTCTTCATACCATTTCAAAATTCATTCTTACCACTTTTACATGTTATAGTTCTAACATATTTATTAAATATTAAAATGACCTAAGGACATTCAAGAAATGAGACTAAATGGGTTAGCCAATAGCCTTCTTTCTGGAATTACAGCTAGCTTCTCTGCTTTTCTGTCGATTGACCCTTCCTAGCTCTGTAACTGCTTTGTTAAAGTAGATGGTTTTCTCCTCATAAACTCTCCTCAAGTAGTGCTAATATTTTAGTCAGAGAACTTGTAGCCACACACTGGTTCCTAGAACTTTCCTGCTCTGATGAGGTCCCGTGTTTCTTTTTATCTCATATGATCCCACCAGCAAAAAAAGAAATAATGACCAAATGGTAATTTTCATGTTATTATAAATATAACTGGTAGAACCCTCCACTTTGGCCCAAGAGGAGTTAAAAAAAAAAAAAGATACTGCTTTAACTTGTCTGAATGAGGGAGAATAAATACATATTAACAAGGTGGGCAGTAATCAGGAATGGATAGAAGAAAAGAGATTTCCTGAATTGGAAAAGAATGAGGTAATAGGCATCTTGTTGCCAAACTAGTTCTTCCTTATATTTGGGAATCTAGCCTACAATTCTCAATTTTTATCTTGGTCACCATCGTAATTACTCCACCTTCTTGAGAAATGCTGAAACCGTTGTCCTGTCTCCTTTGGGACAAGTTAATAAACAATGAATTAGAAGTGGAAATATATGGAGAGCTC
Organism: Vulpes lagopus; assembly: GCF_018345385.1. Classification (NCBI taxonomy): domain Eukaryota; kingdom Metazoa; phylum Chordata; class Mammalia; order Carnivora; family Canidae; genus Vulpes; species Vulpes lagopus. The sequence goes on along the minus strand of NC_054842.1, from coordinate 41,898,056 downwards.
TTCAGAATTGTGCCAACAGAAGAACATGTTATACTGACAGATAATACAACTTATAATGTCTAGCACAGATAATATAATACTAGATAGAATGTTATGCACAGGAGACATTAGAACCATACTGGCTATGTTGCAATGGCAAATGTGGAGGGTACCTTTTTACTGAAACAAATGCCCAAAGGAATTATTTTCTGGTTTTGTTTCTGCACCATCTGACTCTTTTAAAGACTGAACAATGTTGCCTTAGCAACTGAAGAAAAATATATATTGGACACATCTGCTGTTTATCCTGCATCATTTCAAAATACAATTTGGTTGTGCTGGCACACAAAGTGATCTTTAATTTAATGAATATACACAGTTTTCACAGACTTGCTATATAAAGATCTATTTAAATTAGTTTTCAAGATTGTAGATTGTTAGGTGTGGAAAATAAATATCCACTGTTAATGGAATATATTAACATAATAGCTGATTAAAATTGAGATGTTTATATAATGAAATATGACCCACAAAGACAGCAAAATCACACTTCTTACATTTAGCCAACACTATCAATAAAACATTTAAAGGGGTGTATTAGGACATATTTAGTTACTTTAATTATGTATCAAGCTTCATGCCATGTACTTCAGTGACCCAATTAATATATTATAATAGCTTTGTTGCTCTTTAGAGCTAAGTAGATCTAATAATGTAAAGTCACTCTAAAATTAAGGGTATACTTCACTCTAAGCAAATCTGATTATAAAAGAACTTGGCCTTATGTAATATGTTTATCTTACAGGAGAAGAGGGCGAAGCACTACAGTGTGCTAGGTACTATATAAGGGTCCTTACCTAAATGACCTAACTGTCCCTAGAGTCATTAATTCTATGTATGATATTTACTATTTTAAAGAAAGGAAAGGGAGACATAGAGAAGATGTAATTTTCTCACATGTTTTAACCCTGGGCCCTCTGGTCTACCTCTCACTTTTGTCCAGCTTGCTATGCTCTCTTGTATTGATCTTAACAAGCTTTGTTTTTTAGATGGATTGGAACATTAATTGTTTCCAATATATTTTATTTTAAATATCTTACACTGTTGTTTGCTTTTCGTTTTGTTTGATGTTTTCTTTCTTCTCTTTTTTAAAAAAATTTATTTATTCATGAGAGACACACAGAGAGAGGCAGAGACATAGGTAGAGGGAGAAGCAGGCTTCCTGTGGGGAGCCTAATGTAGGACTTGATCCCAGGACCCCAGGATCACTACCTGAGCCAAAGGCAGATGCTCAACCGCTGAGCCACCTAGGCGTCCCTTTTCTGTCCTCTCTTCTCTTCTTTTCATCCTAATTTTTTTGCCTTTACTAACTTTGGGATTTCTACAGTTGACCCTGAGCAACACAGGGGCTGAACAATAACATCACTGAACAATCCTTGTTCAGTAAAAAACCTCTAACTTTTGGCTGCCCCAACACTTTACTAGTAGTCTATCATTGAGCAGAAGCCTTGCCAGTAACAGAGTCAACACGTTTTTTGTAGGTTGTATTTATTATATACTATATTCTTAAAATAATGTCTACCTTCTCTTCTTTCTTTTCTTTTCTTTTCTTTTCTTTTCTTTTTTTCTTTTCTTTTTCTTTTCTTTTCTTTTCTTTTCTTTTCTTTTCTTTTCTTTTCTTTTCTTTTCTCTTCTTTTCTTTCTTTCTTTCTTTCTTTCTTTCTTTCTTTCTTTCTTTCTTTCTTTCTTTCTTCTTTCTTTCTTTCTTCTTTCTCTTTTTTTTTCTTGTATTTCTAGGCTCTGTAGTTCATCTACAAATTTTTTCAAATTGTCACAAATGTCCCCAAATTTTTCCAATATGTATATTGACAGAAATCCACATATAAGCAGACCTATGCAATTCAAGCCTGTGTTGTTCAAGGATCAATTGTATATGCTTTTATTATTTCTTTACTTATTATCCTAGAAATTGCAACATTTATCCTTTATTACCAAAGCTAATATATTTTGGTACTTTTCTTCCATTTCCAGAAAATAGATCTGTTTCTAGCTTTTGTTACTTTTGATGGTTCTCAATCAAGGTATCTTGTCTTTTCATAAGCCTCATTATTTTGTACTGGATGTCAGACATTGCATTTGAAAAATTGTTTATAGAAATAAGTTGAGATGTAGAACAGTGTTCTCCTTTTTCAGACCTGTCTTTTGTTTGCTTTGGCCTGACATCTTTAGTTTTTAGGCAACCCAGGGCTGTCTCTTTAATCCAACTTTAATAAGTGAATAACTCAAAGGTGGGATGCAGTCCCTGTGAGGCACCTGGTAGACACCTATTACACAACTTTTCAGCTCCTAGCCATGCATCAGAGTTTAGAAACCTCTTGTCTGCTTTAGATTCACATTTGTCTCCTTTGTCCCCTCTAAGTTTCAGAAAGGAAAGGGAGGCATAGAGAGTCTCCTGCTCAAACTTTCAGCCTCCCTATTGCCCCATTGCCACTGGAATAATTAATATTTTAGAGGAAAGTGGTCTCAAATGCCTAATTCACATCTCTGGATTTTCATTGTCTCCCAAATCTTGGCCCAGTAATTCTGCATGGCCTTGTTAGCTCTTCATTTCCTACAAGCATATATCTATAATTTTTTAAAATGGTGTTTCTAGTTATCCTCACTGAAAAGGTCTGTCTGAATTATTTAGTCCATGAGTTCAGGACTCCTTTTGGAATTCAAATATGGTTCCAAGTTAAAAAAATATTATTTATTTCAATTTTTCAGAAGCACATCTAGTAAACAAATAGTTATTCCCATATAGTTATAAATCACACACCTTTTCTCTGAAATTGTATGTTTCTAATAGTATAACAAAGAAAGTGCCAGACAATTGACCAATTTCAAAAATATTATTCAGAATAGATTCTGGTTTTGAAATGTATGTGAGCATCTAAAAATATTGTTTCACAAGCAAGTTGGTCAGGGGAAAGAGTTTAAAGATAATATATGTATAAATATATCACAGCTAAGTAGTAGTGTGGAGCTTGAAGTGGGAAGCATGGGCAAAATATCTAGGCTCTGATAAGTGAGTTTGGATTTCCTTTTCATGCAGTGGAAAATGATAAACTTTAAGCACTAGTGAAAAGATCCAACTTATGCTAAAAAATATAAATATGTCTACTGAGTGGAGGATTCATGGTAGGGGGATGGAGGAGGCAAGACTGGATGATGGAGATAAGTTAGTGAGAGTCCCAAAAGTCCCAGTGAAAAGGACGGTGACCTAGATTAGACCCCTGGCAGTGGCTGTGGACAGGAGTGGATACACTGGAAGTATTTTTTTTTATGAGGAAATATTTAGCTCATTTCAGTTTTTTCAAGATTCTCCTTGGAATACTTCTCATTCTTGAATGCCAATATGCTTCCTACTCTTCCAGCACCTTATAAATTTATCTCCAAATTTATAAGGCTAATACAGTTCATCATTCTGAATGTGCATAGAATTTTATTTATACTTCATTATGGCACTTTCTGTGTGATTTGGTTGTTCTTGTGTATATTAGCGTTCTTCACTATGAGGAAGCTACTCAAGGACAATGTTCATAGATTCATAGTTGCACATCAGGGCTGTTTGGCATAACGGCCAGTACAAAATAGGTACTCACTAAATGTCTTCTAAGTGAAAACTTGTGTATTTGTAAATATTTTTTGATGGCTATCCCTTTGGATAGTCTGTGTTAGTAGGGTTTATCTATTCTTAGAAGAATAGGATATTTAAAAAAATCAGTGCTTGGCAAGTTCGTATTTAGAAATGTGTTTGTCTTCTGTTACATTTTTAGAAGAAAGTGAATAATGTAGTAGATGTACTGTTAAAGCAAAAGTGAGCATTGATATTAATTTTCCTGTAGTGATTAGGAAGCTAGATTAATTCAGTCTGGTCTTAGAATTCAGGTTCCATTCAGAGCCAGAGCAACTTTGTGCAACACCTGAGTGGAAGAATTGGGAACAACCATGGAAAAACATGTACTTATCTCCAAAATCAAGATACAGTTCTCATGCTTGGTATGTATTTTCATGCTAGAAAAACTAGAAAGAGTTGTGGTTTTTTTATAGTAAACTTAATCTAAGATATTTTAGCTTAGATTTTGTTTTATATTTTTGCTGAATTGAAAAATGTCTACATGCATATGCACAGAGTATATATTCACATTTTATTATATATGTGTATATTACATATATACAACATATGCATATATATTTGTCTTTTTAAAAATTTACTTTATTTTTCCTTTTCTTTGACTTATTTGGATCTTACTACCCATGATTTTGAAAACTGCATCCTGAAATATGTTATGTCTTTTTTTTTCTTGTGTGATAACTTCTGTTTTGTCAACAATGACCCAAATGCCAGCCAGTCAGAGCTGTCAACTAGGATATAAGAATTTGATCCACAATACAGGCTCTACTCCTTATTCCAGGAAGCTACTTGTTCTGAAAGCTGATCTGACTTTAATAATGCCTTATCGCAAGTAAGAAAATCTTCACTCACTGATTGACCTAAATGAGTTTCCTTGCTTGCTTGTTTATTTGTTTGATTGGTTGTTTGTCTTTTATTATTCTCAAGGATCTGACTCATAAAGATTTATCCAATGAAATTGAGCAAAATAAGTTGTTCGGTAGATGCACCTTATGGTCATCTGGTGCCTAGGCTTCTTATTTGGTCTCTAAGATATGATTTTAATGTATGGTAATAGAGCTTTTGTTCTCTCTCAGTCTGTTTCTGGTTTATTTCTGCTTCATGCATTTCTGGATTAGTTTTGTTTTAGGGACCATGTGAGTATGCTGTACCAGCAGATGATAACTGGAACTGTTCTTATTTTGTGTGTATTATATGCTTATAGGACCTGGAGAAATCCTCAGTGTTTGGCTCAACCTCTTTGTAATGTGATTATGGGTATGATTTTAGTTTGGTCTTAGTTATGTTTGAGAACATCTTCATTTGAGGATTTGGTAACTTTATGTGCTTTTGTGCTGACTTGTCATACTTACGAAACATTTTTAAAGTCAAGATCAGAACTTTTCCTCTGAAAAAGCTCACATCCTTGTAATTAGTGTGACATTCTGCTATTTTTATTTCAAAACATTGACAGTCTGTCTATAGGTTTTTTCAAGACTACAGTCATTTTTGTCTTTAGATTTTGACATGATGACTGATCTCTTCTGATGTCATTGATACTGACTTTTCTACTCTTAAGGTACAGGTTTCCAGGTATCAGCTGATGTCATCACCATGAACAGACACTTGTTAGACTCTATCAGGGACTGGATTAGGAAATCCAGGAGACCTTTAGAAACAGATGACTCTGTGAAAGCAGGCTATTAAGCCAAGTCCTGGCTATAAAGAATTAATTATGTAAGATTGAGTATAACTGGTATAAAGGAAATTTAATTATATTAATGTTGTATTTTCTAATGGGCATATTAGAAAATAATTTTCTTTTTTTTTAAGATTTTATCTACTTACTCATGAGAGACACACACAGAGAGATATAGGGACACAGGCAGAGGGAGAAGCAGGCTCTGTGCAGGGAGCCTGATGTGGGACTTGATCCCGGGACTCCAGGATCACACCCTCGGCCAAAGGCAGGCGCAAAACCACTGAGCCACCCAGGGATCTCCAAAATAATTTTCTTTTTCCTTGGCTTATTTATAATCCTTCATTTAATGGGCCACATGTGTAAATTGAAATAAAAGTCTCTTTGAAAGGTGTCTGGCCCCAACTAATGTTTCAGAATTTGAAAAAGAAAGATCCTATGGAAGATTTTTAATATAGTTTATAATCAAATGGTCATCATCAGAACTTAAGAATGGTTAGGGCATAGAAACTAGTGATTTTATGTTGATTAGCTTTATCTTCAAAACTATGTGAATGGTGAAATATTATAAAAAATACTTTTTTTGTGGCAATGTAGTTATTTGAATAGGTTCAGTTAAAATCTGTTCTTTTTCTCCATCAGAATTTAATTGGATAAACCAAAATTTATAAGCAGGACTATCCTAGAAATGTCACATTTAAAAATAAACTCCTCACAGAAAGGAGTTTAGAAGTTATCAGGGGTTGTGGGGAAAGTGAAATGGGAAGTTATTGCTTAGTGGGTATAGTTTTTGTTTTGGATGATGAAAATGTTTTGGAAATAGGTAGTGCTGATGGTTTTACCACATGATGGTTATAAGTAATGGCACTGAATTGTACACCCAAAGATGGTTAGAATGTCAAGCTTCATGTTATATATATTTTACCACAAGATAATATTTTTAAAATATCATTAAGTTAAGTACAGTAAGACTATGATAAGAAAGAGGACTGTTTTTCACTTTTGGAAACAGTGCCTCAAAGTCCTTCCAGACAACTGGTCTGATAACTACTGCCAAATGACAAAAAATAAAATTTAGTAATGAGTTTGATGTCTTTAATTCAAGGGAATGCAATCCGTGGTTTAGAGGAGTACCGTGCCTTACAAGCAGTGTAGGATTTGGGGTGAGAGAAGGTTTTATGGAGCCTTGGAAGCAACAACTTGGAAACAGGGCATAATTGGCTAGAACTTCCGAGATCTCCTGGTAAGACTAACAGGTCCTGTTTCCTGGGGTAAGGTGAACTAGCTAAAGCTGAATTGGAAAATTGTAATTGGTGTATGTTAGGTTTCCTAGACAGCCAGATGTTCCTGTAAGTGTGGGCTGACTTAGTTTAGATTTGTGGCGTGGGCCAGGCCACTGAGGCATCTCCCATTTTGTGGGTCCCTATACGCAAATTTCCTTTATCACTACTCTAGTATTTATGGATTTTATTCCTTAGAAGTGATAAAGAATGTTACTTTCTGGCAGGTGAGGAACATTAGGGATGATAAGAGCTCTCAGAGAAAGACACACATCACAGGCAATGCCTGGTAGAGGAGAATAGATGGTATTTTTGGCACTATAGAAGGAACAATAAAAATGACCATAGTTCTTAGGAAGGCTCCAGATAGAAGTTAACTTTCTATCCTTAATACCTTATCATGCTGTTTTATTAAACATATAATAAGATATATTAACCATAATTTCATGTTGCATCTAAAAAAAATATGAAGGGGCCAAAATAGATCAGAGCACCAAACTAATGACCCTGAATCAAAGAGTCATGAAACAGACTTACTTGGTTAAACATAGGTTCCTGATGCAAGATTCTGACCACAGAGAGACTAGGAACAAGTGAAAGTGACATTTTACAATTAGCTTACCCTCTGAGAAACCTATTTCATTTCATACTTGTGAAAGTAACTTTTGGTTATGCATACTTTATAAAGCATACAAATTGCCCTTTTTGGGTTTCCATAAAACCTGCAAAAATGTAACTTTCTTCCAGACTTTTTTTTTTTTTTTTTGTAGCTGGCATCATGTCTTTGTCTTTTTTTTTTTTTTCTTTCAGATTTAGACTCTGGGAATACACTAATTCAGGTGGCCTATTTTATATGAGGTGATATTTTGGCTTCTGTCTTATTCATGACTTTGATCTTGCATTCTTTCTTTTAAAGTAGTCTAATTCATTTGGAATCTGAATATTTTAAAGACTCAAGGTTTCTACAAATACCTTTCCTTTGATTTCAATTTCAGATTTTATTTTCTTTTTTTTTGTGACATAAAGTAGGGGTTTTCAACCTAATGTAGGGTGTTTTTCTTTTTTCCCCCTCTTCCATTTAAGCAAGGTAGTTTTCTGTTTGTTTTTCTGGTGGGAAAAAGTCTGCATTTTCTGTAAAGAAAAAGTCAGCATTATTGGTGATTTTACTTTTATAAACATTCTTCAAAATGATAGAATAATATTCAGAATAGGAAAATTTGAATTATCATAACTTTCATCAGATAATTTATTTCCCTTATATTGGACAACATTGGATTTGATTGTAAAAGTTGAAATGATAAATATAAAATGATTTATAGTATGAAATTTAGCAGACTTAAAAAGACCTGCAATTGAAAAATATGTGAGTTATAAGAATTAGTTGTTATTTGCTTGAATTCTCTTCTGTTCTTTTTTTTTTTTTTTTTTTTTTTTTTATGATAGTCACAGAGAGAGAGAGAGAGAGAGAGAGGCAGAGACACAGGCAGAGGGAGAAGCAGGCTCCATGCACCAGGAGCCTGACGTGGGACTCGATCCCGGGTCTCCAGGATTGCGCCCTGGGCCAAAGGCAGGCGCTAAACCGCTGCGCCACCCAGGGATCCCCGTATTCTCTTCTGTTCTAAAGTGTTTTTTCCCCTATAATCTCCTGATCACAGTATTACTCCACAATAATTTTATTTTTGGTGGGTATTGTTTATACTTGGAAAATTCTTAGTAAGATAATTTTAATCCATGGCCAATTCTCACACCTAAGAAGAAGTAATTTAGAGATAAGTGACTTTTAAATGACTTTAGGCTAGTCTATACCAGGATAGGGGCTTCACTCCACTGACTAGGACCTTACTTGTGTTCTCCTTTTAAGGGTAGAGATAAAACTGAAATGTTGATGGTTTCTCAATTTACTTCTGTGTCTTAGATGTGTATTTTGTTATTTTAATTCCTAGAAGTTTACAGAAGCATGTCAGCTTGATTACTTTCTCCTAAAGAGTATAATTCAGGTGACTTACCAGGTTTGAGAAGTTCATCAGTGGTGGTTTACTTCTGACCCCTTTCATCCTTCACCTCCAGTTTACCTCTCTGCTCATAGGAAGCTCAGTCAGCTGTCACCCCATGGGTGGCACCTGTAATAGTTTTCTCTGAGTTGTTGATTGATGATTATGAATTCATTTATAGCTATAAATTGTCCAAGGGCAGTGATGTGTTTCTGCATAAAGATGGTTTATCATTAACACCACAAACTTTTAGATTAGGTCCTTGTAATCTTTCAGTGGTGTGGCATAGTTACCTCTGAGTTGATACATTTTCTACTCTTCTAGCAAAGGATTTTGGGTCCCCCCAAAAAATGGTTTCTTTGAGTTAGCCTTTTGACAACTAATTAGTCAGGATACTACCAGAGAAAGAAAATCAATAGGAAATGCATATATATGCATAACAAACCTTACTTTTGTTTACCATACTTTTCATAGTCACCTATCCATAACTAGCTTCCCCTATACCCCCATAACTATTTTATTCTCTCCTTGTCTTCAGCTGAAGATGGTTTATAAACCTGAGTTAAGGCCCCCTCTCTCAGTATCTTCCATATATACATGAAGTAGATCTATTAATAAACATCCATTTGTTTTTCTGTTGTTAATCTGTCTTTTGTTGCAGAGTTCCCAGCTGAGAAGTAGGATAAAGGGGAAACTATTTTTTGATTTCCTAAAACTGGTTACTATAGCCAAGCCAAATTAACACATAAAACTGACCATTATAATAGTCATTTTGCCATATCTGGTCACAGACTATACCAATAATACAAATCCACTGCAGGGCCCAGACCCCTGTGGATGAGGGCCTCAACCAGTGGAACAAACTATTTAGAACAAAACATTGACCTTCTTTCAAACTTTCTTTCTTTCTTTAGTTAGCAAAACTTATTTGGTACTCATTATGTACGAGGTATAGGGGAGGAAAAATAATTTTTCCTCTACTGTTCTAGGATCTTGGCTGAGATGTTCCTGTAATAAAAGACAGATTAACAAGCAGAAAACAGGGGTCCCTGGGTGGTGCAGCGGTTTGGTGCCTGCCTTTGGCCCAGGGCGTGATCCTGGAGACCTGGGATCGAATCCCACATCGGGCTCCCGGTGCATGGAGCCTGCTTCTCCCTCTGCCTGTGTCTCTGCCTCTCTCTCTCTCTGTGACTATCATAAATAAATAAAAATTTTTTAAAAAAGCAGAAAACAAACAAGTTTAAGAACGTACATACCTCATGTATACATGGAATATCCCCAGGGGAAACAGGAAAACTGAAATGGCCCAAGTCACCACCTTAAATATCATTTTCAGCTAAGGACAAAAGAAAGATGTTAGAGGGATGGGGGGGCTAAGTGAGGTCATCAGGAAAAGCACAGTACATAAGAGTAAGTTTGTTATGTAGATTTTTTTTAAGATTTTGTTTATTTATGAGAGGCAGAGAGAGAGAGAGAGAGAGAGAGAGAGAGAGAGAGGTGCAGAGATACAGGCAGAGGGAGAAGCAGGCTCCATACAGGGAGCCTGATGTGAGACTCGATCCCAGGACTCCAGGATCATGCCCTGGGTTGAAGCAGGTGCTTAACCACTGAGCCACCCAGGTTTCCCTGTTATGTAGATTTAAGTCCTGCTCCAGTTTTAAGGGTTTCTTATGATTTAGGGTGTTGCCTTCCTGGTATAGAGAGAAAGATGGAAGTAGGAGATTTCCTTTGTTAAGTGTAGATCTTCCTTAGGAAAGGGTAACTTCTACCATGTTTTCAGAGCTTCTCCTCTGTCTGCTATTTCTTAAAAATAAACAGTTTAAAAATAATCCTTATGCCAAGGAGCATAAGGATTTTGGGATGGTACAGTACCCTCCACAGGCATTTTTCCAAGCACATTGTAATTAGTTAGTTGGCATAGTAATACCTTGAGGTAGGTTCCTTTATTAGTCCCATTACACCTATTGAGGAACAGAGTGGTTAAGCAATTTGCCCAAGAAGCAGAAGCAAGAAGGAATTGAATCCAGTTGCAGGGTGAATCCACTAACCACTGTGGCATGCTGTTCTTGGTGGGTGTTGATAGATTCCAGTTTCTTAAGAAATTGGGTTTCTGTGGAGGGTGAAGAAGTACTAATTTCAAATCATCCATCTTATGAAGAAATTTAAAAATATTTCTTTAATTATTGAACTCACATAGCACAACATAGCTGATTAGAGCATTCTACCTATTTACCTATTTGTAGTTGGGTTTTGGTAATATTTGATTAACCTTCATATTTAGATTTTGGTCAGCAGTTGTCACTTGTTACCATTACTCAAGCAGTCTTATAGTAATGGAAGTTGTGCTCTAGCTTTGGGTCTAACTTTGGTCATTTAACTTAGTTTAATGAGAGGTTTGGCTAGTTACCAAGCCTTAGGTTAACATCCTAGGTAAGAGCTCTCCTTTCTGCTCACACAAAGTTATATATATGTAATGTAGGAAACACCTTTTTTTCTTTTTTTTTTTTTTAAGATTTATTTATTTATTCATTCACAGAGAGAGAGAAACGGAGACATAGGCAGAGGGAGAAGCAGGCTCCAATCAGGAAACCTGATGTGGGACTCAATCCTAGATCTGGGGATCATGCCCCGAGCCAAAGGCAGACGCCTAACCGCTGAGCCACCCAAGTGTCCCAGAAACACCTTTTTTCTTACTCAGAAAAGCATTGTGTATGAGTGTGTAATAGAGAGAAACTAATTTTATTATTACTAGTATTCTTACAGAAGAGTACTAGAGTGTAGGATACATGATTTCTACTAGTTTGGTCTTCACTATTATGCATAGACCTAAGCAAGCAAGATCTTTTGTTCACTAATGTATACTTCTTCCAGGGAGACTTCTAATATCCTCATGAAAGCAGACTCCTGGTGCTTTGGTTTCATGGGATGCCAGACATTGAAGTCTGGTACTAAATGATTAGTTTAGCACTAATTATTTATTAAATTCTCAATTTTGAGAGTTTACTATGTCACTTTTTGAGATCATATGATAAATCAATAACTTGGAGACCTGAGAGAGACCAGATCAGAGAATGGTTTCCATGAAGGGGACACATAGAACAAAGGTTTTTATGAACAAAGCAGAGGCAGAAGGGGACACCTAGAACAAAGGTTTTTATTGCAGCCTTGGGAAGCTTACAAAAACAACACAAAACAAACAAAAAGTAGGAATTTAAATTGAAAAAGATGGGAGGAAAAATTGGGGGAAATAAGAAAATAAAAAGGAATAAAATATTATTGGTCTAAAATGTTTCAGTGATAGCTACATTAATAAAGGATGTTAGAATGAAAGTCAATGATAAAAAACGATATTTGTGGGGGTGCTTGGGTGGCTCACTTGGTTAACCATCTAACTTGGTTTCAACTCAGGTCATGATCTCAGGCTATGAGATGAGCCCCACATCTGGGCTCCACACTCAGCAGGAAATCTGCTTAAGATTCCCTTCCTTTCCCCTCTCCCTCACCCTCTGTTCCCTCCCCCACATGTGTTCATGCACACACACACTCTTTCTTGATAAATAGGATCTTTGAGAAAAAAGATATTTGGTTTATGTGAGAAAATAGACAACAGGGAGACTTCTCAGGGAGGGTCTGTGCTGTTATTATTTACTAAATTGTAGGTTTGGGGAGAATTACCGTCAAGTAAAAGAAAATTATCCACAGTTCCACTATCCTCCACTTTTAATATTATTTACTTTTATTCTGGAGTTTTTTCATGAATTTTAAAATGTATTTTTTCCTTTAGTGTAAAAGAATGCCATTGATTATGCCAGAAACATTAATTTAATTATATATTTTCAGAAAACAAAATTTAAAAATTACTTTAAATGTACACAATTGAGGGGCACCTAGCTGGCTCAGTTGGTAGAGCATGTAGCTCTTAACCTTGGGGCTGTGAGTTCACACCCCATCTTGGATGTAGAGATTACTTAAAAATAAATTTTTTAAAGATTATTTACTTATTTGAGAGAGAGAGAGAGCAAGCATGAACGGGAGGAATGGCAGAGGGACAAGCAACTCCTCACTATGCAGGGAGCCTGACCTGGGATTATGACCTGAGCTGAAGTCAGATACTTAACTGACTGAGCCACCTAGATACCTCAAAAATAAAAATCATTAAAAAATGTACGTAAGTGAAAAAATATATTGTGAGGATATGTGATACGTGTACTCATAATTTATCCATAAATTTGAATCCTGTTCAATTAGCACTCATAGAATAATTTTTTTATAAAGATTTTACCTATTTATTCATGAGAGACACACAGAGAGGCAGAGACATAGACAGAGGGAGGAGCAGGCTCCCTGTGGGGAGCCCAGTGTGGAACTTAATCTCAGGACCATGGGATCATGACCAAGCCAAAGGTAGATGCTCAACCACCAAGCCACTCAGGTGCCCCAGAATAATAATTTTTCATGGTAGTATAAACTCATAATGGGACTTAGTTTAACAGCTGTTCATATTTCCACCTTGTGGATTTACTGTATTTATTTAACCTTCTACCATTTTTAGCTGTAGTTTAATTCCAGGTATAAATAACTCTTCAATGGATATATTTATTCATGAATCATTTTTGTATTTCAGATTATTCTCTCAAAATGGATTTGTGGAAGTAGAATAATTAGGTTGAAGACTAAGAAACATTTATGATATTTGATATCCATTGCCAAATAACTTTCCAGAAGAATTCATGAATTTTATAACAGTGTCTAATGGGAGATTTTTTTTCATGTTAATTTGTTTCTCAAATTGTGTTGGAATCTTGCTAGGAAGATATGATGTGAGAATGCTAAAACTCCCTTAGTAGGTAATATCTTAGAAAAGCTAAATTTAAATCTTAGTTTTGCCACTTCTTTGAAACCTTGAATATCACTGAACATTTTTCCAGTTTTTTTTTTTCATCTGTACCATAGAAATAGTATATATATTTTTTCTGCCTGGTTTAAAGAGTACTATACTAATCAAATATTTGAAAGGATTTTGGAAAATGCCAAGTACTCTAATTATTAATTCAAACCAAATGGCTTTATAATCTAGTATGATATAGATAGAAATTCAGATCTTGAAAAATGAGGGCTTTGGCATTAAATTTATATCATTGGAGACATTTGATTTATTTTTGGCTGTGTCACAATAAAATGTTATCTGAGAACTGTGGGCTGACTCCATTTTCTTGCATAATGCAATTTTTTAAAACTTTTATCTCTAATACTTCAGTATTTTAGCAATCCTAGTATATGGTAAACCAGCTTAGATTAGTACTAGGCAACTCATTTGTGTAGTAGTTATGGAGAGGGGAAGGTCAAGTGCTCCAACTGCCATGGAACTTTTTATTTCTTTTTGAAAAAGAAAAGAATTAAAGCCAGGATATGTGAAAGCCAAAGATGAGTTATATGTGTCAAGTACTAAAATGGTTGTGTGTAATGACTGGTAAGAGGAGGAAACATTTTATGTGTAAGAAGGAGAGGCAAGTCAGTGTCATGCTGTGTGTTATGTTCTGTTTGCCAAATTGTTGCAAACCACATGATGATAAAGAAATAAAAGGGGTGAATGGGAGAAAGGGCCCATGCAATGGTGAGGGGGTGAGGATGCTAAAGAAACAAGAAATTGAAGAAAACAAGTGACCACAGGGGAGGAGCAACAGGAATACAGCAGGGTCCGGAGCCTTCTTGCTGAGGAGAGGACACAGAATGTTAAGTTCTGAAGAAGAGGCTTTGTCTCAAGTCCCCAGGGGAAGTAAGAAAATGAAGTAGAGAGCCTCTGGGGATGTAATTGAAGAAAAGACCAGCACAATAGGAATAATAGTAGTGTAGGTAGAACCTAAGCAGAGAAGATAAAATACAAGACAGAGCCAACACAGAAAGTGAATTAGAAGCAAAATAAATGTATTATGATTTAGAGGTGGGGAACATACCATAAAAAATCAAAAGATTGGATATTTAATTATTAAACTTTGAGAGAAAAGAAAAAGTAGAGGGCTTTAATACACGGAAACTAAGACAAGAAAATGGCTGAATATAAAGAAGAAAATTTATTTTTCGTGAAGAGATAGGATCAGGGGATTTTTTATTTATTGCTAAGGAAAGACCTTACTAGAAGCGAGTCAGAGTTTTCATTAACACATTCTGTACATATTCAAAAGATATGTACCATTAAGGCTGTAAGATATATGTTCATGGAAGTGGAGTCAGGAGGAGATAAACAGATTTATGAGTGCATAGGTCACTCTGTGGAAATTTATGGTAATGCATTTCAGAAAGCAGAGGGAACAGTGAAAGAAAGTATCCCTCTGTGTTTAATTATGGCCTACCAGGAAAGCTTGTTGGTCAAAAGGGAGCCAAAGGAACATGGGGAAAAGAGTGACCATGTAACTTTAGAAATCATAAACCTGATTGGAAAAAGCCAAATAGGTTTGGGCATTAGACAAAGCTACTTAAAAAACTCATTATGAGTGATAGGATGTGTAAAGAAGAAAAAGGGGGATCTTTAACCAAAGTCAAGTCAAATAAAAAGCCTGGCATGAATGTTGATAGAGTGTTTGTGCCAGCCATTAAGCTATTCTCTAAGTTTCAAATCCAGCCTGTAGACTCAGCTTGTGATTCTGGGGCTGGGACTCCGCAAACCACCTTTCTTCTCGGCCAGCTGCTCTCTGGCAATGGGGATGCCAAAAAGACACAAGACTGGAGGAAGGAGAAAGGATATTGTCCTTTCTGTGGGGTTGTAGTTATTTCCCATTCCTGTGAGTGTCCTGCCAGCAATGCTTTTCATCCCAGCCAGAGACAGCTCCTTTTAGGTACAGCATCTGATCCAGTTTGCAGTTTTTCTATCCCTTGTAGACCTGGCCTCAATGCCGCCCCTCAAAGACACCAGTACCAGCCTGCTAGCACATAACCCACAGAAGTTTGAGTCTCAGCTTCACTTACCCCTTCTCCAAGTCTCTAGGCTATAATAATGCCGACTTTCCCCTTTGTTTCCCTACTCCTAGGGATGGTCATTGTTTTCCCATATTTGCCACTTCCATTGAACATTTATGTACCATTTTGATCCTTTCCTAGTTTTAGACCTAGCTAATTCTTAAGCATCTAGTGTGTTCATTTCTGTAAAAAAAAAAAAAAAATACTGGGTTAATTATTAGGCTTTCTTTGTATTAGTCAGAACATTATATATACTAGGGATTCTGTTAGCTACACTGATTATAATAGATACTGCAGACTTAACATGACAGAAAGGAGAAACCCACAAGCCATTTTATTAAAAAAAAAAAAAAAGGCAACAGGGTGCTGGGTGGCTCAGTAGGTTAAGCAGCTGCCTCCAGCTCAGGTCATGATCCCAGGGTCCTGGGATCTCTCTCTGCCTGCTTGTCACTCCTACTTGTCCTCTTATTGTCTGTCAAATAAATAAATAAATAAAATCTTAAAAAAAATAGCAACAACATCAAATTGAAAGAACAACACAAATATATTAATAAGAGAACTGAAGCTGAAATGGAGGAGACAAAAATAGAAACTCAGAAGTTAGAAACTTAAGAAGTAAGAAACTTCTTATTTTAGATAAGAATACAGTAGTCAAACCAGGGAGAGATGTCATGTTGAAGATCATAAAGTGAGGCAGTAAGTAGTGACATGAGTTTAATGAACACTGGCAAACCAAACAACTTTGATTACCTTCCCCTGCAAATTAGAAGACATATACGATAAACGCACACACATAAATCAAAAGTGAAAAAAATATCAGGACAATGTCATAGATATTGCATAAATGGCCTGACAAGCTAATGTGAAAAAGTCTCATGATATCCCTGTGGAGAAAATAAAAAAGAGATAAAAGGAATAATTATATAGTCAGATGGATATGTATTGGGTTAATTACCATGGCCAAAGTTATTGATTAAAGGGATCAATGACAATATTCATCAAAGGCTCCAGTATTGTTTCACAGGCTCTGCCCTTGTTCTGTTTTTGTCCTGTTCCACATTCATTTTAAATCAATGATGTCAATTCTTCCTGCCAAAGACCACTAGCAACATACTTGTAGCTGAAAAAGATGGGTTTGTTACTCATTGCCATTGCAGGAAAATGTTATTCTGGGGCATTCTATTACAGGATTTGAGTTTTGGTGGAATGATTTTGGAGAGGGCCTAGGGAAATGGGGCTTTAGATGTTATCAGGAAATAGGGATAATTCTGTGATTGGGTTCCTTAATCTTATCTATAAAAAGAACATAGGATAAAGCCATAATTGATTTATTTTTTATTTATTTTTTTAAATTTTTTTTTAAAATTTATTTATGATAGTCACACACACAGAGAGAGAGAGGCAGAGACACAGGCAGAGGGAGAAGCAGGCTCCATGCACCAGGAGCCCGACGTGGGATTTGATCCCGGATCTCCAGGATCGCGCCCTGGGCCAAAGGCAGGCGCCAAACCGCTGTGCCACCCAGGGATCCCCCATAATTGATTTAAAAAAAATTAAGCAGTGACCTGTTAGCCAGGGGGGAGGAAGTTTCATATTTTGTGGCTTACACAGTGA
This sequence comes from Vulpes lagopus, assembly GCF_018345385.1. Lineage (NCBI taxonomy): Eukaryota > Metazoa > Chordata > Mammalia > Carnivora > Canidae > Vulpes > Vulpes lagopus. The sequence goes on along the minus strand of NC_054842.1, from coordinate 41,880,884 downwards.
CCTTGGTTTGTCTCTCTTTATCATACTTTTTGAGTGACCTTGTCTGATGTTGCTATTTTGTGAGATGGTTTATGTTCAATAAGAGAACACAGCGTAACTGTAAGCATCAGACCAGAATGTCAAGGGGTTCTTTATTCTTTCTCAATGATTTACTTAGATAAATGTAGAAGGCAACTTAATCAGATTTTTGGATGACATCAAGTTGAAAAAAGATAATTATATGGACTCTAGAGATAAAATGTATGTTAGAGAGTATAAAATACAAGTTAGCCTTTTATAAATCTAGAAACAAAGGCCTAAAGCAATTAATGACTTTATCTAATTGAAAGAGCAAATACAAATTAAGAGACTTAATTCTCCCTGTTGAAAATAAGCAGAGACTTTACTTCCCCTTTTCTTAGAGCATTTAGTTTAGAAAACTAGTGAGTTCTTTCTCTCTTTTTTTTTTTTTTTTTAGATTTTCTGTTCATGTAGGAGGGGGAGGGAGGGAGAGAAAATCAGAAGCAGACTGTGCAATGAGCTCAGAGCCTGTTGCAGGGCTCGATTCCACAACCTCAATATCATGACCTAAGCCAAAATCAAGGGTTAGATACCTAATTGACCAAGCAACCCAGGCACCTCTCTGTCTTTTTGAAATATACATGAATCTTACTAAAAGCTAAATAATTAATAAGGCTCTTTCCAGCTGTATGACCCAAGATTGTCTTTCTTAAGGATCTGGGAGACATCTCTTTGGAAGGTAACCATCAAACATCATGACCCTGTTTCTCAGTTTCAGTGGGATGGTAGGAGCCTAACTTTGGCAGCACATACCTCACCCCACGTTACAAAATGTTTCCTATTGTATAGATAAGAATTTGTCTTTCTTCTGAATAAAGTCAATCAGCTAACATAGATGGTCACCCAGTAACTTGGTGAATTTAGGATGAACTGTGTGTGACAAATGGTTCTGTGAAGTCCTCCTTCTTGAGGATTATATCATGTTTATCTTGAGAATATGTGTATAATAAGTTATATATGATTGTCTCCAGAAGAGGGAGAGATTTCTTTCTGTCTTGGCATTGTCTTTAGTAGATTGCTTGTGATGCATATCACATTCTGGTTTAATGATTATTTAATAATAAACTATTTTCTTTCTCTACTGCCTTCATGGAGAAGTTTCCTGGGATGGGAGGAGATTTTGTTTTTTTAATTATATTTCCCCAACCCAAAGGTCACAGGGCGCTGGCAAAGATGGAGCAGTAGATATATGTGGTCAACATTTTGACAGTGCATAGGTATTGGACTGGAACTAGGAGTATTAATAAGGATACAAATAAAATACTGCTCTTTGGTTCAAAGGAAATAGTGACTTTCTTAGTTTGCAAATGCATTCATTCATTATTTATTTTTAAAATATTGATTTATTTGGGAGAGCATGAGCAGGGAGAGGAATGCAAGGAGGGGGAGAGGGACAAGAAGACTCCTTGCAAGTGTGGAGCCCAAGATGGGGTTCTAAGCAGGGCTTGATTCCAAGACCCTGAAATCTGACCTGAGCTGAAGTCAGATGCTTCAAACCACCCAGGCACCCCTGCAAATGCATTTAAATGTGTCAGATAGTAAAAAGAAAATGGATTCAAAGTTCTGAGATACATCTCTAGTACTTATTTATCTTATAACTAGAAGTTTGTACTTTTTAAAGATTTATTTATTTATTAGAGCAGGGGGAGAGTCAGAGAGAGAGAGAGAGAGAGAGAGAGAGAGGGAGAATGAATCTCAAGCAGACCCCACACTGCGCTCAGGACCCAATTCCATGACCCTGAGATCTGACCTGAGCCAAAATCAAGAGTTGGATGCTTGACTGACTGATAGCCTCCCAGGTGTCCTGAAGTTTATACTTTTTGAACAGTGTCCTCCAATTCCTACTCACCCTATCCTCCATCTCTGGTAACCACAAGTTTGATCACTTTTCTGTGAGGTTTTATTTTTGTTTTTTAGATTCCACATATAAGTGAGATCATACAGTATTTGTCTTTCTTTTTGACTTATTTTCCTTAGGATAATGCCTTCAAGGTCCACTCATGTTGTTTTTATGGCTGAATAATATTCCTTTATTATTGAATTCCTTAATATACCACAACTTCTTTAACCACTCACCTGTTGAGGGACACTTAGGTTGTTTCCATGTCTTGGTTATTACAAATAATGCTGCTACAAATATGATGGTGCAGACATCTTTTTGAATTAGTGTTCTTGTTTCCTTTGGATTTATTCCCAGAAGTGGCATTACTGGATCATATGGTAGTTTTCATTTTAATTTTTTGAGGAATCTCCATACTGTTTTCTATAGTGATTGCACCAATTTATATCCCATTAAATTGCAGAAAGGTCATATATAACATGATGACTACAGCTCACACTGCTGTGTGATATATAGGAAAGTTGTTAAGAGAGAAATTCCTAACAGTTCTTATCACAAGAAGAAAATATTTTTCTTTCTTTTTATTGTATCCACAGGAAAAGATGGGTATTAGCTGAACCCATTGTAGTAATCATTTTATAATATATATAAATCAAACCACCATGCTGCTGGCCTTAAACTTATACAGTGATGTATATCAGTTATTTTTCAAGAAAACTGGAAAAAAAAGTTCTGAGATTAGAGATAAGACCAGTGCCTATTCTTGCCTGAGCAGTTATGAGTAGAAAGATTCCAGGAGGGGAAAATTTAAGGATACTTCTCAATTTATCATCTCCTCACCATCTTCTTGAGGTGGCTTCTAAATTCCAGAATGTTCATGAAATTTTGTAGCATTGGCCACATGGGTTGGTGTATGGGGAGTGATTTAGGAGAGGATTCTGGTTACTGGCACCATTATGTGTGCCACACATTTGCTCAGCTGTGCGTTGTCTAGTCTTGATCTTGGGTACAGTGAATCATTGTTGCCAGTACCCACAAGACTGTTCACTTCCCCGGCTGCTCTCCAGTCCAATGATCACTGATACCTCCACTGAGAACTATACCTTTCTTATCACCAGGGACAGTGATAACTGTCGCTTTTTCTTTCCACGAATTCTTGAGAACTTCTTGAGAGTAACAGAAATAGTTCTGTCGGGAACCCTGGGTGGCTCAGCGGTTTAGCCACCCTGGGTGGCTTCAGCCCAGGGCGTGATCCTGGAGACCTGGGATCAAGTCCCATGTCAGGCTCCACATGAAGGAAGGTTCTGTACACCAGCTGACAAATGGAATCCCTGGACAGAGGACGAGCACCCACAGCTCCTCACTGGGGGAGCCACAGTCAGCCTCGGTATTTGCAGAGATGCTTTGTGCTTTAGAGACCCTGCCATTGAGGAGGAGGCCTGTGGGAAGAGGACGCTTCAGGATGTGGCTTTCCAGTCTCTTGTGCCCTCTTTCCCAGACTGTGCTTGGCTGTTGATGTGCATGGTTGATACACATAGGTGGTGGTAGTGAAACATAGCCATTTGGATATCCATCACCTTCGACCGGGAAGCCCAAGAGGCGAGGTCTCAGCCAGCAGAAAGATCAGCTTAGCTTGCTGGCCAATGAGAGAGGTGGATAAAGACAGTGTCACCTCCTCCTCACTTCTCTGCACCATCAGAAAGTCCTCTTGCTGTGTGTTCTCATCTGCCTTGGGGTAACAGTGAGAACAAGCACTCCATTGACATTGTGTCAATGACAGGTCCCCACCCTGCTTCCCCATCCTCTTCAGGGCTGAAGAGGGGCTTAAGGGCCAAATGCCCTTTACCTACACCTCCAGATCTGCACATTTCTCACCACTGCATTACATTTCTGTCATAAGGATATTGGCCATTGCTGAATTTACTGTGTAATGAATATCACATTATTCCAGTTATAATCACTGTGTCCACAGATAGCGTTAATATGCTGGTGTCTGCTGGACAAAGAGCTCCCTTTAAACCACTCCCATTTCCTCCTCCCCAATATCTCCACCTGCCCTTTCCAAATGACAGTCTTTAAACAAAATCATGTGTGGGTCTTGGAGTCCACAGGCTGGTACAAGAACCCACCAAAGAACCAGTTTGCATGGTCAGCACTTCACAGAAGAGAAGCAAGGCATATCCAGCTGTAATGATGCCACAGCCACTGTCTCATTAAATCTGTGTTCTCTAAAAAATAAAAAATAAAAAAAAAATGCAGCGAACCTGATGTGTGACTTGATCCCAGGTCTCCAGGATCACGCCCTGGGCTGAAGGTGGTGCTAAACCGCTGAGCCACCCAGGGTTCTTAAAACAAAGAAAAAAAAAAAGTTGTCTTGCAGCTCATTTGGTGAGGGTCGTGAAGTATGAATCAAGTTTGGGAAAGAACACAATGGGCAAGGCTTCACAGTATTATTTTATCGTGACTTTTTTTTCTTTTTTTAAAAAAGATTTTATTTATTTTATTCATGAGAGACACACAGAGAGAGGCAGAGACATAGGCAGAGGGAGAGGTGGGCTCCCCAAGAGGAACCTGATGTGGGACTTGATCCCAGGACCCCAGGATTACAACCTGAGACAAAGGCAGATACTCAACCACTGACCCACCCCGGTGTCCCTTATCACAATTTTTCTCATCTACCTTGGATGATCCTTTTTTTTTTTTTGTCATTGTTTGAATTTGTTAAGACGGGAAAGCCTACGCTATCAGGTTGCGAGGATTATACGAGGTAACGTGTTGACATTGCACGGCGGCCAGCTCACAGAGCGTGATTAATGGTCTTGTCCAACAAAAGGTCGTCTTGTTGGAATATTACACCAGTTTTGGCTTCTTTGATATAAAATATTTGTGAAAAACGTGAAGTTCAAAAGAGTGAGTCATTGGGCCAAAAATAGGAATTAAGAGGGAATTGCAAATGAAGAAGTTATGTAGCCTGAACATGAAATACAAAGTGAAAGTTAGCAGAATTAGCATCTTGTTATTTAGGTACTGGAACCTTTTAAAATTTAACACTGGGCAGCCGGGGTGCCTCAGTGGTTTAGTGCTGCCTTCAGCCCAGGGCCTGATCCTGGAGACCCTGAATCGAGTCCCACGTCGGGCTCCCTGCATGGAGCCTGCTTCTCCCTCTGCCTGGGTCTATAGCATTATCCTGGGGAAAAATATGAAGAGAAAATAGATAATACATATAATTCAGATGGCAAAGTGTTGCCTAATTAAGTGTCATGAAAAACTTGTCATAAAAGGATGATAATTCAGAAGATGGTAGAGACTGAAGTAAACCTTATGAGGTGAATAAAGCATAAATTCTTACAGCTGACAAATTCATTTATTTTGACATTTATTTTGAAATTATTGCAATAATATCAGTCATATATTTTTAAAATTTATTTATTCATGAGAGACAGAGAGAGAGAGGCAGAGACACAGGCAGAGGGAGAAGCAGGCCCCATACAGGGAGCCCTGTGTTGGACTCGATCCCGGGGCTCCAAGATCACGCCTCGGGCTGAAGGCAGGCGCTAAACCGCCAAACCATCCAGGGATCCCTCATATGTATGTTTTTTAAAGGACAGTAGCAGATGATCTTTATAAAGTGACAAAATCTGTCCCACAAAACCATTTTCTTTGAATTCTGCAACGTTTGAAACTTCACTTAGTCTATAGATTACCAATTTTTTATATTATTTCTTCATGTATAAATAGGATTTTCCAAATTAGAGATACACATTTAATTATTAACAAAACCTTATGTGTTTGTAAAATTTGGAGGCAAAATTTCTCCTTGTTCAGCTGAATATTATAAAATGCTAAGGATATTCATATACCCTTTTAAAGAAGAGTTTGTGTGAGGTTAGCCTACAAAGCAGAAAATGGGCTAATTTAGGAAAGTACAAATGCAATCTGCTAAGTATATAGCAGTGTTGTTACACTGTGAAAAAATACGGATAGTCTCCAAGGGTGGAGTTTACATTTTTCTTGTGGTATAAATAACTGCATTGCAAGGAAACAAAAAAGAAAAGAAAGAACTGAAAGGAAGACTACCATGGACTAAAATGGTAAAGGAGAGCTGGAAATGTAGAACTTTGTGGGTTGTGTGGAGAGAAATAAATAAGAATGGGGTTTTCTAGTCTTCTAACATAGTTTGCACTGGAGTGTGACTGATGGAAAGAGAAGACTGAGTTCTCCTTAGGACATGCTCAGTTTGCAGTGCTTGAGGGATAACTAGGTGCCTTGTGTACAGAACTGCAGTTCATGAAAGGAGGTTTAGCTAGAGAAAAAGATTCAGGGATTATTGTAGTAGAGGTGACAGAAAAGTTATTGAATGTTATTGAAGGAATGAATTATGAGAATTTGAAAGCCATGAAATTTAGAGGTTTCTCTGTCAAAATGAGACATGAGATGCAGAAGCTATCTCCAAAATATTCACTGGCTTTCCAAACTACATTTAAGTAAGAAGAAAACAAAGAATTGAAAACTTAAAGAATATGTGAATTGTTTGCAACCAGCTAAACACAATAGGTTGCCATTTCCACCAGCATCATTACTCCATTACTCAGGACTGTAAGTAGGCAAAGTTGTGAATCACATTATTCTTTCATTTCCAACTTTGTGGCCAGAATCTTTCCAGTAGGAAATAATCCTCAGATGACTTGTGTCTTCAGAGTAGGCACAGCCTTCTGTCTTCAGTTCCTCCTTATCCCAAATAGTCCCTAGGACTTTAGAGCTATCCTTGTGAGCCCTTCTACCTTGCTTTTCTTTATGAAAACCTCATTACCTTGTCTTTCATTTCTCTTACATCTCCCCTAAGCATCAGCTAAATTATCTGATGCATAATATGCTCAATACTAATTCAGATGGCAAATACTTGTCCCCGAGTAACACATATTTACTGTTATTCTAAAGGCATGATTGCAATTTAGACACTGTAGAATATTGAAGAATTGCTTGGGGCAAAGATACCTCTTGTGCTTATTAAGCTGTACAAAAATGCACTTGTTATTTATTGTAGAGACTGTTAAAATAATAGGTTTAATTGACTATAAAAGTTACATAATTTTAGAAATAAGAGTAAGAAAACCAAATCAGCCTAGGAGTAACAACTGATAACATTTATATGCCTCTACTTTATGCATGTTAATTTTAGTATCACCACTACCGTTCTTATCTTCTAACCATCTTCTCTTTGTTATCATTATTGACAAAATTGGTTGGATGCTCACTGTGTGCCAGCACTGGGTTAAGTGTCTGACTTAGTGTAATTCATTCACAAAACAACTTGTACTGTAGATCTTATTTTCCCCATTTTGCAGAACAGGAATTGCGACTTAGAGAAGTTAGTTTACCCAAAGACAAATGGAAGATGGAGGATATAAATCTGGGCAACCTGAATTCTAAGCTGTACTTTTTTTGAGCTTATGCTATATTAAACTGGGTGGTGTTTAAAGTTTTGAAAGGGCAATCATAATGAACAGAGTCTCTCTTAGTAACATTTGTGTTATTTTTCTTCCCGTCAGGACTTTTTAATTTGTATCTTGAATACGGGTGGTGGCGAGCTTGGTTTACAAAGATAATTTGTACCATAATTACCTCATAATTAGAGTAACTCTTCTATCCATTCTTCATTTGAAAAGGTTTTATTTTTGTTTCTTATACTTTTGTTCTTTGCCTAGTACTAGGTAACAGTATAATTAGTAACTATAGCTAGTTACATACTACTTTTAGAATAGCTATGTGTCCCAATTGAGTTATAATGTCCTGAATTGAGTACCAAAATTTGCAATAATATTTTCTAAGCACAAAATAAAGACGAAATTTGAAACTTTTGGTTAATGCTATATAAATCAGACATGCTATCTGACTGATGCTTCATTATGATTAATGAATATAGTAATAGTGCTTCTCTTAAATTTTTCAAATCCAGATAGCCTCTTCCAGTATCTCTGGGGTTCAATTTGCCAGATTTAGCAAATAAAAATATACCAAGTTAGGGACACTTGGGTGACTCAGTCGTTTATGTGTCTGCCTTTGGCTCAGGTCATGATCCGGGGTCCTAGGATGAAGCGCTATGATGTCGGGCTCCCTGCTCAACAGGGACCCTGCTTCTTCCTCTCCTTCTGCCTGCTGCTCTGCCTGACTTGTGTGCGCTTTCTCTTTCTGTCAAATAAGTAAATTTTAATACACACACACACACACACACATATAGTTAAATTTGAATTTCAGATAAACAACAAAGATAATTGTTTTAGTGTAACTATGTCCCAAATAGTGCATGGAATATAGTTACACTTTAAAAAAATTGTTTATCCAAAATTCAAATTTAACTGGGCATCTAGTATTTTTCTTCACAGATTTATCTGGTGACTCCCCTTAGTCCCAGACAAACAGTTTGTAATCTCGAATCTCGAATGATTTCAGAGCCTTCCTTTTGAGAAAAATAATGTCCTTCACCCAGTGCATCCAGTAACTTCTCACAGAGTGGGGCCAGGGAGACCACCATGTTGTCTAAAGTCAGGAGGTGGTTTCCTAATGACTCACATTGAATGACCCTCTGATGTGTGATATATGTGATTCCGGTGATTCTCTTTTCAAAAACACATATGCATTTATTAAAGAACTCAATCATGTGACTAAGACAGTATTTAAAAAACACTCTAAGGGTCGTCATGCTCCATTCTCCTTGGAGATTCTGTTCTCCCAGGGCAAGGAAGCTGTGAGGTGAGAATGGAGAATCTTTGTATTTATTTTTATGTTAATACGTTTTAATAGCATCTTAGGTGTATATCCTCTTTTTAATATTTTATTACCTTATAATCTTACTTTATGCTATGTTGGCTTTTATTTAATTTGTGATCTGCCTTTAAAATCATTCCCAGCTCCACGAGCCTTCCAATATGGCAAAAAATGAAATGTACAGTATCACTGGGACATATAATTGGCCAAAGGAGTTGAATATAATTAAGTATTTAAAGTTAACTTCTGTTTATAGTATATATTTATACTAAAGGAACACATTAACAAATGCAGGGTAGTCACTAAACTCTAAAGATTGGTCTCCAATGTATATGTCTTCTTTTTACTGTCTTGTAGAGTCCTCTCCCCATGAATCTAGGTTGACTTCAAGACTTGTTTTTGATCGATAGATGTCGTGAAAGTGACAACAGGTGACATCCTAGGCTGGAAGATAGGAAGCTTTGTAGCTTCTGCTCTTGGAATATTTGTTTTGATATGTTCCTTCTTGAAATCTGACCTCCAAGCTGTAAGTAGTTCAAACCACGTGGGGATGCCACAGATCAGTATTTCTGTAGACAATCCAATTGAGTTCCAAGCTGAGACCTTGATATCCAGGCATATCAAGGTGAATCAAGCTGGACATTTACTCTAGTCATCTCTTCTGATCCTAACAGTCCTGGCCATCATCTAACTGAAACTGTATGAGACTCCAAGTAAGAACTTTAGAATTGAGCCTGGTTAATTTATAACACTGAGATAATAAGTAATATGTTTTAAAATTTGGGATTGTTAGTTATTCAACAATAGGTAAATGGCACATAGTGCAAGGAAGCAGACAAACCCAGAATGTGAGACATTCTGAAAGAAAATTGACCCAATTTAACAACAGCTCAATAGCAGAAGAAAAAAATAAAGGAAGGAATGTGCTCTATGTTAGGCTAAAAGTGACTTCAGAGACAACATGCCAATATCATGTGTGGATGTTGTTTAGATTCTAATATAAAACAACTAAACATATTTTTGAGGCAATTTGGGAAATTTGACTACACTCATAGAGTATTGATAATTCTGTTAGGATTTAAGGTGACATAAGATAAGGCCCTTTTTAAAAATAGTTGTGTATGAAACTAAGTGAGAGTGAAATGACAGATCTTCCATTTGCTTTAAAATAATTCAGCAATGAAAAAGATAAAATGAGAAAGAAATACATGAAGCAAGAATAAAAATCTTGATAATTTTTCACTCTGGTGAGGGGTATATGGAAGTCCATTGTTAGTAACTTCCTTACTTCAATGCATATTTGAAATTTTCATAATTAAAATTAGTGAAAATACTTCCTGATGCGATACAGAATATAAACCACACACATAATCTATGTATGCTTGTAAACATGGAAATTATACACATATCCATATAAGTGCACAAATAAACAGAATTATTCAGAAAATAAGAACTACATATCATTTCATAGGTGAGATTATAGATGGCTTACATATCAAATTAATATTTATTTTCAATTAAATATACTGACAATATTATAAAAGGTAAGGTATACAAAATATTTTATAACCAACACTGTTTCCTTTCTTATCCAGTATGTTCAACATAAAATTTAAGATTTATTTAAGAACTTTCTTCTTTTCTTGATGTTATTCCCATTTATTTTTTTATAAATTTATTTTTATTTATACTGGCATGTCAGTGAGCCTATTGTATTGACTTGGAAGCTTTCTGGAAGTTGTCAGGGGTGGGACTCCTGAGTGGCTCAGTGGTTGAGCGTCTGCCTTTGGCTCAGGGTGTGATTCCAGGGTCCTGGGATCGAGTCCCACATCGAGCTCCCTGCATGGAGCCTGCTTCTCCCTCTGCCTGTGTCTTTGCCTCTCTCTCTCTCTCTCTCTCTCTCTCTCTCTGTCTCTGTGTGTGTGTCTCTCATGAATAAATAAATAAGATCTTAAAAAAAAAAAAGGAAGTTGTCAGGGGTTAGAGGACAAAACTAAAGTTATCTCATATTCCATATTAGATTCCAAAATTAACCTGTCTTTAGTCACAGTTTTGCAAAGCAGGACAATTGTTGGTTTTGTCTACACATACGAAGTCTAAAAAGTTACATAAATTGTATACTAGTTACTAAAGAGTTATTGGTAAAGTTTTTATGGCTCTGGTTCTTGAATAAATTTAGATAAATACTTTGTGTATAGGAATCTGGTTAATATTCCTTCTTTCAGAGAGTCACTAAAAATAAAGAAAAGGATCACTGCATTAAAATGTCAAAACGAGTCCCAAAGTACAAATTTTAAAGTGACCTTTAAACCATTTTAGAGCTTTTCATTTCAGATTAATATAGCAAATTGATAAGTAATAGCACAGTTTTTCCCCCCTCAGGAAATGTCCTTTTATAAACCTGAAAGGAACCTGAGAACCCCAAATTAAAATTATGTTAAATCATAAAATTAAGAGCTAACAGTTAGACTTAAAATAGTCAGTGATAAGTGGACTCAGCTTGATGTAGACAGCTTTATAAGAATCTTTAAAATTCTTGTAATGTTCCTGCTGTGAGCTGATGAAGCTGTGCTAAAAACTCATTCCTTTCAAATGACCCTAAGAAGAATGACTCTTCTGAAAATACAAAATGTTAAATTAATTATTAAGTCGTATTTTTAAAGTTTTCACAAACCCTAATATTATCTCAGATTCTTTGACAAAGGCTTGATTCCTGAGTCTTTTTCGTTAGGGTGGTAATTTGGTCAACTAAGAGGAAGCTTGCCCTGGGTGTGGTGGAAAGAGAATAAAGGTAAGCTCATTTACTTTTTGCAGATCAGTTATTAAATGTCACATTGACATTTACCATTGACATTGACAGTATGACAAGAGACTTTCTTTTGTCCTGCTACTCCCCAGAAAAGAAAATTATAACGTAAAAGATGCTGTATACTTCCCCAAACATCTGTGGTTAATCTGATTAAAATTATTGGGACAGAGTCAGAAGGAACATGCCACAGTTTGTAAAATGAATTAGTTCTAAAAACACTGTGAAGGAAAGATTTCTCAGTATATATTAATAGAACAAAACATTGTAATTTGTGGGTCCATTTTAAGCTATCAAAAGAGGTAATTACAGAAGACTCCATGAGTGATTCAGGGATGATCACATATGTACTTTGCAAAGATATAAAAATTTACAGTAATATGAAATTAATGAATTTCCTGCCAACAACAGTATGTTATGATATAAAGTAATATCTCAGAAGTAATCACTTAAAAAATTAAGCTGAGGATTTATTTATTTTCTACATTATTTGAACATTCACAATCCAGATCTTTTATATATATTTTTGGGTTTCCACTTGTTTTCTGTTTTTAATTTTGCTAAAAGTTAGACTAACCACAGAGCCGTGCAACTCCAGGGTTCTGGCTCTGGTACTACCCTTCTGATGCTCTGGCTCCTATTTGTCTACCCTGGGGGACTGGGATATAACTTTGTCTATTGGAGCCCCCAGACTCAAACTCTTCTCTCTTAATGCTCCTTACCCAAAAGGATTGGTTGCTTTCCTTTTATGTAAGGAACTCATTCATTATAGATCAAAACTCAACCCAGTCATTGATCTGAGGGTGAATTGACAGCTAATAGCAATTAGCTAATAGTCATTGCTCCAGGGGTGTTTCCATTTTAGTAACCTCTGAAGTCTAAAGTGGAGTTTTCAGATTTCTGGGTACCTAAGAAATCTGGTACTTGGTGAGATTGTGAAAAGCATTGCAGACCTTTGGATAGCATTCCCAGAAATTTCAGCTGCATGGAATGGGATCAAGTAATGTATTCTTTTTTAAAGATTTTATGTATTTATTCATGAGAGACACATAGATGCAGAGACACAGAGGCATAGACAGAGGGAGAAGCAGGCTCCTTTCAGGGAGCTGGATGTGGGACTCCATCCCCAGACCAGGGATTGTGCCCTGAGACAAAGGCAGACACTCAACCACTAAGCCACTTAGGCATCCCAGTAATGTATGTTTTAAACAAGCTCCCAGATTTATTCTTTCTTTTTTCCTATTATAAAGTTTTAAAAAAACCAAAAAACAAAACCACCTTACTGAGATCTTACTGGAACATATTCACATGCCATGTAATTCACCCATTTAAAATGTAAAATTCAGTTGCTTTAGTATATTGACAGAGTTGTATAGCCATCTCCATAGAACTTTAAGACATTTTCATCACCCCCAAAAGAAACCTCATACCCATTAGCACTAACTCTCCATTCTCCTAGTACTTGACAACCGTGAATCTACTTTGTCTCCCTACATTTGCTTACTCTAGACATTCCATAGAAATGAAATCATACAGCTCATTGAATGCAGCAGTAGCTCTCCAGACTGCTGTTTTCTTCTGAAGGTGAGCTGGACCCACACAGAAGCAACTATCTCTAAGAGACCTGCAGTTGGCATTGATGTTGGCACCACCTACTCTTGTATGGGTGTTTTCTAGCATGGGAAAGTGGAAATAATTACCAATGTTCAGGGAAACTGAACCACCCCAAGTTATATCACCTTCACAGAAAGATTGATTGTTGATACTGCAAATAATCAAGTTGTAATGAACCCCACCAACATAGTTTTTGAAGCCAAACACTTGATTGGACATAGATTTGATGATGCTGTTGTCCAATCTGATCTGAAGCATTGACCCTTCATGATGGTGAATGATGCTGGCAGGCCCAAGGTCCAAGTAGAATATAAGGGGGACACAAAAAATTTCTATCCAGAGGAGGTATCCTCTATGGTTTTGATGAAAATGAAGGAAATCAGAGAGGCCTATCTTGGGAAGACCATTACCTGCATACTTCAATAACCCTCAGGCTACCAAAGATGCTAGAACTATTATTGCTGGTCTCAATGTACTTTGAATCATCAATGAGCCAACTGTTAACTGCTGTTGCTTATGGCTTAGACAAAAAGGTTGGAGCTGAAAGGAATGTGCTGATCTTTGAGTTAGCAGGTGGCACTTTTGATATATCAGTCCTTACTCTTGAAGGTGGGATCTTTGAGGTCAAGTCCACAGCTGGAGACACCCAATTAGGTGGAGAAGACTTTGACAACTGAATGGTCAATCATTTTATTGTGGAGTTCAAGTGCAAACAGAAGGACATCAGTGAAAACGAGGGTAGTCCATCATCTTCGTACTGCTTGCAAACATGCTGAGCATATACTTTCTTCTAGAACCCAGCCTGGAAGCTAGACTGTTTCTCTCTATGAAGGAATTGACTTATATACCTCTATTACTCATGCCTGGTTTGAAGAATTAAATGCTGACCTGTTCTGTGGCACCCTGGACCCTCTAGAGAAAGCTCTTCAGGATACCAAGCTAGACAAGCCTCAGATCTATGATATTTTCCTGGTGGGTGGTTCTCTCCGTATCTCCAAGATCAGAAACTTCTATAAGATTTCTTCAAAGGAAAGGAACTGTATAGGAACTGTTGTGTATGGTGCAGCCCTCCAGGCAGCCATGTTTTCTGGAGACAAATCTGAAAATTTTCAAGATTTGCTGCTGTTGGATGTCACTCCACTTTCTCTTGGTATTGAAACTGCTGGAGGTATTATGACTGTGCTTATCAAGTGCAATACTGCCATTCCTGCCAAGCAGACATGAAGTTTCACTACCTACTGTGACAAACAGCCTGGAGTGCTTATTCAGGTATATGAAGGTGAGCATGCTATGACCAAGGATAACAACCTACTTGGCCTCACAGGCATACCTCCTGCCCCTTTTGGTGTTCCTCATATTGAGTCACTTTTGATATTGATGCTAATGGTATCCTCTATGTCTCTGCTCTAGATGAAAGCACAGGAAAAGAGAACAAGATTACCCTCAAAATGACTAGAGCCACTTGATCAAGGAAGACATTGAGTGCATGGTCCAGGAAGCTAAGAAGTACAAAGCTGAAGATGAGAAGCAGTGGGACAAGGTGTCTTCCAAGAATTCACTTGAGTAAAAATGCATTCAAAGTGAAAGCAACTGTTGAAGACAAAAACCTTCAGAGTAAAATCAATGATGAGAACAAACAAGATTCTTGATAGGTGTAATGAAACCATTAACTGGCTTGATAAGACTGCAGAGAAGGAAGAATTTGAACATCAGCAGAAAGAGCTGGAGAAGGTCTGCAACCCCATCATTACCAAGCTGTACCAGAGTGCCGGAGGCATGCCAGGGGGAATGCCTGGAGGCTTTCCTGGTGGTGGAGCTCCTCTCTCTGGTGGTGCCTTTTCTGAGTCTACCATTGAAGAGGTTGGTTAAGCCAACCTGAGAATGGGTTTAGCCTTGTTCCACACAAAACATTTGAGGACCTAAATGTGTAGCAAATTTTAATGACAGTTTTAAAGTAAAGCTGCTATAGTAAATATGCTAGGCGTTCTTGACTTGAATATGGCATATGTGCATAGGGAAAGGAAATAAACATTGTATTGTTAAGTGGAAAATGCAATGTCTTAAATAAGATTGTATTTAAAATTGGCACCAAAAAATGAAATCAGTACAATATGTGTTCTTTTGTGACTGGTTTCTTCCATTTAGCATGTTTTCAAGGTTCATTTATGTTGTAGCATGTGTCAGTATTTTTTTTTTTTGCCATAAAACCCCCTCCATTTATGTGGATATACCTCATTTAATCGATCCATTCATTAGGTGATGGACATTTGAGTTGTTTCCACTCTTTGATTGTTACAAATAGTGCTATTATGAACATACATGTACAAGTTTTTTGTTTAGATGCCTGTTTTCATTTTTCTTGGGTATAACTCTGAAAGTGGTATTGCTGGGTCATATAGTAACTTTATGTTTAACTTATTGGAGAACTGCTAAACTGTTTTTCCAAAGCATTGGCTGTATTATTTACATTCCCATTAGCAAGTATCAGAGTTTGCATTTTCACAAATGTTTACAATTATCCTTTTTTAAAAAAAATTTAGCCATTCTAGTGGATGTCAAGTGGTATCATACTGTGTTTTAATTTGAATTTCCTTAATGATGAAAGACCTTGAGCATCTCCATGTGTCCTTTGGGGCATTTGTATATTTCCTTTGGAAAAATGTCTATTCAAATCCTTTGCTTAGGTTTTAATTATTCTTTCAGTAGTGAGTTGTAAGAGTGCTCTACATACTCTGAATGTAAGTTTCTAATCAGATACATGATTTGTAGATGTTTTCTCCCATTATTTTGTGGGTTGTCTTTTCATTTTCTTGATGTTGGCTATTGAAGCACAAAAGTTTTTAATTTTGATATAATTTATCTACTTTTTTTCCTCTTTTGTTTTTTGTGCTTTTGGTGTCATATCTCAGAAACTGTTGCCTAACCCAAGATCATGATCTATTCTTGTACTTCTTATAGCTTTAGCTTTTACATTTACTTCTATGATCAATTTTGAGTTAATTTTTGTATGTGCTGTGTAGTAGGGTTCAATTTAACTTCTTTGCATATGAATATCTAGTTGTCTGAGAACTATTTGTTCAACTTATTCTCTGATGAAATGTCTTGACACCTTTGTTGAAAGTCAGTTGACCACAAATGTAAGACTATTTTTGTGACTCTCGGTCTATTCCATTAATTTCTGTTTACTCTTATGCCAGCTAACACTGTACTCTTTTTTTTTAAAACATCTTATTTATTTATTCATGAGACACACACACACACACACAGAGAGAGAGAGAGAGGCAGAGACACAGGCAGAGGGAGAAGCAGGCTCCACACAGGGAGTCTGATGCGGGACTCGATCCTGGGACTCCAGGATCGTGCCCTGGGCCAAAGGCAGGCGCTAAACTGCTGAGCCACCCAGGGATCCCTGTACTCTTGATTACTATAGATCCTGATTAACTTTTGAAATCGGGAAATATGTGATCTCTAACTTTATTTTTCTTTTTCAAGATTGTTCTGGCTATTCTGGGTCCTATCTAATTCCATATACATTTTGGGATCAACCTGTCAATTTCTGCAATTAAGTTAGCTAGGATTTTGAGAGGAATTGATTTGAAACTATAGATCAATATGGGGAATATTACCATCTTAACAATATCAAGTTTTGTAATTGGTGCACATACACTGTCTTTCCATTTATTTAGGTTTTTCATTTCTATCAGTAGTGTTTTATAGTTTTCAGTAGCCAATTCCAGTACATCTTTTATGAAATTTATAGTAAATATTTTATTCTTTTGACGCTATTCTAAATAGAATTTTTTTCCTTAACATCATTGTTGGAATGGCTATTGCTAGTATATAGAGATTTTTTGGTATTAATATAGTATTCTGCAACATTGCTGAGTTCACTTATTCTAATAGTTTTCTAGTGATTACTTATGATTTTCTATTATAGGATTATGTCATCTGTAAATATAATTTTACCTCTTTCGCAACCTACATACCTGTTTCTTCCCTGTTGTCAAATTGCTCAGGTCCTTGAGTAATTCTGATGTAAATGGTTAGAAGATTAGACTTGGAAAAAGTGAATTAAAAAGAAAAGTTCAGACACCATTTCAGATATTGACAAATGAAGACAGAATTAAGGCCTCTGAACCCCATACTTAAATCTCACAAAAAGAGTAAGTGTCTAATCTCCAGTGCATAAATATGGCCCCTGGAGGATATGATTGAAGACTATGTAACCACTACTTAAGTTTGTTTCTTTTTGGAGAATTTAAAAAGTATGATTTTAATGACATTCTCTAAGACGAACAACTTATAATTATACAAGTATGTAATTTTTAATGCTTACTCTATTTAATAGGATATTGGGAAAGGAAATACTAGATTTTTTTGAGTTCAGAGTCTATTAGTAGTTCTATGAATTGGGTAGTATCAGTTAATCTTATTGGTTTTTAATTTGCTGATTGTAAAATAAGAAAACTAATGATAGTGTGTCTCTTTAAGGAATACATACATATATTCATCAGCAATGTATAGCGTATTATAGATAGTAACATGTGTTTCTAAATACATAATAATTCTTTTTTGTATAATGGTTTTGTTGATCACGTTTGAGATCACATTTAAATTGAAACCTTATTAAGAATATCGGTAACTTTCATTCTTTGTACTCAACATTTAAAACCCTTGTTGACATTGTATATGCACCAGTTACAAAACTTGATATTATTAAGGTGGTCATAATTGCCATTTTCACATTTACAAATTGGGATATAGACATCTTAATATAATTCGCAAGAAATTAGAATTTTACTTATGGTATTAGTCATTTTCATTCATAAAACAATGCTCTATTTTAGAAGACTCTTTAACTTCGTCTCGTAAAGCCAATGTTATTTTACAATAAACACTTACCACTAAGTTGTTCATAACCACCAGGGTTTAAAGTAGTAAGATCAACACAGATATGTGTATACTTTGGTGGTAAAGCATCTTTTTCACTTATTTTTCTGGCATTAGTTTAGATATGTAACTCAAAACTAATTAGGTCATATATTCCCTGACCATCACTAAACATACTTGATAGCAATTAAATTAAATAGAACAGCCTTTTCTCTTTACTTTTGTCCTGAAGAGATTCTTTTTATTATCTAGAAGATATAAATGTGTACAAGAGGTCTAAAGTTTATCAGACTCATTTTAAGGAATTTACGTCTTTTGGAGCTAGCTGTGATTTTTAGTTTTAAATTAAAGGTCGTTATAACTGAGGAGAACTTTGGATGTCCTGCTTTTTTCCCCATAGATTGGATTCACATTGGTGTCCAAGAGGGTTATATGCAAAGATGAATAGGAGACTTTGTCCTCTTCTTCCTTGTCTTTTTAAAAAAACATCATTTGCTTTCTTTGCCAAAAGGAATTAGCAAAATGGATCAGTTCACCCTGAACCTATTTAGAAATTGAACTTGTGCATTGATTTAGAAATTTAAGAGAGAAAGTGGGAAATTTTGGTGTTCAACTCCTACACTCAAAGCCATGAGAGACAGAGTGGGAGGTGGGAAAAGGTTTTCTAATTATGTTTTGCAGTGAATGGCTGATGCTAGTCATTGCTTTTCATCTTGAATCCAGCCTCCCACTCCCATACTATCCTTGAGCACTGACCTGTATCTCAGGGAGCTGACCCCTGCAATCTGCTTTTCAGTCAATGTTCAGTCAATGTGAAATGCTGGGAAGAGGTTGGGGTAGAGAGCAGATAGAAATCAGGGATTTCTTTTGTGTCAGAGGGGATAAAAGTTTGTTGGGGCCTGAAGATTACATGTTTTGAGCCCTCTTCAAGAGAAAGAATATAAAATTGCATTATACGAATTACATTTAAGAGTGAAAATTTACTTAGAATGAGAAAAGAAATCACTTCACTACATTTAATGATTTTAAAATACTGGCAAGATGCACCTGGGTGCCTCAGTCAGTTAAGTGTGTCTGACTCTTGAATTCAGCTCAGGTCATGATCTTGGGGTAGTGGGATGGAGCTCTGCATTGGGCTCCATGCTTGGTGAAGAGTCTGATTGAGATTCTCTCTCTCCCTCTCCCCCCCTCCCACTCTCTCACCAGTCTCTCCTTCAAATAAATAAATCTTTTAAAAAAAATTTAAGAAAACAAATAAAAAGCTGGCAATAATCACAAACATCAAAAGCCCAAGATAAATATCACAAAAATTTCTTATGTTACTGCTATATACCTCCATAATATTTGTTTTCAATATTTTTGCATACTCTTTAATTACTTCTTCATATGATACTGATTTTGTACACTTTATTTTTTTATTTTATTTTTTTTTTTTTTTAAAGAATTTTATTTTATTTATGATAGTCACAGAGAGAGAGAGAGAGGCAGAGACACAGGCAGAGGGAGGAGAAGCAGGCTCCATGCACCGGGAGCCCGACGTGGGATTCGATCCCGGGTCTCCAGGATCGCGCCCTGGGCCAAAGGCAGGCGCCAAACCGCTGCGCCACCCAGGGATCCCGATTTTGTACACTTTAAACAGTATAAGATTATGTAGTATGTAAGATTATGTATATGTACTATAAGATTATGTATTATGTAAGATTATGTATATGTACTATAACAGTATAAGATTATGTAGTCTTTCCACTGGCATGGGTGATCAAAACTTGTTCTTTTATTAATTACAGTTGAGATGGACAAAACATGATTTCACATGCAGACATATTGGCTATTCACAGTACTGCTATGGATTTGGGTGTTTGAAACACAGGAATTTTAACTTTCTACTCTGCATGGTTTTTATAAGAAATGTATTGCACATTTACAATTATATACACTGTATAGATTATATCCTCAAAAAAGATAATTTCTGTTTTCTTTGGATTTTAACAACCTAAGTATCATCTTAGAATTTTATATGATTGACTATTAGAAGAATTTTCCCCAAAGTAGCTTTTGTGCCCACACATTGCAAATGCACTTTCTCTCCCATCACCAACATACTTGTGCTGAGCCCTAGAATACTTTCATATTATAGTACAGTGCCTCATCCTGTCAGGACATTAAATAGATATCCATAGTGGACAGTAGAGGGGTTTCTAGAGGCCGGTTTTATACCAGGATAGCCAGAAATAATTTCACTGTACGTGAACGTGACTATAAACCACACACTGTGTCTCATTGAGATCCCTTTAATTGAATCTCTACTGCCCCTTAGTTGGGTTCAAATTCTGGTAGCTACTCCCATGTCACTTGACATGAAAGAATTATGATGATGGTAAATTGGGATGGAAAGAGACCATGGTCCTAACCCAACTGCAGTTAATACGTCCTACTAATTTTCTTATTATTAACATTTCTACAACTCAGGACTATGTAATACATTGCCACGGTCTTTTTGAGGGGCCCTGAGGAATAAGTTTCTGTGGCTTCACAGCAAGTCCATCTTTGTTCTTTGTATATGTCTGTGTTCCTGCCTGTTTCAGGCTCCATAATAATATCACCTCTGTAATTCCCACTTCCCCAGGAGCCTCTGCCATGCTTCCAGCTCTGTGTTGTGCCTTATTTCTGGGCTTTCCATCAACTGTAGATTGGCTTCTTAGTGGTTCTAACACTTTTGTGACTAGCTACCTATATTAAATTCCCTCCGTTGAGTTACTTGCTGTGACCTGTGATTTCCTAACTGGACTCTGACTATTAGCCAGGACATCTATAATAATACCATTGCGCCCAAGAAGGAAGAAATGGGGAGTAGTCCACAAGTGAAGTATTGCTAGTCAATTGGAAGGGTTTAGTTTCAGTTTGGTCTGAGAATTTAAGTTGTAAAGAATGAGGGAAGTGTTATAAACAGTTTGAGTCCATGTTTTGGTGTTTGCTGACAACTTGTAAGCATCGCTTATCCTTCCTCTCTTCTGCCCCACGTCTTGGAGAGCTAGTAAATAGACCCAGGTACCACCCCCCCCCCGCCCCCTTGGAACAGGTAGGAAGTCCAGACCATGCATGGGAACTCTCGTCAGTCCTGCCACCAACCCCCATAAAAATTCCAATCCAGTTTCATTTCTTGCTCTCTTAAGCCATTTTCAGACCTGCTCAAGAGCCATAACAATGCTTTCTCTAGTTTCATACCCTCTTGGCAAGTGTGTGGTATCATCATTCTCTATATTGAACCAAATTTTGGGTGGATGCCATTCTTTTTCTGCAGTAGTCACAGAGAAAGATGTTTTAGTATCTAAATCTTAAAAGAAATTTTTGTTTTTAGTTTAAGTGACATATATCATCATGTTAGTTTCAGGTATATAATACAATAATTCAGTGTTTATAAATATTTAGAATTCTTGATGTCTATAGAGGCATTTGTTTTATTTAGATCTCGATTCCATGCAGAGTCAACTAAATGCTTGTTAAGGTTAACACCATGTAAAGTTACCAGTGGTTCTTTCCTAGTCCAGCTAAAGAGACTATACATAAATATATTGCTGAGCTGATTTTCAGGAAGTTCAAAAGGGACCTTCTTCTAAGTTGCCAACTAGAGATGATTTTGATATTTAAACACTAAAGTATTTTCTCAGGGATTTGAGAGTTTTGATACCAAAAGATTCATCTCATTCTTATTATTTGCAGAAAATCCCTGGGAAAAACCATAGGATACCATTGTTTTTTTGCCAGCTGCATAGGCCTTGATGATGAAAATTCTGAGGGTTTTATTACATATTCAGTGAAATCATTTAGACATTTCAAATGGGGCATGGGGATATTTGACACTTTCTTTCTGCTACCCATTCAGTGTGTCAGGACAATATACATTTTTCTCCTCTTTTGGAAGGTAGAGCTTCATTACTATGGGTAAGGGGATGAATATATACCTTGGAAAAGAGATTACAGTTCATTAGAAAATATTTTAGGCTGTATTTGTATGGATAATGACATATTTGAGCTCTTCTTGGCAAATATAGAATTAATATATCATTGTTTAATAAAGTAAAGTTAATAAAAGGTGTGTTTCTCGTTCTGAAAATGTTCTTAAAGAGACATCATTTTTTTCTCAACTCTATCATTTCTTTGTTGGCACTAGTAGACTATCTGACATCCACTTTATTTTAAAAGCCATCTAGTAAAGTGTGGAGGAATATTTTCTTTATTTTTGAGGATCTAGAAAAAAGCTTTTATTTATCCTCTCACTTGTTGTCAATAATGTAAGTAGTTTTTTTTAGGAACCAACAACCTAGAAGGGCAATATTCTTATTCTTAAGGCAGGGAGTATAACAAAAATATAAAATCTTTTTTTTTTGAATTTACAAATCAGATAGTTAATTCAGATGATACCAAGTTAAAGTTCTGTAAGTAAAGGGATCATTAATTATTGTTGAAACCAATTGCTACGGAATGTTGTTATTCTAAAATACATTGTATTTATTGACTCTTATGCTGTCATTGCTAATATGCACCACTATTATAAATGCTAAGAAAGAAAAAAATGTTACCAATTAAAGTATAACACATGACTTTTTATCATATAAAGTTTTTCTGCACATTTTCTCTTCTGTGTCTTCAAATGCATTTGTAATACTACAGTTCATTAAAGAATGCTCAATTTTGGGCTTCAGATTTTCTTCTTAGCCATTGGCACTGTTTCTAAAAGTTTAGATGCTGGCACTTTCTTAATCATTACAGATGGTATGAAAATAAAGCTTTTAGACATCAACCAAAAAGTCATTGTAAATGGCAATTAAATTCAATGCATGAAACTAAATTGAAACAATAAAAATATGACCATGTTTGCACATGAACAGTAATGACAATTATGTGGCAATTCAACAACAATCAGGAGAGAACATCAAAAGACAAACTGTGAGCCCAGATACTGTTAGAATGTTAAAAAATTTGCATCTCAAGATTTCTGAACTGTGTAGGGTTGTTGCACACAGCTAGCAGTCTGGGTCCCAAGCACTGTATTGGGACATACGACCTACCTACCAGAAAAGGTAATTGAAGTCTTTCTAGGTAGGTGGGACAGGCATGCTGCTTTAGCTGCTGCAAATCATCCTAATTTAGTTTCTTAAATATGTGATCTATTCACTTAAAAAAATTTTTTTTTTTTAAGTGGAGAGTGAGTATGATTGATCTACTTCACTGTTTTGGCCAAGACCCACCTGCAAGGTGGCTTTAGCAAATGGATCCAGTATTTCTTCTCTTTCATGAGTGATTTAACAATAGATGTAATACGTTCAATAAACCTCTGTAAGTACTGCTTTCATAAATTAAGTGTTGGTAGCTTCATTAAAACCCATTTGTCTCTCACAGGGGCACCGTACGTGCTTTCACTAAGCACAGGTTTTGGGCTTTTTTCTTTTCTGTAGCATCATCAGCCTTTCTACTTTTCTCCTTTTCTTCTCCTCTTTTAGAGAGGGGAAAGACATTGAATGTTCATAATATGTGGCTTTTTTCTACTTCTCTTGGAAAAAAAAGATACAACCTTGAGAACAATCGTGAATGTCTAGTAGCATAATTTCATCCAGACTAGAAACATGAAAATTTTTTGCAAATGTTTTTACAAAATGGAATAAGCTATTTTCACAAGAAGGAGTTATATTTAGACATATTTTCTTTAATAATAAGACTTATGAAAAATAATGGGTATCTCACCAAGGCTGAAACTTTGACTAGATTTTCATTTAATAAATAACATATGTACAGAAGAATCAATTCTGTGTTGAATATGGAAGAGCTATTTTTGAGCCTTGTTCAGCATGACATTTTTAATGTTTTTAAATGGGGAGAAAATAATACCACAAAGAATAACCTCAAACCTGAATTTTATTCTAAGCAATAATAGAGAATGCATCAGGGGCATCGGGCACTGGATGACTCAGTTGGTTAAGCTCCTCCGTTCAGCTCAGGTCATGATCTCAGGGTCCTGGGATCGAGCCCCATGTTGTGCTCCCTACTCAGTGGGGAGCTTGCTTCTCCTTCTCCTTCTGCTGCTTCCCCTGCTGTGCTCTTTTGCTCTCTCTGTCAAGTAAATAAAATCTTTAAAAAAAATAGAGAATGTTCAAAAAACTAAGTAGATTAGAACACAGATGTTATTGAAATAAGACTTTTCAATAAAAGATGCTGCTTCATGGTGATTAAATGACTAAAAGAAACACTTTTGAAACTTTAATTGTAAATTATCTTGGAAAAATTCAGTGTAGATTAACCTATATTCACCATTTATTTTCCTCAAGACAACAGGCAAAGGGGATTTTTCCGTAACACAATGCATATGAACTTGAAAACCCATGCATTCTGTAAATCTCCCAGTAAAGGTAATAGAACATCTTAGAAAAAGGAGAGAGGCAAGCCTTGCAAAACATACGCAACTTTGTGGAGAAGGTACTACCAAAAATTAATAATAATCATAGTTTTGGATGATCTTTAAATGATCAGTAAATTCTGGCTCAGGTACTTTAGATTTGTACTTTCCACACAAGGAAGCCCTGTGATGAAGCTAAATGCAAATTCACTAAGCTAAAAAATAGAGGCTGATGGAAGGGGTGGGGAGAGAGAAAGACAGAGAGAGTGGCCTGATTCAGTAATTCCACATCAAACACAGTGCCTGATACAAAGAAGGGCCTGGATGTCTGGGGAGGGATCAGCAGTCACACTGCATATGGATTCCATTCCACTTGACTCGCTTAGTTTCCACCAAGAAAGCTTCTGATTTGGTCATTGTTGGGGATTAATAAATATCCCTCCTACCATTTTTAGAATTACTAAGAAAAATTATTTTTAAGAGCTAAAACCTATTTTAAGTCTTAAGTCAAATGACTAGAGTTCCCAACAATGAGCAGATATTTGACAGATATCGTTTGAATTTGTGGAGGGGACAGAGATGGTTTCATGGCTCCCTCAGTGCCATGCTATGCAGATATGACTCTCTCTTCATTGTGCATAAGCCCAGCTATGTGATGCTCTCATGGACTATCTGATGAATCTTAGATGCATCTAACTTATTGTTTTACAGAGGGTGAACACTATGGCTAGAGAAGTAAAACGATCTAGGAACTGATACACCTTTGTAAATAAAAAAATATAGAGGATCATTAGCTTTGCTTATCTTGGATGGGCCCTGAGGCTCTCTTAATCATTTTTCACATATACTACTCTGCACTGTTGAATTTTTACAAGTGTCTTCGTATGGTGTTAAAATTTTTGTAGAATTCCTTGCTCCAGGTCTTCCAGACACCATAAAAGAAATTTTATATTCAAGAATATATGGAGACATGCCAGGCATTTAGGGGTAAGAATTTTTTTTTTTAGGGGTAAGAATTAAGAGAAAGACCCCAGGTGCTAAAAAGTCTGCGGTAGGTCCTTAGATTCTTCACAGTTTCATAAAGTATTCTGCTTTAGTTTCCACAAAGGAATAGATTATCTCCCCTCTTTTTTTTTTTAAGATTTTATTTATTTATTCATGAGAGATAGAGAGAAGGAGAGAGAGGCAGAGACACAGGCAGAGGGAGAAGCAGGCTGCACGCAGGGAGCCCGACGTTGGACTCGTTCCTGGATCCCCAGGATCACGCCCTGGGACGAAGGTGGTGCTAAACCGCTGAGCCACCTGGGCTGCCACCCCCTGCCCCCCTTTACTGTTCTCTAAACTAGTTGTTCTCATCCAAGTTACATTAGAATTAGCTGATTTCAAATATCCCTATTCCAGGCCCCACCCCGGAGGCCAATTTAGTGAATCTGGAGTGGAGCCAGAAGGTGGACATTTTTTGAAAGTTCCCCAGATGATGCCATATGCAGCCTTGTGAAGAACCAGGGATCTAAAGGACAATTCTCAAAGTGTTGTGGGGCCCTCGAAATCCCTATGACTTTTTCAGGAGGTCCATGAGGCAAAACCTATTTTCATAATAATACTAAAACATGATTTGCCCTTTTCACTGTATTGACATTTGTACTGATAGAGCACAAGGCAATGGTGTGTGAAACTGCTGGTGCCTTGGCAGGAACCAAGGCAGTGGCAACAGATTGTTCTAGTAGTTACTATGTTCTTTACTGCCACACATTTTCCATTAGAAGAAGGAAAAAAAAAAAAAACTAGTTTCACTTAGGAATGTCCTTGATGAAGTAGTAACAACTTTTAATTTTATTAGATCTCAGCCCAGGAGTATACATCTTTCTAATATTTTGTGACAAAATGAGAAGTGCACAGAAAGCTCTTCCATTGCATAAGGAAGTACATGTGTAATTACTTGAGTGGGAGACTGAACTAGCTAGCTAGTCACTTAGCTGCTTTTCTTTTCATGAAATATTGCTTTTACTTGAAAGAAAGACTGTCAAACTATACTTAGACTTGAGTATTTGACAGACTTTTTTCTTTCTTTCTTTTAATGAATCATTTGAGCCTGTCACTTCAAGGAAAACAACTGACTGTTTGTTGCCAGTGGGAAAATTTGAACTTTCAAGTGAAAATTAGAATTTTAGGAAACTTGCTCCTACCACTGTGAGCCTAACAGCTTCCCCATATTGACTTTTCTGATTAGATTCCTGATGATGTTCGTATGATATTAAAAAATATTACATAACGAAATGTGTAAACATTTGAAAGATCTGCGTACCATAGTGAAGTAATATTTTCCAAATGAACAATGCAAAAGTTACAAAATCATGCAGGGGTAAAAGATCCATTCAAATGCACGATAGATCAGTCGATTGTAATGTAACAGAATCTGAAATTTCCTTGACAAAATTACAGATTCCACATTCCAAGCAACCTTTTAAAAATTACTACTTGTCATCAGTGGTTGTACTATCAGAAAATAATACCTACAATTACCTGGGAAGGCTATTAAAATACTTTTCCAGTGCATGGGGGTTTCTTTTTTCCCATATTCTCTCCAGGCTTTTGTTATATCTTGTCCTTTTGATAATTATCATTCTAACAGGTATGAGGTGATATCTTATTGTGGATTTTATTTGCACTTCCTTGATCATTAGTGGTTTTGGATATTAATCCCTTATCAGATATGTGGTTTGCAAGTATTTTCCCTGATTCTGTCAGTTGCTTTTCATTTTATTGATCATTTCTTTTCCTATACAGAAACTTTTTAGTTTGGTGTTGTCCCACTTGTTGATTTTTGCTTTTGTTCCTTATATTTTAGGTATCATATGCAAAAAAATCATTGTGAAAACCAATTTCAAGACTTTTTCCTATGTTTTCTTTTAGGAGTTTCAGGTCTTATATTTAAGGCTTGAGTTCATTTTGAGTTAGTTTTTGTGAGGGGTGTCATTCTTTTGTATATGTGTATCCAGTTTTCCTAGCACCACTTATTAAAGAGACTGTCTTTGGTTCAGTGAGCATTCTAGGCTTCCTTGTCAAGTATTAGTTGGCTGTATGTATATAGGTATATTTTTGGGCTCTTGGTTCTGCTCTATTGGTCTGTGTGTCTTTTTATGCCATACCTTACTGTTGAATTACTGTGTCTTTAAATCAGAAAGTGTGATGCCTCCAGTTTTATTTTTTCTCAGGATTGCTTTGCTTATTTCTTACCTTTTTTGTCTTGGAAAACTAGTAATTTTGACTAATATATGTTATTAGTGTTAATTAGTAATGGGCTTATTATTGTTATTTTATTTTATTTATTTATTTATTTTATTTATTATTGTTATTTTAAATAAATTTTTTAGTTTAAATTTCAAAGATGGTCTAAGTATAAAACCACCTATTAGATTTTTTTATTATTGTTTTTCATTTGTTTGCTCTTTGTTTTGCAAAGTATGAAGCATCCTGAGACTGTACGTTTGAGAACCTTGAGAACCACTGTGCTGTCTCCCCCCTCTCTTGCTATACACACACACACACACACACACACACACACACACACACACACACACGCTTTAATTACTTTTTCAGGTGAGATTTAGGCATGATAATTAGTAAAGCTGAGTATCTTTTTATGTCCTTTTTAGCTGAATATATGTCTTTTTTTGGGGGGGAAGTCTATTCAGATCTTCTGCCAGCCTTTAAATTGGATTGTTTTGTTTTATTTTGTTTTACTATTGAGTTGTATTGTTCTTTATGTATTTTGGATGTTAACGCCTTACCAGATACATGATTTGAAAATAATTTCTCCATTCAGTAGGTTGTCTTTTCATTTTGTTGGTAGTTTCCTTTGCTGCGCAGAGGCTTGATATCATCCCTTACATTTGTTTTTGCATTTTTTGCTTTTGCTTTTTGTGTTAGATTTAAGAAATCATTACCAAGGTCTATGTCAAGAAGCTTACCATCTATTTTTTTTCTAGGAGTTTTATGGTTTCAGGTCTTATGTTCAAGTCTTTAATCCATTTTTAGTTAACTTTTGTGTATGATGTAAAACAGTGACCCGGTTTCATTATTTTGCACGTGGCTGTCCAATTAATGTATTCTTATTAAATGAATAAATGAATGTGAATAGTTGTTTGTACAACATTTTTTGTTCCCTGACAACTTCAGAGAGAATTCCAATAGGCTTTTCTTCATTGCTACTTTTATTAGACAGTTATTTATAAAATCATGATTAAATTTATTTTCACATCTTATACACGCACAAGTTATATTTTTCTAAAATATCCACCAATAAAGAGAATATTAAAAGTAATTATATTTATATTTACTTCATTTTTAGTTTCAATTGATAGAGATACCCTGTTTGGATGAAACTGATTTACACAGCTCTCTTGACAAGTTCACATTCATATTTCAACTATTCCAATATTGTGGAAAGCTATTTTCATCAGGTCAAGTACTGAATTCATTAACTATTTATCAGCTGCTTGGCATTAAGCAGTATTAGGCTCCTAGTAGATGGCTTGGGACTTGAAGTTTTCCCATAACAGCTATATCTTGCATTCAGGTCAGTTTTATGTTCTAGAGAAATACATTTGTTCTATTTGGTTTCTAAGTCTTTAGCATATTACCACAGTATTATCTATTTTATTTCCCTTTCCTTATGTCTTCATACTTATTTCATTCCAAAGTGCCTGTTTTGAGACATCTAAACAAGTTGAATTTTATCATTGCTGTTTCTTCCTTTCTAGTTGATCTTGTTTCTTCCAAATGATTGAAAATATAAAATATAATGTCACTAATTGCTTTCTTCATGCCAACTTCCACTTTTTTTGGCCTTTAATCTGCATAAAATTCTTCTTATTTCCAATTTTACCAGGTATCAGAGAATTTTTTTCAAGAAAATAAATTGCTAAAAAATGATGATAATGGAGTTTATCTCCAGAGTTCTTTGATTATAAAAACTGTCTGCCATCATATTGTTCCTATTTTTTTAATAGCCCTACTTAATAAATTTTGGTAATAATTAGCATATTAGTAATTACTGTCCATATTACGTATCAATTTTTGGTTTATTGCCTATTTTTGATGCATAAGTGTATATATGAAGTCATAAGTGTTACTATGGGCATCACCTTTCTTTTAATAATTTCAAGTGCTTCTATAATAAGTTATTTCTTTAATATCTGTTAGTGTCCAATTTCCACCTTGGATTTTGGCTTTTTTAGTTTAATGATAGCCTGATAGTAGTAAGAGCTAGCAGTCATTGAGTATATAGCATTATGTAAGACACCATCTCATTTAACGATGCAACAAGCTGCATGGCAGGAATTTTTCAAATGGAGGGAGTAAGTGCTCAGATTGATGAAGAGGCTCCAAAGATTTGTATGAATCCAGGGGAAAGGGCATAATTACCTCTTTCTCAAGTGGATGAGTTTCCTCACAAATAACTAGCCCTTAGCCCATTATTTTCAGATTGAAAGCTATGATCCAGAGCATAAAATCACTTTATAATCTAAATTATTAAAATTAATACTCTTTTAAGACATTATACAAATATAGGTCTGGTTAGGTGATTACTTTCCCCTATTATCAAATACCATATGTAAAAATTAGTTAACAGGAATTGCTATTTTGGAGAAATATAAAGTTTTTATTATATCAGTGGTTGACCATTTTCAAAGTGTTTTTTAAAGAATTTATGTATTCATTCATTCATTCATTCATTCATTTAGAATGTGACTGGGGAGAGGGGCAGAAGGATGGGGAGAGAGAGAACCCCACGCAGACTCCATGCTTAGTGTGGAGCTGGAGGCAGGTCTTGATCCCAGGACCTAAGACCCTGTGATCATGACCTGAGCTATAATTAAGAATTGGACGCTCAACCAACTGAGTCATCCAGGTACCACTTCAAAGTATTTGAAACATAGTACAACAACGAGAAGAGAGTAAGACCAGAACCAGAAATAATTATTATTAACATTTGATGCTTACTTTTCTTTTTTTTTTTTTTTTTTTAATTTTTTATTTATTTATGATAGTCACAGAGAGAGAGAGAGAGAGAGGCAGAGACACAGGCGGAGGGAGAAGCAGGCTCCATGCACCGGGAGCCTGATGTGGGATTCGATCCCGGGTCTCTAGGATCGCGCCCTGGACCAAAGGCAGGCGCCAAACCGCTGCGCCACCCAGGGATCCCCCGATGCTTACTTTTCTAACCAGGTATTTATTCACACAAATTAAAACATCTTGCTTGGTGTACTGACTTTTATCTTGCAACATTAGTGAATGTTTCTATGTTATTAAATATTTTTCAACAGTATCATTTTAATGTATGGATAGTATTCTGTCATTGTCTTTGCTAGGTTTTGTTTAACTGATAATATATTGCTATTCATTTAGGCTAATATCACTGTTAAGAGGAATTATGCTATAAACACTGTTTTATTTATTCATCAAATATATATCAAATGTTCATAAGGTGTCAGTCTTTGCACTTCCACATAAGATATTAAAGATGTACATAAATGAAAATATTGTCCCTTTTGTGAAAGGTAATAGATTTTAGTGAGAGATAGATGAAATACACCAGTGAAGTATTTTATACTTTTTACTCATTTAGTAGAGGGTGTTATAAGAAGGCATAGGAGCTCCTCCCATCTCAATTTCAGATGTGTTACAAAAAATTCTTGGAGGCATTTTTTCTGAGAACTTGTGATAAAGGGAGTGTTTTTCTCTAGTCATTACATATATCCCATCTCCCCTCCCTATTTCTGAGCAGTTTGGTAGAGACATCTGACCAGCTTTACCTTCTGCCGTGGGCCAGAGTTCTGACTTTAGCACTGGCAATAGATAGCTCTTCAATTTTTGGCAAGTTAACCCCTCTGAGATTCAGTGCCTTTATGTGTATAATGAGGTAGTTAGAACACATGGCTTCCAATGTCTACTGCTTAGCTGATGTTCTAATTTTCTCTGAAAATAATGTCAATTGAATTAAAATGATGAAGGAAGTATTTGATCTATTCAATCAGAACTCTTTTCTGAGAGGCACGATTAGTTATCTTCTAGGCTCTTGACAAAGGAGTAAGGAGTGCTTTTTCTTATACTTCATTCTTGTTGCTGTCACTGCTATGCAATATTTATTCAATGTACTATCCCCAATGTAATATAAAGTGTTCAATGATAAGAAGATGCTCTCCTTTTTTGCAAGTATTTTAACTTAAAAATAAAACAAAAATAACGTGTTAGACCAAAAGGAATTAAGCAGTGAATGTAGTTAGGAATTTAGACACCATAATAGACTGCATAGTGGATATTTTAGCTGGAAGGGCCTTTCAGTTACCGTCCAGATCGAAGACATAGGCAGTTGCTTATAGACAGCAGTAGACCAGCAAGATAGAATTAGCTTTTTAAAAAGGACATATCTGCATTTTCTGTGTGTCTTTCTACCTGAAATTTACCATAGTTTGATTTTTATTTTAAGAAAATATCTGTGACATGCCTCTGTGAATTGTATTATTGTGTTGATTAGAGATTTAGTACAAAATTTTGTCAGCTTTTATTCTATTCCAACATATTTCTGGCATCATTTTCAGAAATTAAACTTTATAGATGGGCCACATTCTGCCACATACAGTAAGCTGGGTGTTGTGGGGTAGAGTTGTCTAGTGTGAAGCTTGTTCCGGGGCTCTCACGAGGTACCCAAGTTGCTCTGACAAAGGCAGAAACTGCTCTGTCATTCTGACTTTTCTTAACATCTAATTAAAAATATAAAGCTTTTTTGTGAAAATTAAGATATTTTACTTTTATTGTAAGTGGACTATTTAGCATTCCCAGTAGTCTCTTCATATAGATATGCTTTAATGTACTTGGGTGGTGATTTTATAGCAGAATGGGAAGTAATTAAAATATACAAATTAACTTGCTCCAGAGATTACATTATGTGACTTCAGCTTTTGGGAAATTGAATATTGCTTAATTTCACAGAGAAAGCACAAGATACAGGTAATTGAATGTTCATTGGTATTCTTACCATGGTGGTTCTCTTGCGTTCCCTTGTATCCTAGTCACAAGGATAGTGCTCTATTGCCTGCTCTATTCTAAACAACTACACTGGGGAGTAGTTATGGAGACCCTCATATATTTTTTTTTGAGACCCTCATATTTTGATGAACTTCCAAAATGTGTAGCTTTAGGCTAAAGTGGATTTGGAATACTTATGAACCCCAGAAGAGGTGTAGTAAGCTTGAGTTGGCAAGAGACAAGTGTGACTGTAGGGTGGCGAGGGGAGACTTATAACATCCATCAGTAGGTTATTGAATTGAGTTCCGAGGACTTTCAAGAATTTTTAGTTTATAAGAACAGTCCTAAAGAACCCTGACCTTTGAACTGAAGAACTGAGTACCATTATGGCCAGGCAGCAGATCAATGGTATTGCTCCAGTTGTCAAGTGACAACACATTTGATAATTGCCTGATTGATTATAACGACAAATATAGTTAGATGAATTGCTGTGTATCACCAGAAGAAAATCTCTTTTTCTTCTTGGTTCTGGGGAATGTCCCCAAATTTGTTAGTGTCAGCTTCCAAATAAATGACGTTGGATAGATTGATTCATTATGTGGCCTGATCAGGATTTTATAAATGATCAGCTTCACATTTAAGGGTCTAGTAATAATAATAACAAAAGAAGTTATTTGATCACCTTTGAGAAGTCTGATTATCTATTTGGGTCTGTTTAATCATCTCTATTGGGAATTTTAGGGGAAGGAAACTGGGTACTTTGTGGCCTGGGGCAGTGCTTTCTGTAGTGCATATATAGCAGATACTGTATAAACATTTACTGAATTGAGTTGTCTTCATGATCCTATGCTTAATTACATGCTTGAAGTAGCTTTCTCTCTTCTAAGTCAACCCAGGAATTGTATTGACATAGTATGAAAAATCTTACCGGAAATGCCATTGGTCACAATTGAATTACTTATTTTTCTCATACTACACATAGTCTTGAACATCTATAAGGACTTTGTTAGTTTGGATTTCCTGAAAACAAAATTCTGGGACAAAGAATTGAGTGAAAGGATTTTTTTTTTTTTTTGGTTGGGGGTTGTGAGGTGGAGATAATTCTGGGAAGCATGTTGAAGGAGTAGGGAGGAAAAGCAGGGAAGGTGGAAGAGACAATAAATGGTGTGTTCATTAGTAGGGCAACTGGGATTTAAGCTTGCTGGGGAGCTTCTGAGAGGTATTTTTCCTTATTATCTTAAAGTTATATTTAAACCTTCCCATAATAAGCATCTCTTTATTATCCAGCCTGTCTTTTTTTTTTTTAACTGAATTCCACTTCTCCATTTTATTAGATGCAAATTTCTTGCAGATTTAACATGGCTAGGTAATTATTGACTTCATTTTAACCAAGGCTGCTCCCCAAGGCCAGAAAGATCCTGTTCTTAGTGTAGGAAACATTTCTGTTGTAACAGTACTAGTGGCTCTGGAAATGTGAGTAGCTGCAGTCTAGCTATTCACTTGGCAATAGCAGTAGTTGTGTTTATTGCTGTGCCAGGTGGTATGGTGACTCCTTTTCCTTCTGCTTTTCTACTCTGACTACAAAAGGTATAATTTAAGTCCCTCTTATTCCATGAAATTATCTCACAATGAATTCTACTGGAGTTTTCCTCTATACCAAATATTTCTCACTTTTTGTTTAGTTTTGCACTATCTTCAGGTTACTTCATACTTTCTGGGTTAATGTACAAAATATGGATTACTTTCCAAATAGGTAGATTCCTTATTGAGAGCTACCAAAATAACCATTTATTTGTGTGCAGACATTATGTTTTTTTTTTTTTTTCTTTTTTTTTAAATTTTATTTATTTATGATAGGCACACAGTGAGAGAGAGAGAAGCAGAGACATAGGCAGAGGGAGAAGCAGGCTCCATGCACCGGGAGCCCGACATGGGATTCGATCCCGGGTCTCCAGGATCGCGCCCCGGGCCAAAGGCAGGCGCCAAACCGCTGCGCCACCCAGGGATCCCCAGACATTATGTTTTAACTGCCAGTGGATTTGTTGATGGAAATATACCTAGAAATAATTTACTAATTGAAATTATGTGGATTTTTCTTTTTTTCTTTTATTTGTTTATCGTCATCATTATTAAGATTTTATTTATTTACTTGAGAGATAGAGAGAGCATGCATGCATGAGCAGGGTGAAAGGAAGAACGAGAGGGAGAGAATCTCAAGCAGACTCCATGCTGGGCATGGAGCTCAATGAGGACTCAAATTCATGATCCCTAGATCAAGACCCAAGCCAAGACTGAGATGCTTAACTAACTGAGACACCCAGGTGCCTTGGACTGTTTTTCTAAAAAAATTAAAGTAAATATCAGATTCTCTTCTGCCCATAATACAGTGCTTAGCACCATTCCAACCTAGAAAAACATACAAACTAGATTACTATATATATGATTAAGTAAAATAATTTCTCCCTTGATTAAGATGTCAAATAAGAATTTGTAAAAATAAAGTAATAGAACATAGACCTTTTTGTACCTTTTACATATAAAATCTCTTTTATATGTACTAATGTTTATTTTATTCTTTAAATTCAATATGCAGTGATGTATGGATAAAATGTTTAATAGCTAGCTCTCTAAGAAAAACACTGATTTGTAGTATTTGTTGATATATATGGTTGAAATAATCCCATCATGTTGTATTTCAACCTACAGACACGACATCATGTTGATATGAAGATGGGAAGAGATGTGCAGTAGCACACCATTATAATATTCCCATCGTATAGCAAAATAGCCATAATCTCAGTAGGCATAGTACAGTATAGGGAATATAGTCAGTAATATTGTAATAACATGGTGAAAGATGGTAATTACACTTATCACGGTGTACTAAATGAGGCATAGAAGTCTCAAATCGTTATGTTGTATATCTAAAACTAATATAACATTTTATGTCATCTATACTTCAAGTAAAACAAAATCTCAAGGGGATAGATAATAGTAAAATGTAGAAAAATAATTTGGAAATGATGACTTTTGGGTATTTATTAGATTTCTTATTAATAGGATTTAAATTCTATAATTTAATAAAAATTGACTCACAAAATTCCTGATAATTTAACAGTTACTTTTGGGGGGTCAGCTGGTGCCAGCACACCACTGGAAGGTAATTCATTTTAAACTGGACCCTTTATTTATTTTTTTTTAAAGATTTTATTTATTTATTCATGAGACACAGAGAGAGATAGAGAGAGAGAGAGAGAAGCAGAGACACAGGCAGAGGGAGAAGCAGGCGCCATGCAGGGAGCCTGATGTGGGACTTGATTCTGGGTCTCCAGGATTAGGCCCTGGGCTGAAGGTGGTGCAAAACCACTGAGCCACCTGGGCTGCCCTAAACTAGACCCTTTAAAAACCACATTTCCCTTTTTATGTCAACAATTGCATAGGACACAGAGCAACGCAATATTTAACACAACATTTCTCATTTATCTACTCTAAGATTGGGTTTATTGACTTATTCAAATATTATATGATTTTGAATGTCAGTTATGTTTATTCCTGGTTCATCTATAAATAACATTCTCTCCTTAAGATCTTAAAACAGAAGAGAAACTAACACAGGCATACCTTATTTTATTGTGCTTTACCCTATTATACTTACAGATACTGTGTTTCTTACAAACTGAAAGTTTGTGGCGACCCTTCATCAAGCAAGTCTCTCAGTGCCATTTTCCCAGCATTTGCTCACTGCATGTCTCTGTGTCACATTTTGGTAATTCTCCCAGTATTTCAAACGTTTTCATTATTATTATATTTGTTATGACGATCTGTGATCACTGATTTTTGATGTTTCTGTTACACTTGTTTTGAGGCACCACAAACCACACCCATATAGGAAGGGGAACATTAATCATATAAATGGTGTGTTCTGAATGCTTTACTGACTAGCCTCCTCCACTGACTCCTGTTCCCTGAGACACAACAATATTGAAAATAGATCAAGTAACAATCCTACAATGGCCTCTAAGTGTTCAAGTGAAAGGAAGAGTTACTTATCTTTTAAATCAAAAGTTAGAAATGATTAAGCTTAGTGAGGAAGGCATGTCAAAAGCTGAGGCAGGCCAGAGCTGAGCCTCTTGTGCCAAATAGTTAGCCAAGTTGTGATGCAAAGGAAAAGCTCTTGAAGGAAATGAAAAGTGTTACTCCGGTGATACACAAATGTGATAATAAAGTGAAGTATCCTATTGCTAATTTGGTCTGGATAGAAGTTCAAACCAGCCATGACAATCCTTAAACCAAAGCCTGATCTAGAGCAAGGTCTGAACTCTCCTCAAATCTTTGGAGGCTGAGAAAGGTAAGGAAGCTACAGACAAAAAAAAGTTTGAAGCTAGTAGAGGTTGGTTTGTGATGTTTAAGGAAAGAAGCTCTCTCCATAACATAAAAGTGCAAAGTGAAGTAGCAAGCACTGATGTAGAAATTGCAACAAGTTATTCAGAAAATCTAACTAGAATAATTAATGAAGGTGGCCCTACTAAACAGTGGATTTTCAATGTAGACAAAACAGTTTTATATTGGAAGAAGATGCCATCTACGACTTTCATAAATAAAGAGGCAAAATCAATGCCTGGCTTCACAGCTCTTGTTAGGGGCTAATGCAGCTAGTGACTTTAAGTTGAAGTCAATGCTCTTTTGCCATTTCAAAAATCCTAGAGTCCTTAGGAATTATGCTAAATTGATTCTGCCTGTGCCCCAGAGATGAAACAATAGTCTTGATGACAGCTCATTTGTTGAAAAAATGGTTTACTGAATATTTTAAGCCCACTGTTGAGAACTGCTGCTCAGAAAAGCAAATTATTTTCAAGATATTACTGCTCACTGACCGTTCACCTGGTTAGGCAAGAGCTCTGATGGAGAAATACAATAAGATCATTTTTTTTCATTACCCCTAACATAACATCTATTCTGCAGACAATAAATCAAGGAGTATTTTTGATTTTCTTTTTTTAAAATTTTTTATTTTCAAGTCTTATTACTTAAGAAATACATTTTGTAAGGTGATAGCTGTCATAAATAATGATTTCTCTGGTGGGTCTGAGTAAAGTAACTTGAAATATTATTGAAAAGGATGCTCTGTTCTAGAGCCATTAAGAACATCCATGATTCAGGGGAAGAGGTAAAAGTATCAACATGAACAGGAGTTGAGAAGAAGTTGATTCCAACCCTCATGGATGACTTTGAGGAGCTAATAACTTCAGTGGAGGAAGTCCCTGTAAATGTGGTAGAAATAGCAAGAAACTAGAATGAAGTAGAGCCTATAGATGTGACTGAATTGTTGCCATCTCATGATAAAACTTTAACAAATGAGGAGTTGCTTCTCATAGATGAACAAAGAGAAGAGTTTCTTTTTTTTTTTTTTAAAGATTTTATTTATGTATTCATGAGAGACGAGAGAGAGAGAGAGAGAGAGAGAGAGAGAGAGAGAGAGGCAGAGACACAGGCGAGGGAGAAGCAGGCTCTATGCCGGGAGCCTGACATGGAACTCGATCCCGGGACTCCAGGATGGTGCCCTGGGCCAAAGGCAGGTGCCCAACTGCCGAGCCACCCAGGGATCCCCAGAAAATAGTTTCTTGATCTGGAATCTACTCTTACTGAAGATGCTGTGAAAACTGTTGAAATGACAATGGATTTAGACTATTATGTAAACTTAGGTGATAAAACAGTGGCAGATTTTTTTGAGGGGATTGATTCAAATTTTGAAAGAAGCACTAATGTGGATAAAATACTATCTAACAATGTCACATGTTATAAAGAATCATCTGTGAAGGAAGAGTCAATTGATGTGGCAAGCTTCATTGTTGTCTCATTTCAAGAAATTGCCACAGCTACCCCAGTCTTTAGCATCTAGTACCCTGATCAGTCGGCAGCCAGCAACATCAAGGCAAGACAACCTACCAGCAGAAAAGATTATGACTTGCTGAAAGCTCAGATGATGATTAGCAAATTGTTAGCAATGAAGTATTTTTAAGTGAAGGTATGTACATTGTTTTTTAGACACAATACTATTGCACATTTAGTAGACTGCAGTACAGTGTGAACATTATTTTTATATGGACTTGGAAACCAAAAAATATTTTTTGACGCACTTTGTTTTGATAATTTGCTTATTGCAGTGGCCTAGAACCAAACTAAAGTATATCGAGGTATGCTTGACTTGCCTTTGCAAGAAAGTCTCACTTTATGAGTTTAAGTGCTAAATGTTTAAGTAAATTATACAAATTTCTCAAAGATTAACTAAAGACAGAATTTCAAGCTTGAAATTAAAAACATTCAGATAGCAAAATGCTGTGCAGGGGCATTATTTTTTCATAGATTTGTAAACCTCTTGACATTGACAAAGAGGATGTGTATACAACTGTCAGCTGAACAAGCACTTTGAAGACATTTTGATGATTACTTAATTTTGTCCTCTACTTCAAGTTGCTGCTGTTCAGGAGTTTATCAGGTGTGATTGTCACATCCAGCATTTAACAATTATTTCATATTGATCAGTAGGTTTAGATAGAGCTTTCCATTTGGATTATTTTACATTCTATCTACCTGCACAGTGAGAAGGAAGTATGATGCTGGAGGGGTTGAATGGGCTAGTTATCTTCAATTCTTTGGCCAATTTCAAGCAGTTTATATTTCTTTTACTGTGTCAGCACTAGTCATCATTGCACTTATATATCACTGCCCTTGAAACATCATGATTTTCTACAAAGACTGAGGGAAACAAGGTCGTAAGAGAACAATTTTAGCATCTGTAGGGGGGCATTTTCAGTAGAAAGTCAGTTGGAGTCTGGATTATGTTCTCTCTGTGCAATTAGTAATATTTGGTTTAGGTTTTTTTTTTTTTTCTGATTCTTTTTCTTTTACTTCTTTTAAGTTCAGGAAGCACTAGGAGTTGCCAAATTATTTTTTTTTTAAACTTAAACAGAATAAAAATGCTGGATATAAAATGCACTGGTATGTTGGATAGTCTGTGAAAATAGAGTTTAGAAAATTGAGAAGAAGCCTGAGAAGTAAAGGCTATTTTACTTTCATACAATAGTGACGGTTCTCCCAGTGTTCTGGCCTCTCAGTGTCATTTCCCTTATGATCCTGCTCAGCACCCTGAAAATTAGATGACATTCAGGAGCAAATCCTCCGATGGTTAGGTGGATGAGAAGGAGTGTTGGTGATCTTAGATTTTTTCTTTCTTCTTCATTTCTTTCTTTCACTTGTTATATTTTGTTTGAATGTGAAATCTTACTGTTTTTTTGGATTTATTTATTTATTTATTTATTCATTCATTCAGAGGGAGAGAGAGAGAGAGAGAGAGAGAGAGAGAGGCAGAGATACAGGCAGAGGGAGAAGCAGGCTCCACTCACGTGGGACTTGATCCCGGGTCCCCAGGATCACACCCTGGACTAAAGGCAGCACCAAACCGCTATGCCACCGGGGCTGCCTACCTTACTGGTTTTGATAAGGTCACTGTGAACAGTAAGATAAAAAATCCTGATGGAAATGATTATGCGTCTTAAGTACAAAAACTTTGCTTTATTTTTTATTCAAATATGTAAGAAAAAACAAGTAATATTTGTTATTTGTTTTTGTTCTGATATATAGTGAAGAGAATTTGATTCATGTTGGCATTTGGAAATAGCTTTTGTGTTATGAAAAATTTCAAATATACACCAAAATAGAGTAATATGTGTGCCTAATCCAGGTATGATTACCAGCATCTCTCCAATTGTATTCCATCTATCTCCTTTACCTCCTTTGTTTTGAGATATTTTAAAGCAAATGTCAGTCATCCTATTATTTAACTTAACAAATAATAATTCAAGATCATGACAGCTTTTTTTTATCAAATGATTTATTTTGCTCATATAAGTTATTTAAGATATTAACTAAAAGCTTTTGTTATGGAGGGTCCTATACTAGATCCATATTGTGTCAAATCACTTCTTTCTTTGAGACTCAGTTTTTTCCCTCTCATTTGGCAAGCTCAATTTAGGCCAAAGCTAAAACCAAACAAGGAAAAATAAAACATAGTGTAACATGAGTGAACAAAGACAGTTTTCTGTATATCATCAGTGAACAATTACTTAGGAGAACAAAGTGGGGCATAATTGTATTCCTTAAAGGGATAATATTCAGAAGAAGAGATAATGTGTTACAGTGTAAAGATGTAATACCAA
This sequence comes from Vulpes lagopus, assembly GCF_018345385.1. Classification (NCBI taxonomy): domain Eukaryota; kingdom Metazoa; phylum Chordata; class Mammalia; order Carnivora; family Canidae; genus Vulpes; species Vulpes lagopus. The sequence continues at coordinate 41,840,271 of NC_054842.1, read as the reverse complement.
AGCACAACTCCATTTGTAATGACTAGGTGAACTGGAAAAGAATCAGAGTCACAGTTTTCTTATTAACACTGACAAAAATATACTCTTATTCCTCATGGAGTTTTGGGTTGAATTTCTCTAGCTCTAATTAAAAAAATCAGCCTCAAAGTAATAAATTTCTTCATTAATCTCTTCCAAATGCACTTTCTCTACAATTCCTTTGCAGTTGGCTTAAGATTAGTTCAATTTCTTTAGAAGTTGTTAAAACTTTAAAAATGCATTAGTGTCACAGTGGCCAATAGAAACATTAGAATTTGTACCTTTTCAGCTGACTTCTCAAGTGTATTATTAAACAGAAACCTAGTATTTAACTGGTATTTATGACTATGTAAGACTACAGAAAATTATCCATGAAAAGAGGTATATTTTTAGTATGTAGGTTGAACATATGATGTATTATCTATTTCTAGTTATCTCAACTAATTATTTTCTATTAAACCATATATATCTTAGTTCAATAAAACATGGTATTAACTATAGTTGTTATCCATATGAGCAAAAGTTAATGCTAGGGAGATACAGAGGCATTTTGGGAAAGAGAAGAAAAATATATCTCAACAGAGAACAAGAGAAAATCAGTCAGATTGACAGAGAATAAATACATTCATAACTTTATAGAAACATACTTGGCTTTTTGCATTTTATTAGAAATAACCAATGGAAAAATATCAAACTACTACATCAGTATTCATTCTTATGTTTTCTAGTTACTGGGCTGTGTTTACAGCTTTAGAACTCAAAATTTCCAGTTCAGTTTCAGCATCAATATCTGGTTTATTCTCTATTGACCAAATAATTGTCATCATCAGTAATAATAAAAATAATAATCTAATATTTTTGAGTACTAGAAACATGGTGGTAAACCTTTACCTCATGCCCAGATGAGGATACCATTATTAGCTCCATTTTATAAACAACAGAAGAAAACAAAAGTGTTGGCTTAGAGATGCTGTAGAAATGGTCCAGAGACAGACTTTTTATATCAGATCTGTTTCCAGGGAATGAGCTCTTAAATTCTCTGTGATCAAAATCGTATTGAATAAAAGTTATCCTGAAGTGCTAGTATACTGACCCAGCTGGAAGAAACAAATGTGAATCATCTACTAAAGGAGATAACACCATTTTTTTTTACAATATTTTATAAGTAGTATCTAGCTCTCAATCAAAAATAATCTGGTACAAGTTAAAAAAATAAGATGAACAAAAACCAGGAAAAATAATAGAATATAGGGCAGAGTCACAGGTTATCAGGTCAGGGAGTGGAATGATTATCATCATTCTCATAGCAAAGTTATGAAAGAGACTTTATTTTTTATTTTTATTTTTTAAAGATTTATTTATTTATTTATGAAAGACACACACACACACACACACACACACACACACAGAGAGAGAGAGAGAGAGAGAGAGAGGCAGAGACACAGGCAGAGGGAGAAGCAGGCTCCATGCCGGGAGCCTGACTTGGGACTCTATCCAGGGACTGCAGGATCGCCCCCTGGGCCAAAGGCAGGCGCCAACCGCCGAGCCACCCAGGGATCCCTATGCTTAATATATTCACTAACATTTTGTAAGAACAAACAAACAAACAAAAAAAACCCCTTCTGTTGAAACTGCAAATTCTAAAATGACCCAAAAGGCCCAAATGGGGGACCCCAAATACTAAAACCAGAATTAAAACATAGATGAAACATAGCTGAAAAGGAAATAATAAACTAGTGGGGGGTCTGCTTCTCCCTCTTACCCCTCCACACTGCTCATACTCTCTCTCCCTCTCTCTCATGCTGTCTCTCTCAATAAGTAAATGAAATATTAAAAAAAAGAAAATATGAGGTTGAAAAATGGGAATGAATTAAAATAGAGAAATGAGAGTAATACATAGGGATATAGTAAAAGACATGTCATTTGAATCTCGGTAGAGAAAAGAGAGAATAAGGTAAAAAGTATTTGACCAAATTTGTATGTGTGAAGTTGACGAAAATTGTTGCAAGTTCAAGACCTCTGAACACAAAACAAGATTAATGACAAAGGGATTCACTTTTAGCCATGTTATAAGACTACTGAAATTTGAACACAGAGATTAACTCAAAAAATGCCAGATAAAAAAAGATATAATGTCAGACAATTAGATTGCCAGTGACTTCAACAAAAGCCAAGAAGCCACAATGCAAGGGAATTTTTTATATAAATTGATGAACGGAAGTATCTGAGTATTTGAGGAGTATGGATCAAACATTTTGTAGAATGTCCCTCAACTGGGATTTATCTAATGTATTTTTTCTCATTATTAGACTGGAGTTAGGGGTCACTTTAACCCAGTCTGTTATAACAAAATATCAGAGACTAAGTAGCTTAGAAACAAGATTTCCAGTCTTATGAACAAAAATTTATGTCTCACAAATTATGCAAGTTCAAGATCAGGGTGCCCATGTGGTCAAGTGGTAGTTCTCTTCTAGGTTGCAGACTTTTCATCATAAATTCATATGGCTACAGAGCCTTCAATCTAGAATTCAACATAGAAAAAATATTTTAAGAAATAAATGTGAAATAAAGACAAAGATTAAAAGACTTTAGTATTTGTATACAGTCACTAAGGAAATAAAAGGTGATTTTCAAGCAGCAGGGAAATATCCTAGGTGGAAATTCAGATATGGCAGGAAGAACTGAAGAGTAAAAGTAGAATAATTGTGAAACTAAATCTAAATGAATATTGCCTTGATAAACAACAGCAATAACAGTGATAATGTCTTTGGGGTTTAAAATCTCTAGAATTAAAGTGCATGCAACGATAGCATATAAGTAAGTCAAGGGGTAACAGGAACATATAGGTGAAAAAGGTAATTATATAAGGTAAAATTAACCTTTGATGTATCAAAAGATGTACATTTTCATCTTTAGGGTTATAGCACAATTTTAGTAAAATAATTTATGTAACAAGCAAATACAGGAGAAAATGGAATAATTAGAATTTTATAGCTAAGTAGGAAAAAAGTAGACAAAGTAGAGAAAAAAGTGATATGGAGAAGAAGGGATATATAGCACCTGTTAAGGTAATATACACAGATTCACATCTATGAGTAATTACATTAAATATTCCCATCACAATTAAATGACAATAATTCACAGACTAGGTAATACACAAAACACTACTGTATGGTAGTTTCAAAAGATATAACTCAGACTTAACGATACAGAATGGTAGAAAGTAAGAGAACTAAAATAGCTATATATGCTATAAATACTAATCAAAGTAAGCTTAAGTAATTATATAAATAAAAATGTATACTTTAAGAAAAATATTAATAGATGTATAGTACAATTTATGATATTAAAATGTTAATTCATCAGGAAACAATTCTAAATGTGCATTAGGCTAATATAAGCTCAAAATATATAAAGCCAAAAAATTATCAGAATTATAAGAAGTAGACATTCACAAATATGAGGAGATTGTCATATCTTTTATTCAGTAAGTTACAATAAGCAAACAAATAATGTATATAGATTCAAGAAACATTTGCATTTCACTTACTCTCGTTATCTGTCTCTTAGTTCAGGCATCTATTTTGAATATTTATCACATTGATTTTAATTATTTTTAAAAATTTATGTTTAGCTAAGTAATCACCTCAGTATCAGTGATAGTAGTAAGTCATTTTGATACGATGTGACGAAATGGCCCATTTCCTCTATGATCATACTTTCCGAAAACTCTTGGCTGTGGTTTGAAGGTTTATATCCTCTTAAAATTCATTTGTTGAAATTCCCAAGGTAATTGTATTACTTTCAAAGGTCGGGCCTTTCAGAGGTGCTTAAATCATGAGGGCTCAGTGGGACTAGTGTCTTATAAAAGAGGCTTCAGAGAGCTCTGTAGCCCCTTCCACCATGTGAATTTATGATGAAAAGTCTGCAACCTAGAAGAGAACTACCACTTGACCATATGGGCATCCTGATCTTGAACTTGCATAATTTGTGAGACATAAATTTTTGTCTCATAAGACTAGATTTCTTGTTTCTAAGCTACTTAGTCTCTGACATTTTGTTATAACCGACTGAATGGGTTAAAGTGACCCCTAACTCCAGTCTAATAATGAGAAAAAATACATTAGATAAATCCCAGTTGAGGGACATTCTACAAAATGCTTGATCCATACTCCTCAAAATTGTCATCAAAATCAAGAAATACCTGAGAAACTGTCACACCAAGAGGAGTTTAGGAAGACATGTTGACTAAATGTAATACAGTATTTGTATAGGATCCTAAGAGAAATAGGACATTGGGTAAAAACTAAGGAAATATGAATAAAGTATGGAATTTAGTTTTGATAATCTATCAGTGTTTATTAATATAAGATGTTAATAATGGAGAAATGGAGTTTTGGTTATACGGAACGCTGTGCTACCTTTACAAATTTTCTATAAATATAAAAGTATTCTTAATAGTAAAGTTTATTAATAAAAAGTCTGTTTATCATTACATCGTATACTTGAATAAGTGCTTTGCTATATATTTTTGAAGCTTTAATGTTTAGCATATGTTTGACACTCAATATTTTTAAATAAATATGATAGGTGGTGGTGTTACTTTAGTAAACAAAATATATTTGTAATTAAAAAAAAATCCCAGTATATATCTCACCCACTTTTACTCCTTGGCTAACTTTGAATGTATTAACTAGCTTCACCAGCCTCATTTTTGTTTGTAAAATTGTCAGGATACTAGCTGTTCTTTTTCTTTAATATTAATTATTTATTTTAGAGAGAATGAGAAAGAGAGAGAGAGAGAGCATGTGAAGGGGCAGAGGGATGAGCAGACTCCATAGTGAGCACTAAGCTGGATATAGGGCTTCATCCCAGGACCCAGATATCATGACCTGGGCTGAATCAAGAGCCAGCTGCTTAACCAACTGAACCACCCAGACTCTCCAGTATTCACTATTGTTAAGTATTATTTTGAGGAGCAAATTAAGTAATGTGTATAGTTACTTCAGTCACGGCAGCTAGCAGATATCATTAAAATGTAACAATAATAACAGACATTCAAATAGAATAATTTGAATGGATTGCTACTGATGAATGAGGCAGATCAAGCCTATCACACTAAAAGAATAAAATTATTCCCCAAAATACATTCTACAACTCAATATCTGGTTTCACTCAAATATTTGTAATCTTTTTAAAAGATGTTCATATAAACTCATTCATCATACATAGTACAGATTACAAATAAAACTCTGTTGTGAAATTCAAGAAGTTGTCTTCCACTGACATCTCATCCATTCTAGAATTCCTTAGAGATTACATAAAAGAGATTTTCACTATGTCAATTTCCTAGTCATGATGAATGAAGGTTGTAACTAATGATGCTATGGAACTAAAAAACTAGCCCAGCCTCTTATAATCATTTGCCAGTGGCTTAGAAACAGATAAATTAGGTAAGTGTTGTGTACTCTTAGAGCTAAATAGCACCATGAGGAATCCACGTTGCTTTACCTCCTTTGAAGAAAGTAGTGATTTTAATTGCCTGCCTTGGATAATCAGTCATTTGGAGAAAATGTTAAGAAATATAAATGGCATTTGCAGGCCTATAATTCTAGATGACATTGCTTAGTCCCTGAGATATTAGATTCATTTGTGAAGTACTTTTGAGTAAAAATTATTTTTAGTAATAGATTTTTAAAAAATTATTTTTACTGTGGCATTTGTAAACACTTAAAATGGACAAAATGATGTAATTATTTCATAAAAGAAATCTAACTTAATTTAACATGTCTTTTTACACTTGCCTTCATTCAAACATGAAAAATATAAGGGGCGCCTGGGTGCTCAGTCAGTTAAGTGTCTGCCTTTGGGTCAAGTCATGATCTCAATGTCCTGGGATTGAGTCCTGTGTTGGGCTCCCTGCTTATCAGGGAGTCTGCTGCTCCCTCTCCCTTTGCCCCCCCCCATGTGTTTTCTCTCTCTCTCTCTCTCTTTCTCTCTGTTTTATTTATTTGAGAGAGAGAGAGAGAGCAAGAGAGAGAATGAACAGGCAGGAGAGGGAAAACCAGGCTTCTTCTGAGAAGGGAGCCAGACTTGGGGGTTGATCCTAGGACCCTGAGATCATGACCTGAGCCGAAGGCAGATGCTTATCCAACCAAGCCACCCAGGTGCTCCAATAAATAATTTTTTTTAAAAAATTAAATAATTAGAAAATATAGTGTTTAATCTCAAGATCATATTTAATAATTAATATACATACATGTGGTATACGTTCTCCTAAATACCTTTATGCATGCATACTCATTTAGTCTCTATAAAAATGATGGAGAATTATTCCCTTTCCACCAACTATCCAAAGAGCTTCAAAAAATAAGTGGAATTGCTGCAATTCTAAACCATATCCTCCTTTTTCAAGTTCATAGTTATCTTAAAGAGTACATACTAAGTTTGTAAGCTTAGCCTGTGAAAGTATGCCTTCATTTAGATATGTAGGATATATGTTAGAGCAGACAATGACAGATAGTGATTATCAGTCTAGTAGTGCTGAACTCCATCTAAAACCAAACCATTATTTTAAAATAGGCAGTTGAGGGCAGCCCCGGTGGCTCAGCGGTTTAGTGCCACCTTCAGCCCGGGGTGTGATCCTGGGGACCTGGGGTCGAGTCCCCCGTCCGGCTCCCTGCATGGAGCCTGCTTCTCCCTCTGCCTGTGTCTCTGCCTCTCTTTCTCTCTGTGTGTCTCTATGAATGAATAGATAAAATCTTAAAAAAATAAAAATAAAAATAAAATAGGCAGTTGAAACTAAAGGATCAATTTAATCATCTTATTGTCTTCTTAGTTGAGTTTACGTAAGATTTTATTTTCCTAGTTAGGAATCTTTTTTACTAAAACATTTCTCTTGCTTCATACCTAAAATTCTATACCATTATTAATGTATTTATTATTTCTTAGTTTTTGCTCTTTATTTAATTTTTTGAACTGCTAATATTTTGACCTGTTATTATGGTCTTTTTGATACTCTTTATTTGCATTTATTTATTTATTGTCTTTTGTTGTATTGGTCTCTATTCTATGATTTCTGTCATTATGTTTACCATTTTGGAAGCTAATATGCCATTTTTGAGAGACCATGTTCTAAGGAGAATGCTAAAATTTTTTTTTCTGATATTCTTTTTTTTAAACTTATATTCTTACATGCAATTTAATTTTATACTTCACTATATAGATGCATTTCATATTTCAGTAAATAATATACAAAATAATGATTTTTTTAACTAAAAATTATTACATGTGTTGTAATTAGGACAGATATTTCATTAAGTGCATAAACTCAACTCCATAGTAGGCAAAAGTGAAACAAATTTTATTGGAAAAGCAATGGAAAGGCTACTTCACTCTTCATTTTAGCTCTGTTGCTATCTTGAAGGGTGTCACTGATAAAATTGTGCCTACGCTATCATCTGGAAAATTGGAAAATTGTCTTTCTCCTCGCTGCCCACTCCATTCCTAATATCTCGAAATAAATCCCAACACCTGTGATTGGCATTGCTATAACATATCAATATTAAGTGGTAACTTGTCTGATTATCAGTAGTTTCTGGCCTTCATTTGTGATGTGAGTTAAAATTTACTCCAGGAACTAAAAATAATTCAGTACGTATTGATATTTTGGAGGAAGGAGCCCAAAAAAACAACATGCTTTAGAGGCTGAAAGGTCATCGCCTACAAGGAATTCACCAAATATACACAAGATACAGACAGCTAACTTGAATGTAGGGAAAGATAGGCTGGGATCTAAAATCACAGGACTTTAGTGTAAAGTAGTAGGCAACAAAGATAAAGCTCATGGGAGCCATTTGAGAAAACTTTATGCAGAATCATAAACTCATAGACTAGTAGGTGCTCAGAAATGATCTAGCCTAACATTCTCATTTGAAAAATAGTAAAATAAGCAGAAATGATAAGTAACTTGCTCAATTTGCTCCGTCACTTTAATAATAAAACTAGAAAAATGGTCCAAGTATCTTGATCATTTAAGCAAGACTTTTATTTTTTTTTTTTAATTTATGATAGTCACACAGCGAGAGAGAGACAGAGGCAGAGACACAGGCAGAGGGAGAAGCAGGCTCCATGCACCAGGAGCCCAACGTGGGATTCGATCCCGGGTCTCCAGGATCGCGCCCTGGGCCAAAGGCAGGCGCCAAACCACTGCGCCACCCAGGGATCCCTAAGCAAGACTTTTAAAGAAGGGTAGGACTTTTAAAAAAGAGGAAGTCAGAAGATGATTATAGGTCTTGGAAAGATTAGGATAAAGCTTGTAGGATGAAAAAAGTGGAGAAAAATTGAGGAAAAAAAAAGAAGGGAAAAGTTCAAGCCTTGACATACAGTATCTGTGGTTAAAGGTTTTTTTTTTTTTTTTTTTTTTTTTTTTTTTTTTTTGGTTAAAGGTTTAAAATGCATTTCTTGGTGGCATGGACTGAATTGTGTTCCCTCAAAATTCACATGCTTAAGTCCTAACTCTCAATGTGACTATATTTGGAGATAAGGCTTATAAAGGAGATAATGAGTCCATAAGGATGGGGCTCTGATCCAACAAAAAACAAACACAAGAGAGCTAACACTTGTTCTGTGTGTGTGTGTCTGTCTCTCCCTCTGTCTTCCTTATGTCAGAACCATCATCCTCTTCCCTACCCTCGCATCATGTGAGGACACACACAAAAAGCTGACAGTCTATAGGCTAAGAAGAGAGTTCTCTCCAGAAACCAAGTTGACTGGCACTCTGATCTTGGACTTCCCGGCCTGCAAAACAGTGAGAAATAAATTTTTGTAAATTAAGGCACCCAATCTGCGGTGTTTTGTTATAGTGGCTTGAGAAGACTAAGACATAGGTAGTCCTGGGAAAAGAAGGATACTGTTAAAGATAACATGGAAATGGGTTGGTCAGAGGTTTGCATAACATGCAAATCAGTTTCAATTTGATTTCTCTAAACATTAACAACCAAGTGATTTTTAAGTAGATAAAAAAAATCAGAAAGGTGAAAGATGTTCAGTAATAGTGTGAGAGTCAGCAGGAAAACAGGCAGGAGGACACTGATTTCTTTTCCAGTTAAGAGTTAATAAGGGCTTGAGTTAGGGCCATGATAGTGGGGATGAGAAAAATGTTTATATGAAGTATTGGCTGGGGGAAATCCTCAGATTTTAGGTATCTTTGGGCATAGAACCCAAAAGACAACATTAAAATGATTAGAATTATGATGATGGCATCACTCAGAAAAATAAAAAGGTGGGAACTGGTTTTGCTTATTTTGCATTTCATTTAGCTAAAGCTATTGAAATAAAACTGAAATGACAAAAAAATTAAAAAATTATTTGGAAGTTTTATTTGTTAAAAGCAATTTTTAGGGATGCTGGGTGGCTCATCGATTGTCTACCTTTGGTTCAGGGCGTGATCCTGTAGTCCCAGGATTGAGTTCCACATCAGGCTCCCTGCATGGAGCCTGCTTCTCCCTCTGTCTATGTCTCTGCTTCTCTCTGTATCTCTCAAGAATAAATAAATAAAATCTCTGAAAAAAAAGCAATTTATAAAATACTATAGAATATTATAGAATTTAAAATATTATATATGTATGTAGGGGAACTTTAAAGAATATAGGGTTGAGATTATACTCATGGTGAAGAGCTTAAATTTATATAGTAATGTTATTAAAATAAAAAATAGGGCAAAATAAATATTTCTATTATTAAAAGGAGAGAAAACAAAGTAATATTTATTTATACATCTTAAATACAATCAAAATTATCTATTCATAGAGATTTCCTGGCACATTCATTTTTCTGTGGTTTATCTCTTTCTACCTAATAATTTATATAAAGAACCAGGTTAAAAATTGAATACTATTGTTGTACTCTGATATTTGCTTTTACTTACGTTAAAAAGTCTGTATATTTTATCTCATTCTCTCTATATCAGTGATTTTAAATTTTATTTTCGTTGAATATCAACTTTTTGGAATTAATGTTTCGAGTTGTCGTGTTATTTAAGCTTAAAATTTTTTTGGTCTAAAATTATCAATGTGTTGAATATGAATATGAGGTAGAGTAGCAAGCTCCCAAATTTATGATCAAATTGATTTTTAGTTTTATAAACAGTTGAATTTCAGTGCTATAAAGGTCCCATTTCCAGGGAGCCTTCTCTAATATTTAACACTGCTAAGAGAACACAGCAATTGCAATTGCTCCTAATTTCAATTTTAGCCTTTATTCAAAGCCACATTTGTAGAAATTTTTTGATGAATTAAACCCTTCTTCATTAAAAATAGACCTGCCCTACGACCCAGCAATTGCACTGTTGAGGATTTACCCCAAAGATTCAGATGCAATGAAACGCCGGGACACCTGCACCCCGATGTTTCTAGCAGCAATGTCCACAATAGCCAAACTGTGGAAGGAGCCTCGGTGTCCATCGAAAGATGATGGATAAAGAAGATGTGGTTTATGTATACAATGGAATATTCCTCAGCCATTAGAAACGACAAATACCCACCATTTGCTTCAACCTGGATGGAACTGGAGGGTATTATGCTGAGTGAAGTAAGTCAATCGGAGAAGGACAAACAGTGTATGTTCCCATTCATTTGGGGAATATAAATAATAGTGAAAGGGAATATAAGGGAAGGGAGAAGAAATGTGTGGGAAATATCAGGAAGGGAGACAGAACATAAAGACTCCTAACTCGGGGAAACGAACTAGGGGTGGTGGAAGGGGAGGAGGGCGGGGTGTGGGGGTGAATAGGTGACGGGCACTGAGGGGGACACTTGACAGGATGAGCACTGGGTGTTATTCTGTATGTTGGTAAATTGAACAACAATAAAAAATTAATTTATTAAAAAAAAATAAAGAGAACCACACTGGTCTTTGACATAAAAAAAAATAAACCCTTCTTCATATCTTATTTTAAAGTCAACTTTATTAAAGGATAATTTTTTTTTTTTTTTTATTAAAGGATAATTTTAAGGTAAGATTTATAACTTTTAATTGTATAGCTTGATGGGTGTTGATAAACATCTATAGAGGAATAACCACTACATTCAAAGTAAAGAATGTTTCCATCACACCAGAATCACCTTCCTGATCTTTGTATCAATGACTTTTCTTCTTTGTGAATGTTACAAATGTAGAATCATTTAGTATGTAGCCTCTGTGTCTTTTAAAATTTCATTCAGTATACTGCTTTTGAAATTGATCCAAGCTGTTACATGTATCAGTAATTCATTGTTTTTTTTTACTGCTGAGTAGTATTTTATTGTGTAGATATATCAAAATTCATCTATCCATTTATCAGTTGAAGGATATTTGGACTGTTTCCAGTTTTGAGTGATTAGAAATGAAAATGCTGAAGCACTTCTTTGTAAGTCATTGTGTCGACATATTTTTTGAAGATCTTTTAATTGATTTGAAAGAGCAAGATTAGGGTAGAGTAGTGAGGAAGAGATAGTCTTAAGCAGACTCCATGTTGAGCATGGAGCCCGATGTGGGCCTAGATCTCACGATCCTGATATCACAACCTGAGCTGAAACCAAGAGTCAATTGCTTAACCAATTGTGCCACTCAGGTGCCCCTAGACATATGTTTTTAATTTCCTTGGTAAGAGTGGGATTGCTGGATCCTATGGTGGGTGTATGGTCATAATATAAGTGACCATGCCATTTACATTCTCAAAAGCAATGTACAAGAGCTCCAGTTGCTCCAAATCTTTATCCTAGTATTGTCAGTTTTAAATTTTAGCCACTGAAGTAGATGCAGAAATGCATCTAATTGTGATTTTAATGTGTTTATCTAATGACTATGTTGAGTACTTTTTTATGTGTTTATTTGGAACCCATATTGGCTATTCATATATATTCTTTTTTTTAAAGATTTTATTTATTTATTTATTCATAGAAACAGAGAGAGAGAGAGGCAGAGACACAGGCAGAGGGAGAAGCAGGCATCATACAGAGAGCCTGACGTGGGACTCGATCCAGGGTCTCCAGGATCACACCCTGGGCTGCAGGCGGCGCTAAACCGCTGTGCCACCGGGGCTGCCCTCATATATATTCTTTAGTAAAACATCTGCTCAAATCTTTTGCCCACTAGATTGTTTCTCTTCTTAATTTTCAAAACTAAAAAATCTTTATGAGGATTCAGTAAAGTTTTTTTTTTTTTTTTGCCAGGTTTGTATTTGCAAAAGCTTTCTCTTAGTCTTTGATGTGTCTTTTCATTTCCTTACTGCATTAGTCAGGGTTTTCTAGGCAATCAGTAAAATACATTTTGAGAGGGAAGGAGGGAGGGAGAAAGGAGGGAGTGAGAGAGGGAGAAAGGAAGAGAAGGAGGGAGGGAGGGAGAGAGATAGAGAGGAAGACAAAGAAAGAGAGATTTAAGGAATTGAGTCACATGATTGAGGGTATGAGGGCTGCTAAGTCTAAAATTCATAGGCCAAGCCAGCAGGCAACTGATTCAAGAGATATATATTCAAGAACTCCCATGTTCATTGCAACATTATTCATAGTAGCTAGGAGGTGACAACAAACTAAATACCCATTGATGGATGAATGGATAAAGAAAATATACATATGGTATATTTGGTCACTTCAATGACCAATGGTCACTTCAATTTATGTATATACCATGTTGAGGTGGTATATACATACATTGAAGTATTATTATGCCATAAAAAAGAAGAAAATTTTGTCATTTGCCTCAACATGTCTGAACTTTGAGGACATAATGCTAAATAATGTAAGCCAGTCACACAAGGACAATTGTTGCATGATTCTACTTGTATGAGCTAACTTTTTTAAAAGATTTTATTTATTTATTCATGAGAGAGAGAGAGAGAGAGGCAGAGAGAGATACAGGCAGAGGGAGAAGCAGGCTCCATGCAGGGAACCTGACATGGGACTTGATCCCAGGTCTCCAGGATCACACCCTGAGCTGCAGGCGGCGCCAAACCTCTGGGCCACCGGGGCTGCCCTTGTATGAGCTCTCTAAATTAGTCAAACTCATAGAGGCACAAAGGAGGATGGTGATTTCCAGGAGTTGGGGGAGGGGAAATGGGGAGTTGTTAAATGGATGTAAAGTTTCAATACTACAAGATGAAAAAGTTCTAGAGATCTACTGTAACATTGTACTTAAAATGAATAATACTGTTCACTTAAAAATTGTTAAAGAGGGTACATCTCATACCCTATGTGACCAAGCAATGAGCTATATGTAAACATTCCTTTAATTTATATTTCAGAGGCCCTGTCTAGCACTTCTTTAAAAATTTAAATTCAATTAATTAACATAAAAAGTATTATTAGTTTCAGAGGTAGAGGTCAGTGGTTCATCAGTCTTACATAATACCCAGTGCTCATTACATCATGTGTCCTCCTTAATGTCCTCACCCACTTACCCCATCCCCCAGACCTCCCCTCTTAGCAACCCTCATTTTATTTTAATTAAGAGTCTTATATGGTTTGTCTTCTCTTTTTTTTTTTTTTTTTTTGGTTTGTCTTCTCAAACTTGGCATAATACCAGTAGTTCCATCCAGGTTGTTGCAAATAGCAAGGTCCAGCATTTTTTATGGATTAAACAGCTAACAGTGCATGGGGTATGCTAATCCAATGAAAGAAGGAGGTGTGCTATACTAATAGCTATGGAGTGTCTTAAGTTGAGGAGAAGAATCCCTTTTCACATATAGCTTTTTTTTTTTTAATAGCAGTGGAATCTCATGATTTGAATTTCAAGGACACAGTTAATATTTCTTAATTGTTATATTTTGTCCTTAAGTATATTTGAGGACAGAGTCCAAATAAAAGCAGCTTTGTTACCAGGTCATTATTTTTCTTCATTTCCTAACATTTCCCAATTTATCCAGAGAACCAAAAAGTCATATATGTGACATATACATGCTCAGTATATCTCTTGTCTCTGGAGTCTATTCGTTTTGAGCAAAAGAGAAGGAGGAATATGTTCTACCCTACTTTATTACCCCTCCCCATTCTTCCCCGCCCCACCCCATGGCCACCCAATCTGTCCATTTGTATGTTCTCATATATATCTGAGCATTAATGTGGTTTCTCCTAGTATTTCAAGGCAGAAGTGGCTTGTCAAGCTGCAACTTCTGGAGGATGTGTGCTTAAGAGTTTGATCTAATCTATTAGATAGAGTTTTGATGAATAAAATAAAAGGCAGAAGCCTACATTTGATATTAAGTTTTAAATTGCTGCTAATTTAAATAATGTCCCATGATAATGTTCATACCCAACAATTCATATACCTAAAGCAAGTCTTAACTGGAAATCAAGTAACCATTAAATATGGCCTCTGAAAAGTTGCAGACTTTGGCTCGTAAATTATCTTTATCCTACACAGGGCTAAATGTTTACTGTTGACTTGCAGGAACCTATTTGTAATTGTAGACAGAACTCCCTGTGATATAGAGAGTTTAGCACCCAACTTCACTGTCATTTCTAAATTCTATTTTAAAGAGCAGTATTGATAAAGAACTTCCATTTCACAGATAAAGTTGAACATATGTGTACATAAATACGTATTTATAAATATTCCTCAAGACACCTACTTTTACTCTGATTTATGCCTTTTTTTTTAAGAAAAATTCAATTAGTCTTCAAGTGGGAAGGGATTATGGAGAATGAGAAGATGCCCTTGTTTACAGTCTAACTGATGGCAATAATTTTTTTTTTAAATGTCCCATGTTTTTGAGCATTCTTAGTAATTTGAGGGCAGTCTTTCACAACATGAGAAGATTTAATATCATATTCCTTCCCCTTATTTTCTTCTTTATTCTGAAAATTTTACCTTTGATGTAGGCTAGGCTTTCAAGTTTCACCTTCTCATTTTATTTTGATTCTCTCCCTTTGAAAACAGCTGTTTTATGTCAGAGTAGCATAATTTTCTGTGAGATCAGGAGTCTTGATCTAGAGGAGGAACTAATTATTGGAAGAAATGGCCATTAATGACCAATTTACCTCACATCCCAAAATATATATTGTTTAAAGCAGCCAGAGCCTAATGGGGATCCAAGCCTGCCTTTGTGATATGCTGTAGATCACATTCTAATATCTAGAATACACCAGGCATCAGACTAAAATTTAGAAAGCAGTGTATCCATGATAATCATGTATTTCTACTATATTCTTTAAGGTTATATAGAAGCCTTAGCTCACTAAGTAAATTATTTGATGGCAAACTGTCTCCCGAGTGATCATTTTTATACATACTTCTTTTAAAGAAGTACAATTCTTATTAGTCTAGTAAACACCACTATGTTATGTCTTTGTAATATCTAAACTCCAGTGATTAGTTCTGCATTAGCCATAGGATACCTTTAAGCAGTAGAGGTATTCTGCTATGACACAGTAAATACAAAAGAGCTTGTTTTCACACATTTGAAATAATAGGGCCTATGGGAAGATAATTTTAGGGGCAGATCACTAAAAACCTGTGGAACGTTATATCCAGAACCCTAAAGGAACGATAATTGGGGCCTTTGGAGCTAATTTGGAGAGTGTGGACAGTAGGGTGCTCAAGAGATGTAAAGAGTCACAAACACAATCAACTGGAAATGCTGACTTATGGCCTTTGGGAGATGTTGCTGTGAGACAGGAAATTCCTCTGAAGCTGGGGAGGGGGGAGGCCCCTGGGAAGGAGCTGTTAAAACACAGATGAAAGGCCTCCTGTCTGTGCAGCAGCCAAGTTGAAGGATAGATATTTAGTTTCCTGATAAAAGTTCTAATTCTGTTTCCTCTTTTCTGTCTTCCTTACCTATGAAAAAATACCATGTGATCCAACATAACAATCAGCATGTCCTGATACCATTCCCCTATTCACCAATTGCTGCTGTAGTAATTGGTGTTAATGGAAACACATGTCACAGCTAAAAAGACCGGGATGAATTTCTTGGAATGGTGAGGAGTTCTCTCCTTGCTGTGTAGCAGTTCTGAGCTGGGCTCTTCTATAACTATAATTAAATACCTCCGAAGTAGAGTCCAGACATTCTACCAGAAAGGAATGATCAAATTATTGACAAGTGGATTTTTTCCTCTGTTGTGGCTTGATGCTCATTTATTGATGCTTTAAAAATTACCAAACTTTAGAATTTTTAAATATTAGTTGCCTTAGTAGCAAAACAGATGTGAGGTTGTTTTCAGCCAAGGGAATAATTATTTCATTTCCTTAGAAAGGAATGAATTTATTCATTAAACTCCAATACCTAAACCAATTTGAGGAATGAACTTTGAGAAGATAATGATGTACATTTAGATAGAATTTGATGCTCTCTCTCTAGAAATTTCTCTCCTGAGGGTGCTTGAAGATACCCCAGAGAGAACAGATAAAATTTCACTGCTTGTCTTAAAAATACATCTAGCATGAAAGGTAGCAGAGAAGTAGCAGAGAATTTCTTCTAACAACTATTATTAAGAGGGAAAATTGAGCATTGTGTTGGAATAGGATTTCAAATATTTTTTAGCTTGTTACTCTTCCCCTGACATTAACATGGAAGGACATGCAAACAGCTTTGGAATTTAATTTTGGTTTATACTTTTTACTAGATAGATTATTAAAATCATGCCTGAGTAATCATTTTTAATAAAGAAAAGTATCCCTTGGCATTAAATGATCATCAACACATTTGATGCTGTGTTGAAATTTCATTTTGAGATAAACTTGCTTAATTATTTTTTGGGGGGAGGTGTCATTATGTAAGTCTACACAGATTTCACACTATCCATTTCTTTCTTAAAGATCATGATTACATATAAATTTGAAGATATACTCTAAACTTTATTTACAAAATACTTCAAGATAAAATGTTAAGAGATTCTATTTTATTAGTGTGTTCAGTTTGTGTTTATTTCTTTAGATTTTCCAGCTGGAGAAGTTGACAGCCAGTACATTTATAAGAAACCCATGTCATACTAAACACTAATCTCTCTTCTCAGTTTTCTAAGACAGGAGGGATAGCCAGATTAAATTTAGCATGATTCCAGAGATTTGTATAAAAGTTATTAATTTTTGCTTTTGTCTTTTTGACATAGACATGCTGTACACTGGGGAAATAAAAGTTCATTTTAGAAAGCATCTTTGACTTTTTATGTTTGTAACACAGATACCTGTCTTCAAATCCTCCAGTTTAATGTCTTACAAGACAGTTACATAAAAACATGTCAACTATCATGCTAGATTTCTAACAGTCTGTTTTGGGGTTCTTAAAGTGTTCTTTTCTCATCTTTTGCTTGTAGTACGGTATTATGTAGATTATGAGTAGTTAAAAGGCTTTGAAATCAATTACTTTTTGCCTGGGTTCATATTCGCTGCTATTTAGTTGTGCATTTTTGAATAGCTCATATTTCAAAGCAATATTAGTACTTTATAAGATTATTAAAAAGATGAATTAATATATATATAAAATGTTTATAGTGGCTAGCATATATTAAGTACTGCAGAAATACCAGCCATTCTTATTCTCATTCTCTTTCTCTAATGGTATTCCTTACTTGGGTTTTCCAAATTATAACAGTAATAGAAGTCAGTTGTAAAAAATAAATAGCGCATTAATAAAATTCAGTCACCCATATCCTTGATTATGTATATGCTTACAGGTGGGTACTTTTGTTTTTTAGTTAGTTTCTCAGGAGTGAGCTTGATGTGTCCTGAAGTTTTACGAGGTGTTGCTAGTTTGCTTTTTCAAAATGACTAGAACAATCTACATTACTAACCAGTGAGAATAAGTTTTCCTTATATTGTTACCAGCATTAGGTTTTATGCCTTAAAAATGTGTTTTTTGCTAGATTAAGTAACATGTTGCCTTATTTTTGTCTCCCTGACTTATAGTGAGTTAGAATGTTCGTTATGTTTATTGATCTTTTGTTAATTGGTTCTTCTCCTTGGCCCATTTTTATTAAGTTTTGACTTTCTTTTTATTTTATGAGTTCAATATATATTTTTCCCTATTAATCACATTTTGATACTATGTTTTGTAAATATTTTTTAAGTCTAATCTCACCTATTAACTTGATTATAATTTTTGCCATGGCAAAGGTTTTAAACATTTATTTGGATAAATATATCTCTTTTTTCCTTTTATACATTCTGGATTTACTCTCTTAGTTAAGAATATTTCCCCAGTCAAATTGTGCATAAAGTGTCCTTTTAGTATTCTTTATTACAAATTTTATTATAGTATTTTAAATATATATATTTTTTAATATTTATTTATTCATGAGAGACAGAGAGAGAGAAAGAGAGGGGGGGCAGAGAGAGAAGCAGGCTCGATGCAGGGAACCCAACGTGGGACTCGATCCCAGGTCTCCAGGATCACGCCCTGGGCTGAAGGCAGCACTAAACCGCTGAGCCCTATTCTAAATATATTTTAAACATGGTAGGAGATAAGGCTCAAATTTTTATCTTTTCAGATACGATAATTTTTTAGTACAATTTATTAAAAATTTTTTATGTTGTATTAAAATCTCAATTTTGTCATTATGTTCATTTTTTATTGTTGCATAGCAAATTACTAAAAATTTGGCAACTTAAATTATGCATATTTATTATGTCAAAGTCTGTGAGTGAGGAGTCCAGGCGTGAATTAGCTACTCCTCTACTCCTCTGCTTAGGGTCTCATCAGGCTGCAATCAATGTGTTGGCTGGGACCTTGATGTAATTTGAGGCATGGAATCCTTCTCTGTGCTTACTGGTTTAGAGCAGAATTTCGTTCTTTACATTTATAAGACAGGGGTCACCATTTTTTTCCTAGCTGTCACCTGGAGATTGTTCTAAACTCCTGAAAACCATTCTCAGGTTCTTGACATGTGGCTTCCTTAATAGGCAGTTATCAACGTGTCTGTTTCCTGCTTCCAGGGCAGCAAGATAGTCTTACCCACTTCCAATCTCTCCCAGCAGAGTTGGCCTGAAAGGCTAGACTCACAGATGATAATATCTCCTTTGATTTTAACTCAGCATCAACTGATGAAAAATTTTAGTTACTGCAAAATTCCTTTCCCATATTATGTAATCTAGTCATGGGAATGAAATCTTGCCATTTTCACGAGTTCAGCTTAAACCCTATGGGAGGGGACTATATTTGGAGATTGAAACTTGAGGGAGGTCTTAGATTCTGTCTACTATAGTCCTATTAAATTCTCTATTTGTAGTTTCTCCCTTCTAGTCCAGTTATTTGTCCTACTGAGTAGTTCAATGTCATATTCATTTGAGTACAGTGTCTTTCTAAAATTTTCTGATGTCTAGTAACTCCAGTTCTTCATTATCAAGTCATTTGTTCATTATTTCATACTTTTCATGGCTATTCTAATGATTTATTTATTAACATTAAGATGACTCTTATCTATTTCCCAACAAAATAAAACAGAGCTATGAGGTTTTAATTTGAATTTCACTAAAATTATATACTAATTCTCAGAGAAACATATTTTATATCTTTCTACTTAAAAAAATAAGGGATATTTTAGAGTTGTTAGATCTTGTTTATTATTCTCCAAAAAGATTTTATAGATTTTAAAGGTTTTACTCAATTTATGTATATTTGTCTACTTTGAACAGCAGTGTAACTTAATAGTTAAGCATGTGGATGTCATAACTCAGCACCCTGGGCTTGAGTGCAGAGCTCCTTTCATTACCAACTCCTTCATTTAGTAGCTTTTTTTACCTTAAATGATTTCTTAACCCAATGCCTTTGTTCCCTCGTCTGAAAAACAGGGATGATTATAATAGTATATTATTTTGAAGATTAGTGAACTTAATATGTATATAGATCACTTAGAATATTACCTGGCACATAGTCAACACTATGTAAGCATGTAAGTGTTATAAGCATGTTGGGTGTATTATCGTATGTTGTGATTCTGTTCACATTTTCTGATAAATAATGAGACTGAGAGCTTTATTATTGGCTATTTTGACTTTGGGAAATGTCTATTCAAGTCTTTTGCTCATGTTTTCATTGGTTATCTTTCATTTTTATCACTTTGTATTTTATGTGTCTGGATACTAGTAGTATATCAAATATTTGTATTAGAAACATCTTTCACATTTATTTGTTGGGCTTTTCACTCTTAATTGTGTGTGTGTGGTGAATAGGACCTCTTCATTTCAATGAAATCCAGTTTACCAAATTTTCTCTATATGGTTCATGTTTTCAATTTGCTGTTTAAAAATTTTCCCCTGCTACAAAATCATAAAGGTTTTTTTTCTTTATTATCTCTTAGAAATCGTATTATTTTAGATTTCTAACTTAGAACTGTCATGTATCTATAACAGACTTGCCAAAATTTATTTTTTCCAATTGATGACACTACTTATTGAAAAGATCCAATGCACTTCAAGCTCCCTCTCCCTTTTTTTGTTTTTAATAAATCAATTAACTATACATATGTAGTTCTTTTCTTATATCTTCTGTGGTGTTCTATTGGTCTTCTCGTCTAGAATTTAAAAATAACCATCTTAGTTGCTCTAACTTTTAATATTTCCTGATAACTAGTAGTGTTAATCCTCTAGCTATATTTTTTCTTCAAAATTTCTTGACTATTATTGCTCCATCTCCTTTTACATGTACAGTTTAGAATGTGTATGTTAGTTGACACATTCAAACACATGTGTGTGCATGCATGTACACACACACATATACAGAGCCTTCTATGATTTTGGTTGTGATTACATTGAATTTATAGACCAATTTGAGAATAATTAACATCTTTATGATATTAAGTGTTCCAGTCCATGAAAATAGCATGTTTCTCCATTTAATTTCTCTGAATAATGTTTTTTTGTAGACGATTGCATACTTTTTGTTAAATTTATCGTCAAACATTTAATGTTTTTTGACATATTTATGAATGATACTGTTCTCAAGCTTTATTTTGAAATTCGGCTTCTAGCATATAGAAATGTAATTGATTTTATTTATTGATCTTATATCCATCAACATTGCTAAGTTTGTTTTTAGTTTGAATAGTTGAGTGGTTGATATGTTTAATTTTTCTATGTAGGTAATTATATCTTCTGAAAATAATAATAGTTTTATTTCTTCTTTTTCTCCCTTACCTCATTTCACTGGTCAGTACCTCCAGGATATTGTGAAATTGACATGGTAATAGCTGGCTTCCTTTTCAAATTCTGATTTCTGAGAGACAATTTCAGTTTAAGGTAGGTCTTTGTATTCCGTGTGTGTGTGTGTGTGTGTGTGTGTGTGTGTATAATGAGTTTTAATTTTATTGATTATTTTTCTGTATCTATTGAAGTAACACATTACGTTTCTCCTTTATTCTGGCCTTAAGTGTAGGTCATATAAACAGATATTACCATTTATAGATGCCATCAGATAAACTATAGGACTCATGGGAGAGACTTTAAGGTTATACAGGTTGGTGCACTTTGACTTAGGCCAACAGTCATGCAGGAAGAGAGTACAGGGCAAATGAGAAGCCAAAACAGAAAAAAATACTATTGAACACTTGTGTTATAAAAGTGGATAAAAGAAGCCCAACTTAAGTGTAGTATTAACGCCTAAGAAAAAAATACTCAAACCTAAAATAAGGTTATTGACATAGAAGTCTCAAATTAAGGATATTGACTCATGTTCTGAGTTAGTAAAGACTAAATTCTTACTTACGTCCATATAATTAAATTTACTAGTAAAGAAAAAACCCCAAAAAACTATCTAGTCAACTTGGATTGGGATTCAGGTAAGTTGGAATAAAGAAGTTAAATCAACTGTTAAGCCAGAAGTTTCTAACATAAGATGATTCTCTAACATAACGTGATTATGTTATGTGCATGTTATACACATTGACTCTTGAAAATGGTAGAAGAGATTGTATATTCTAAATGTCCTTCTAAATGGCCTTTTTAATTACCTTCTAGAGAGGATAAATTATTAATAACAAGCAACATTTAATTTCACAGGCTTATAATGGATATATTAATAAAAGTTCTGCTTTCCAATTTTGTAACTGATAGAAGAATATGTATATATGTATTTAATAAATATATAATACTATAGTGATATAAGGAATAATAATTTTTAAAAATATTTTATTTTATTTATTCATAAGAGACACAGAGAGAGAGGCAGAGACATAGGCAGAGGGAGAAGCAGGCTCCTTGCGGGGAACCCGATGCAGAACTCTATCCCAAAGGCAGATGCTCAACTAATGAGCATCTAGTCACCCAGGTGTCCCAAGGAATAATTATTATTATTGCTAAAATGACTATTCATATTTATTCTCTAGGTGATGACTGAACAAAAACTTGGTGGTATATCAATCATTAAGCAGAGAATCAGGGAAGTGGTACGGAGTGAAGTATTATAGGGATTTCACATGATGCAATCATGGATGTTGGGTAAGCAGTTTACTATGACTATTATTTCTGTGTATGTTTCTGGGTCTCTAGGCAGCCAGGTAGGCAGTGGAGCAGGCAGTACTAAAACAGAGACAGACCTGAAGGTGGGGAGAAACAAAGGCAAAATGAAACTGTCACTGATAACCTGAAAGAATAAGGTCAAACTAGAACCCCCATCTTTCTTTTATTACATTTCAGCTTCTAATTTTGATGATTAGGTGACCTGCTGGAAAAGCTGATGCCACTTCTTCATGAAGTATGCTAGGTGTCAGAGAAACTAAAGAAGTCTAGTCCAAGTTCAGTTTAGCCTGGGCTGGAGGAGATGAGTCTCACAAAGACAAGCCAGGAGCAGGGCAACCAACTGTCCTGATTTTCCCAGGACTGAGGGGCTTTCCAGGATAGGGGACTTATAGTACAGAAACTTGGATAATCTCAGTTAAATCAGAAAGGTTGATCACTCTAGCAGAAGATCCCTAATAACTTACCTGACCTGTAATAAATTCAACACTACACTGAATTTTCAAGTGTAAACATGGCAAATGCTTCACTTTTACCTTCCAAATCCTGAGCAAATTTCTTACATGGTCTGTCCTACCAGTAAAGGGAAGGAAATTCTGGTAAGGGGAGTTCCAGTTTAGCAAAGTTTATATAGTAATGTGATCTCTGGAGATAGCCACTGAGAAATTTTTGATTTGATTTTATGTGTAGGAATAAACTGTAATCTCCATTACAGATCAGTTTTGCTGCAGCAAATGCACAAAAAAGCCAGTTCTTCAGAACCGTGAATATGCCTAGTTCATTTGAAGTGAGGCATAAGTGTTTTAGCCAAATGCTAATAGCAGCTTGTAATGTATACATCATAAAATCCTGATGCATGTAAAATAATTTAACATTCCAAAATCTTTTTGAATGTATACTTTATTTTTAGATAAGTTAATATACTATACAAATTTCTCACTTCATCAAGTTTTCCTTCATTATTTTCAAGTATTTTTAAAATTTAGATACAAAAAATAAATGGAAAGCCACCTTTGTGTTTCTTATACATAATAGACTGTTTCTCATCTTGATCTCTGTGATTTTAAAAGCATCTATTGAATTTCCTTGAAGTTATGATTACATACTCCTTATCCATGGTTTTGTGTCCTGTGGTTTCAGTCACTTATGTTGATCTCTGATCCAGAAGCAAATGATCTTCCCCTGACATATGATCAGACGGTCAGTAGTAGCCTAAAGCGATGTCACAGTGCCTGTGTCATTCACCTCACCTCATCTTATCAGGTAGGCATTTTATCATCTCATAATCATCAGAAGGGTGAGTACACAGTACAATAAGATATTTTAAGAAAGACCACATTCACATAACTTTCATTACAGTATGTTGTAATAGTTCTATTTAATGATTAGCTAACATTGTTAGTCTCCTATTGTGCCTAATTTATAAATTAATTTTTATCATAGGTATATATTATTAGGAAAAAGCATAGTACACGTAGGGTTTGGTATTATTGTAATATCAGGCATCTACTGGGGTCTCTGAATATATCTCTATAGACTATGAAGAAGCAATCCATCTTGTAAAAAAAGAGACTTTGTGACCTTTTTATATACATGGAAATGATATAGGTGATGCATTGACATATTATTTTAATTAATCATTATTAGGTGTACTACATTGGAGGCCTTTCTTAGGCAATACAGGTAATAAAGAAATCACCAGTGGGCTTGACTTTATAATTTTAATCTCCAAGCAATTGCTTTTCACTTTTTTTTGAGACTTTAAGTTTTCACTATTTAATTATTATTAAACGATTTTCCTTTTTTAAAATCAAGCCTTCAATTTTGGAGAATATAAAGGCCCTTTCTGGCCAAATTGCTGAAGATTCAGCTGTTTGCACCACTTAAACACTCAACTAGGTGCCATGAGATACAAATGGAGTAGCGAGAGTAAAATTTTCAGTCTTTTAACACATTGTATTTGATATTTAAATATCAAAATATATTTCATTTTGAGAAGAAAACTTCAAGAACAAAAGCCTCAAATAGCTGATTTCAGTTATTTGAAAGGTGTTGGTATGGGCGATAATAGATTCTATTTTCTACATGATTCTGGAGAATAAAGGTAGAACTTATCAGAAATTCCCAGTGAGCTCCTAATGGCAAAACCCAGTGGCCATGGAATGTTAAATCTCAATAATCTATTTCCCTTGAGACACTTGAGATTGTTGACCTCTGTTTTCTCTTAAAATTTTTCTAGTTTTCTCTTGCTTTAATTCTCCTTCCTAGTCTTTTACGGTTCCTATTTCTTTGCTTTAAGGATTCCTTCTTGCCCCTTACCTTATCCAGTTGTTTCTCTTGGAGTTTGAATTTTTGGAACTGGTAATGTCATCTGCTAGATCACCAAATCCAGAAATCAGGATCTGATCTCTTTTTTTCTCTTTTTCTCTTCTCTTATCATTATGTTCAATTAATCAAGAATTCTTTATCTCTTGGATGCTCAATTTCCTTAACATTTCTTGGAACTGCTCTTTTCCATGTAGTGCCACTGTAGCTGCCACAGTTTTGCTTTGCAATAACTTTTCAGCTATTGCAAAAAATTCCTGATTAGCATTACTGAATTGAAATTTTCTCATATTCTCATTAATCCTCATCTGTATGTTAGATGGAATGTATTATAGAGGAAAATAAAGGAAGATGGGGGGAAAGTGTTGTATAGTATTTAAATCTTGTAAAAGACTGGTAGGTTAAATTTTCAGAGAAGTTGTTGCTTGAATCAAGAATAGAAAGAGACCAGAGAGCATGCACTGAAGATATCTAGAGAATGAATTTTTCAGGCAGAGGGAACAGCAAGTACAAGGGCCCTGAGATATAAGCATGGGTGCTTATTTTATTCTTCCAAGTGACATGACCAAGAACCTTGAGCACTAAAAGAAGAGAGATCCTGAAAAAGAACCTAATCAGGCATCTCAAGAGAGATGATAAATTTTACCCCTAAAGAAATGAGAAGCCCCTAAGTATGGCAAGCTGAGGAGTTATGTGATTTTATGTTTTTTAAGGATTATTTTGGGTGCTGTGTTGGGGAGGAGGATGAGGTGCAGGGTAAGTGTGGTAAATAGGGCAGGAGGTTAAGAAGATATTGTAATTGTTAGTTTTTTTCCAAAATTAATGGGGAGAAAAAAACAAAACAAAACAAAACAAAACAAAAAAACAGCAGAGCCAGGCAATAGGTTCGAGAGTGCTTTTAATGGGGAGCGTTCCCGAGCCAGGTTCCGTGACTGGGAGAGGTGGCCCGAGTCAGGGAAGTCGCACCGGGGTTGGGGAGTGTAGGGGTTTTTAAGCCTTATTGGTTCCTGGTCTGGATCCAGGTCGGTCCCTTGCCTAACACTGTGTCCCTAGGTGATTGGCTGGGGGTGGGGATGGTACAGACGATGGGGGGTGGTCCCTGGCTGGAAAGCCCTGGATGGAAAGTTTTGGTTTCCTGTCTAGGCTTTGATTTACTGGAGATGATGTGGTGGTCATGGCTGCTTTGGTGGGAAGTTCAGCCATTTTGGCCCAATTTGAGATGTCCACCATTTTGGGTGCCCCTGTCTCAGCCAGCCCAGCAGTAATAGTGCATGGAAGGACAGTGGTCACTGGAACCAGGATGTTAGATGGATGGTGTAGAGGCTGATCAGTTCTTCTCGAGGAGGCAATTAAGTTCACATCCCCAGCCGCCTTCCTTATAAGGCTCTCACACTGCCGAATGTATCACCGTATATTCACCTTAATTGCCCCAGGGCTGGGCCCCAGATATGCAGCGACAGCCCCTATTTTTGAGAACCTAGCTAAACTTATTCGAATTAGCTAATCCTAACCCTGTTTGTCTATCTTCACCCTTCACTGCCAATGGAAACCTCAATAAAGGTACTTGCTCACAGTCCTCCCTTCCTCTGCCTTGTGACTCAACCTGGTACTACCCTGAGTGGCATTATGCTGTTTCTCCCCAGGGAGCTGGGATACTACAGTAACAACAACAAAGCATACCCTAAAACTCATTGCAGCTTCTGTCTGGTGCTAGGCCTCTGGCCTCACCATACCTCCCTCAACGTACTGTGGTTAAAACAAATACACAATGTATATTTCATAAATATATTTACTGAATGAACAGTACTTCTTGGAAAGCATTTTGGCTTTAAAAATTTAAAGAAGTGCCAACCGTTGGTAGTTGCTCAATACATATTTGATGATTTTCTTGGATTAATATTAAAAAGAATTTTCCAAAAGAGATATCAACAGGGAAGATACTGCCTTAGTGTATGTATTCTTCTGAGACTTTCACTTACTATATTAATTCAGAAGGGACTAGGGATCCCTGGGTGGCGCAGCGGTTTGGCGCCTGCCTTTGGCCCAGGGCGCGATCCTGGAGACCCGGGATCGAATCCCACGTCGGGCTCCCGGTGCATGGAGCCTGCTTCTCCCTCTGCCTGTGTCTCTGCCTCTCTCTCTCTATCTCTCTGTGACTATCATAAATAAAATAAAAAAAAAAAATTTTAAAAAAATTCAGAAGGGACTCAAGTATTTATTGGATAATTATAATTTTTTAAGTATTTTAAATTAGTGTTTTGCCCAACCTGAGAGTTTTTTGATTCTTTGATAGCTACTGCTGATGATATTAAAGTAAACTAAGGGAGATCAAACAGATGCAACAGTAAAGCACACATAAAAGAAATATAGAAACATTAGAGCTATCTTCTATATTAAAAGGTTAATCTTTAGGGGTTGATATTGATGGTTGGCAAGTATAATTTTTAAAGAAGATAAGACTTAGGTAAAAGAAGAAAAGAGTATAGTTGTCAGTGTGAAAAGTGTTGTGCCTTGGGTCTTGGCAAGGATGCAGTAAAGAATTAGAGATCTGCAGCACCCAAAGTGAAAGCAGAAAGCAGTTCTATCAAAGCAACAGTACATTCTCTAAAGGAGAGTGGGACATTGGAAACCAGCCACTATGTTGCTTTTGGAGTTGGATATTATTGGGTCTGTCTGGGCTGGGAGGAGCTGTGAGGTACAATGGGGTGGTCTCTAACGGAGGCTGCTTTCATTCACCTTTCATCCCCACAGGTTGGGAGTGGGAGTTTTTGACTCTCTGAGGTTTGTGCCAGAATCCCCTCACACACACCACCTCACCCCTGTAGCAGCCTTTCTCCCTGGGGAAAGGGCTAGAACAGCAATGCAAATGCATTGTAATGAGACTAAGAGTTACCCTGGGACAGAGGTGGGAGAGCACCTGCTTGTACCTGTGGCTCTTGGTCTGTTAGCCCCAGGGAGTCTGAAGCTTCCAGGGTCTTGGAAGCCACAAGGTCGGGATGTTGTGCCTTTCTGCTTCTAATGAGTAATGGATTTATCACCATCCTTGTCTCCAGCCTGTGTCTCTATCATCCCCCCATCCTGGACTGCCCAAGCATTCCTTCCACTGCTCATATCTAGCTTCTACCTAACATGGTGTTCAGGATTTTC
This sequence comes from Vulpes lagopus, assembly GCF_018345385.1. Taxonomy (NCBI): domain Eukaryota; kingdom Metazoa; phylum Chordata; class Mammalia; order Carnivora; family Canidae; genus Vulpes; species Vulpes lagopus. Next base: position 41,812,359 of record NC_054842.1, on the reverse strand, counting down.
TAGAAAAAAAAATGCTTGGGGATCATTCAGTGACATGGGGTGATGAGTCTTCTGAGTTCAGATTCCCACTGATTTCCCTGATTGGACTTGAAAGAATTAGACTGGGGATCTGCTATAAATGAAAGCCTTTAGATACAGTTGACAGACCCAGAGAGCATTATTATTTAATAATTTTATGTTTTCAAATTAAAATATAATTAATTTTTTTCGGACATGCTTCTATAGATATTTATCAATTACATAGTTCTAGGAAAGCATCGCCATAATCAGAATACATTCCATCATCTCCTAAATTTTCCTCATGCTAACCCTTTGTAGTCACACCCTCTGCTCCCTACTAGCTCCTGTAAGTCACTGATATGTTCTTTTTCACTCTAATTTTGTCTTTTGCAGAATTCCTTCCACTCAGCATGATGCCTTTATGATTCATCTGAAAGATACAAAGGGCCCAAAGTATAGTATGTTGGTTTACTTACTCATTCACCCAGTGAAAGACATGTGGATTGTTGCCAGTTAGAAATTATGTATATAACTACCATAAATGTCCAGGTATCCATTTTTTTGTGTGAACATAAACTCGTATTTCTTTAGGGAAAATACCCAGAAGTAGGATTGCTGAGTCATACAGGGAGTATATGTTTAACTTTATGAAAAAGTGCTAAACTGTTTCTAGAAAAACTATCATTCTGTATTCTCATCAGCAGTATTAAGAATTTCAGTTGCTTTGGCTCCTTGCTGACATGAGATGTCATTGTGTTTATTTTGTTTTGTGTTTTAAAAATTATTTATTTACTTGAGAGTGAAAGAGCAAGTGAGCATATGTCTTCAGGTGCAGGGGTGGAGGGAAAGGGAGAAAGAGCAGTTCTCACTAAGCCTGGAGCCAGGGAGGGGTGGAGGCAGGGCTGGATCTCACCACCCTGAGATCATGACCTGAGCCAAAATCAAGAGTCTGATTGCTTAATGGACTGAGCCACCCAGATGCCCCAGATGTCAGTGTGTTTTTATTAAGGTATTCTAATAGAATGTAATTATATCTCATTGTGTTTTTAAAATTTTATGCATATATCTTTTAACCTTTCATTTTGAAATAATTATAGATTCACATGTGCTTGTAAGAAATAATAAGAGAGAGCACATGTACCCTTTAACCCAGTTTTCCCCATTGGTAACTTTCCTGATAACTACAGAATAATATCACAATCTGAAACTTGACATTGATTAGTTAAATAAAAAATATCAAACACATCAAATAAACTGGCTTTATTCAAATTTTACCAGTTTCACATTAGCTGATTATGTGTTTAATTTCATGTAATGTCATCTCAGTTGTAGGTTTATGTGACTATTACCATAGTCAGGATACAGGACAGTCCCACAGCAAAAATTTCTTAAGCTACCTTTTATTAGCCACAGTTACCTTCCTCCCTGCTCTACTCCCCGATTTCTGGCAACCATTTATCTCTCTGTAGTCTCTCTATAATTTTTTATTCCAAGTTTATATAATGGAATAATATGGTATGTATCATTTTGAGATGGGCCTTTTCTATTTAACATAATTCTCTGAGATCCATCCAAGTTGTGGAAAGTGTCCTTAAGTTCTTTCCTTTTCATTGCTGAGTAGTATTCTTTGTATGGCTATATCAGAGTTTGCCTAACCATTCAGTCACTGAAGAAAATTTGACTTGTTTCTGGTTTTATGCTATTGTGGATGAAGCTGCTATGAACATTTACATACAGTTATTTGTGTTAAAATAAGTTTTCATTTCTCTGGAATAAATGCCCAAATGTGCCGTGTTGGGTCAAATGCTGAATACATAGTTAGCTTTGTAAGAAATTGCATACTATATTCCAGAGTGACATAGCATTTTCTAGTTCCACCAGCAAAAAAAATGAGTGATTTGATTATTCCATGTCCTTCAACCCACATGTGGTGTTATCACTATTGCTTTTTATTTAGCCATTCTGGTGGCTCATTCTGGTTTTAATTCATATTTCCCTAATGGCTTATGATGTTGAAAAGTGATATGTTCATTTTTCATCCATATATCCTCTTTGGCAAAGTATCTGTTCAAGTCTTTTGGCTATTTGTTAAATTGGGAATTTTATTTTTTTATGAATAAATGAGAGTTTTTTTTTAAAGATTTTATTTTATTTACTCATGAGACACACACACACACACACACACACAGAAAGAAAGAGAGAGGCAGAGGCACAGGCAGAGAGAAGCAGGCTCCATGCAGGGAGCCTGACATGGGACTTGATCCTGCGTCTCCAGTATCACGCCCTGGGCTGAAGGCGGCACTAAACTGCTGAGCCACCCGGGCTGCCCTATGAGAGTTTTTATATGTTCTTGAGACATGGCCTTTGTCAAATAATGATTTGCAAGTATATTCTACTAGTCCATAGTCTGACTTTCCCTCAATAAACAGTATATTTTCTACAGCGGGAATGTTATTTATTTTGGTAAGTCTAACTTATTTCTTATGTGGGTCATGCTTTCAGTGTCATGTTTAAAATCTTTTTGTTAGATCCACTTATGAAAATTTTCTGCTATGTTTTCTTTTTTATTTTTAAGATTGTATTTATTAATTCAGGAGAGACACACACACAGAGAGAGAGAGGCAGAGACATAGCATAGGCAGAGGGAGAAGCAGGCTCCATGCAGGGAGCCTGACATGGGATTCTATCCCAGGTCTCCAGGATCATGCCCTGGGCTGATGGCGGCGCTAGACCCGCTGAGCCACCAGGGCTGCCCTCAACTATGTTTTCTTTGAAAACTTTTATAGTTTTATAGTTTTACATTTAGATCTGTTCATTTTGAGTAAGTTTTTGCACATAATGTGTGATTTAAGCTGAAGATTATTACTTTTTTAATCATGGTGTACTATTTTTAATGTTTTTCTTTTATTTTGGTTAAGATTTTAGATTGTTTTCATCAGTATTTATTTTTTTAAAGTATGTATGTATTTATTTATTTAGAGCATATGCGCGAGTATGTGAGCAGGGAGAGGGGCAAAGGACAGGGAGAAAGAGAATCCCAAGAAGACTCCCTGCTGAGCGCAAAGCCTGACATAGTGCTCCATCCCATGACCCTAAGATCATGACTTGAGCCGAAACCAAGAGTTGGTTGCTTAACTGACTGAACCCAAGTGCCCCTTTCATGAGTATTTCTAAGAAAGGTTGATATATATATATATAGCTTACCATTTTCTTATACCATACACAAAAATAAATTCAAAATGGGTGAAAGACCTAAATATGAGACAGGAATCCATCAAAATCCTAGAGGAGCACACAGGCAGCAACCTCTTTGACCTTGACTGCAGTAACTTCTTGCTAGACACATCTATAAAGACAAGGGAAACAAAAGCAAAAATGAACTATTGGGACTTCATCAAGATAAAAAGCTTCTGCACAGCAAAGGAAACAGTCAACAAAACTAACAGACAACCAACAGAATGGGAGAAGATATTTGCGAATATCTTATCAGATAAAGGGCTATTATCCAAAACTTATAAAGAATTTATCAAACTCAACACCCAAAAATAAAATACTCCAGTAAAAAAATGGGCAGAAGACAAAAATTCTCAGAGTTTTAACATCTTCAGCTCTGGTTTTCTAAATCTGTCATTTCATTTATTCATGTCATGTTCATATTAACCTGAGATGGTAATGAGAGATACTTTCCTTTAAAGGGCCTTTGACTTCACTTCTGTCATTGTACGTACTATTGAGCAATAATTATCTTCCATCTCAGTGGCCTCTTTGGAGGCTTTTGCATCAGATAAGGAATCTTGGAATTGGCTTCCTTTGTCATTACTGACCCAGTGATCCATGTACTGGTTTGTTGCCAGTCTTGATGCAAGCTCACTCCTCACTGTTGCCCACAGCTCTGTCTTGGTGTCCTATTACATCGACTCTCCCTCATTTGGGCTCTCTTCTCCCAACTTTCCAATACTAAAATTCTAGTTCTCACATTTTGGGTACCAGCTCCTAGAATCCTGGCCTATATGACTCAGAGACACACTTTATCTGTAAATATTAGGAGCCCAGAATCTTTGGGCCTCCAGGCTCAGTTCTCGTTAGCTGTTCTGCTTTTTCTTAATTGGTGAGATGATCCTGGAAATCCCTCCTGCCTCCAGTGAAGCTATAGATTCCTCTAAGCAAGCATCTTATCAGGAATCTAGTTGTGTTGTGAAGAGGGGTGCTCGAACCCAGCTCCTAGTTACTCTTGATGTTGAAGTAGAAATCCAGGTATTTTTTGTTTGTTTTAGCAACAAGTTTCTTACAAGCTTTTGAAATCTTGCTATTGACATACCTCATCTGGTACGCTTTACCCCTGTTACTCTTTTATCCTTTTCTTGATCATTATAGCCTTACTTCATTCATCTTTGACTTTAATACATACTAAGCAGTTCTCTAGAGAAAATCAGAATAATGTATCACCAATCTCATTTTTCATATCATTGCACATTACTGGGAAACTGCCTATCCCAGGAATGCTAGTCCTCCTCAGTAACCAAAGCATAACCTTAATGAAGATGGACAAGAGATTCAGCATTTTCCTAAGTAATGCAAAAAACAAAACAAAACAAAACAAAACAACAACAAAAAAAACAGTTTAAGAAACATGGCACTAGTGAAACTCAATAGAAAGCAGAGTTCAACAAATTTTGACCTCATGAATACAAAACAAACCTAAATGTCATTCAGCAATAGCTATTACATATACATGTGTTACATTTTTATTAAGCCATTTCCAAATGGTTCTAAAATCCAAATAGAAATATTATTTCTTCTCAAAATGTCCTCTACTTATATCTAGGGGATAGATATCTAGTAGATATATCTACTTATATCTATCCTCTACTTATATCACCTGATACTTTCAAAGCAAAGTGTCTCTGCAGGTTTCTTATGGTGCTACAATGTTTTTTTTCTTTCTCCCTTTCTGTTTGTACACATCTAAAGTCCATGGTATCCTTAGAAAGAGGTGCCTACTCTGAGAATGGCAGTGCCTGAGCCAGTCATGTGGGATCTGTCTCTTGGTTTGCTGGTAGTTTGGAATCCATTCAGGGAGTAAGGAAATGCTTCTTCCTGCAAAACTAAGCCACAGTTAGCTCTGCCTTTGTGCCTCAGGCTTCACAGAGGGTCCACAGTGCTCACAAAATCATTTTGCTCTCGAAGCTTGCACATTTACCTGTCTCTTGAATGATCTTATGTGTTAGTCCTATCAGCTTCTAGTCCTTTTCCATTGTGATTAAAACCTACTCCCAGGGATTAATCAGAGAGGAGATTTCATGTCACTACTGTGAGTAAAGTGTGGTGAGAAGGGGAGCACAGCTTGAGTGCACATGTATTGCTTCCATCCTGACTCAGGTAGCTTAAAATATCCTTTTATTAAAATTAACCAAGTGTTTAAAAAAGTTAAACAGGTGTTTAGTAAGTTAGGCTTAGCATTTGATTCCTTCATTTTCTATGTCTTGCCTGATACACTCAGCCACCATTGAGGGAGCAGTGACATCATCAGTGAGGAGCACTGGGGTGAAGCAGGACAGCTCTTTTGAACACTTATTTGCCAAAAATAAATTTAATACTCTTAGTCCCATTTAAAAAGAAAATACATATATATGTGTATGCTTTAGAAAGAAAGATATTTTGAACATTTCTTGTGCTTATAATGTAAAAATTGCTCAAAGAGTAAGAAAATAAATAATATTATAATGCTATAAAATAATGAAATATCTGTATTACCAGACATATTTAAAAAGATAGCGATGATTCTGTTTCCATTAGGCATCAGTATTTTCCTGAGTATTGATTCCTATGACATAGTTTTAGGTTGACTTAATAAATACCATGACAATTTTGTTAGAGGTTTTAAGATTCAACAAATAAGGAGAAAAACATATTTTTTTCTTATCTAATAAGTAGAATTTTTGGATTGCATTTATCTTATAAAAGACTCCTTTCAGTTCAACTTTTAAAATTCGGTTCAATATTTGAAGTCACCATTTCTTATATGGCACAGAATTCATTCTAAATTCCTATATTGCTTGCATTAGTAGTTCAGTCCCCTTTATTGCCAAAAGGCATTCCATAAGCTGTGTGTATCACATTTAGTTTAACTACTCACTCATCGACTAATCACCTAGGCTGGTTCTAGTTTCCACTATTAGAATTAAACTGTCGTAAACATTCCTGTACAAAAAAAAAATTAAATCAATTAATTCCTATTTTTCTTTCCTGTTTGTTTTCATCTTAAATAGCAAAAAGTTTTGTATCTTTGTGTATGTCCTTATCTGTTTGTGTTTAGGTACACGTATGCATATATTTATGTGCACGTATACCCATCTATTACCTGAACATCTCCCCGTATATACATGTGCTAGTGAATATGTACTCACACATTTCCGTAATAACGTGTCATGTATCTGACAGCTTGAATCTGTGAATGAGTCTTAAGCATAGACAAGTTAAAATAATAAAGGCACGCTTTTAAATTGAAAAATGGATGAGAATTTCAAATTTTAATTCACTTCACTGTGAAAGTAATAGGAATCTAGAATAGATGACATATTTTCTTGAATTTATCAGTGCTGAAAAGTTTACTGAAATTCTACTCAATTGTAATTGTAAAATCTGGTCAGGAGGGATGGTTTTTTTCCTTCCCTTTATCTCTCTTTTTTCTCTCTCTCTCTATTCCTTTCTTTTATTCCTCCATCACAAAATTATTTCAAAGACACTGGTTGAAATTCTGATATACTTTGACCTCAAAGAGAACCCTTGTTTGGTCTTATTTAACATATTTTCTATTCCTTACATATAAAAATATTTTATTTTTTCATGATATATTTTAATTAAGGCTTTGATTAAAATGGTGTAGTTTTATCTTTTAGTAAACACATGAGTGGATTTTGTGTTAATATGATCTTTAAAAAGATTTTTGTCTGAGTGTTAAAATAATACTTCTAAATAATAGAAAATTTAAAATCCAGGGAAGACCAGTGATAAAGAAATGGTTAAGGAAATATGACATAGCCTGATATTGGGATATTGTACAACTACACATCAATAGTTTATAAATATATAATAAATTGATAAAATATAAATGAGTGAAAAGGATATAAAGCTGCATATATAGATTTATGCTTCAGTAATATATGCCTATGTATTATATATGTATATATTTGTGCATTTATGTGTATATGACAAATGTGTATTAGGAATACACAAATAGGGGATCCCTGGGTGGCTCAGCGGTTTCGCGCCTGCCTTTGGCCCAGGGTGCGATCCTGGAGTCCTGGGATCGAGTCCCGCGTCGGGCTCCTGGCATGGAGCCTGTTTCTCCCTCTGCCTGTGTCTCTGCCTCTCTCTCTCTGTCATAAATAAATAAAGATAAATCTTTTAAAAAAAAGGAATACACAAATGTTAAGCTTTAGTCTCATTATTCAGCCAAAATCTATTAGATATTACCTTTGAGTTTTGAAGGATCAAAGGTCTACTTAATGTCAATTACAAAATCCCTGAACTTTGCACAGTGATCCTATGACTGTATTGCTTATCATCATATATAAGCATCATGACAATGTCAGCAGTGCATAGAAAGCACATAATTGGGATTTATTGTTTATATCTGATTATTTAGATACCCACTTTCAAATATAGATCAGCATTCTTTTTTTTTTTTTTTGGTTAGCATTCTTATTGCAACTTCTATTAAATCGTTATGTGCTTTATATGGTTAAATTCTATTTGTCAGGAGGAGTATGACATTTTTATTATAAATGCAGTGCCAGTTGATAATTCTGAAAACAGTTAATTCCATGTATTTGACCATTTATTGAGAATATTCGAATGCTTAAATTTATAAAAAAAAAAGATTAGTAATAGCAGTACTAGAAGAGAGGGCATCAGTAAAACAACTTTTGTAGGAATGTATCATTTAGTAACCAATTAATGTTTAAAGCTCTCCAATAATATGACATAGAAGAGATTAAACTACATTATAATACCAGTGTCAGTCTTTGCAGACTTTTTTGTGTAATAGCATTTATACATTAAGCAAATCAAGAATTCTACTTGGTTCTTAGATTTTAATCCCATTTAGCCCAAGTCTTGCTAGCAAAGAACTTACTTTGTAATTTCTTGACTATTGTGAGGATGAAATAAAAGTAGAATGGTAGGGTTCCTGGGTGGCTCAGTCAGTTAAGTGGACTCTTGGTTTTGCCTCATGTCATGAGCTCAGGATCCTGGAATTGAGCCCCAAGTGAACTCTGTGCTCAGTGAGGTGACTTGAGATTCTCTCTTTCCTTCTCCCTCTGCCCTTCCCCGTGCTCTCTCTTGCAAGTACTCTCTCTCTCTCAAATAAATAAATGAAATCCTAAAAAAAATAAATTGTATGCCAAAACCTCCAACTCAAAATTTTGTGAGCAGGAAAAACAAAAATTATGCCAATAACCATTTTTGATACAGATTTTTTTTTGATACAGATTTTTTAAAAAAGGATATATACATAGAGGAAACTAATGGAGTGTTAGGGAATAAATGAGTTACCCCTAAGTATCTTGCTTCTTCACTGACTTCATTTGAAGGCAAACATCTATTTTCTGTTGTCAGTTTGCAATCTGCTGACTGAAGCAGCAAGCCAGGAGATGTCAGTGAAGGGAAATTATTGTGCCTATAACAATTTGAAGCTTTAAAAATTTAGCCATTAAAACTTTAAAGAAACCAGTCGTAACCATAAATTTCTTATTGTGGTGATGTTTGCAATTTATTCTTGATCTCAGCAGGTCATTATAGGATGTGGATATTCTCAATTAAGCAGAATGATACAACCTTTGGTTTTGGGCCATATGGACAAAATGCATGTTCAGATCATCTCCAAACATACATAGTAATAGGACAATATGTGGAAATTCAGAACAGGCATCATTCAATAGCTTCATTATCTCTACTTTGATGTGTGCTTTAGTTTTCTTTTTCTTAGCTTTATAAGGTTGTTATTTGAGATATTTCACTAAGTCAAACAACCAACATCAATTAAATTGATTAGTGTTTATTTATTTATTTTTTTTTTGATTAGTGTTTATTTAATAGTAGGATGAATTTGGAAGTTATTGAGATTTGGTAGTGCAGTGAACCAAATCACCATTACCAAACACAATTATGTTGAATAAAATTCTGTTTTAACACAAAAACTTAAAATGGGTTCATTACTCTTGATCTTCTATACTACAATTTTAAAGGAATGATTCAAACAACAGGTATTTATGGCTCACCAATCATGTGGCAGGTATTATGGAAAGGGAAGTAAATAATAATAAAAACTATAGCAACTAACATTTGTTGAGAGCTCATCGTATGTTAGGCCTTACCCAAATGCATTATATACTTATCAATATTCACAGTAACAATTTAACATTTTAAAGATAAGGAAAATAAAGCAAATTGGATAACTTGTTCAAGGCCATAAAATAGCAAGTGTAAGCACTAAGTCTGATTAGTGTCTGTTTTAAGTCCAGAACCTGTGTTCGATACCAGTATACAGTACAAACCATTGTTTCTCAGTGTACATGGAAGAGGGAGACGAATCTAACATATATCAAATAATTTGTGAGTGAGAAAAAAAGTGTCTATGGTGTGGTAAAGACAACATATATGGTTAGAAATGAAAAAGAGGGAGATGACTGAAGGCTGGGGCATTAAGGACTACCAGGGTTTTATTTGGAGGAAGAAATGAGGGAATACGTTCTAGATAAATAATGATGTGAACAAAGATACTTGAAAGGCTGATTTTTCTAGTGAAGTAAGAAAATATTTTTGGTAGAAGGACTAGTGAGTTCACCATTTATATTATTTCCCTAAGCATATTTCCAAATTTTAAATCTTTATAGCTTGGATGTCCTGTTTTTCAGCTATTTATATTAAAGATAAAGATTCTGATATAGACTTGTTAAAGCACTTCCTAATAAATAGCACACCATGTTAAAATTGATTAATAGATCATTTTAAAATTGATAAGATGGGAAATGGAATAAAAATAATACTCTATAAGTATTCTGGCATAAATATTTTCTTTTTTCTTTCTTTCTTTCTTTCTTTCTTTCTTTCTTTCTTTCTTTCTTTCTTTCTTTCTTCTTTCTTTCTTTCTTTCTTTTTTTTTTTTTTACCATTGCAATGAGGTTGATCACTGAAGAGGCATTTCTCATTTACAGATAAGGATTCCATAAGAGAGAGAGAATAATTTTCCCAAGGACACACAACTACTTATCAAAAAGAGATTCTAAGCCTGTGATTTTTGTGAGCCAGTACAAGCCAAATTTTTAGAGGTTTATAGCTGTTTCTCACATATTTTTCAGCCTTCATACAATCTTTTCTTCTATAAGAAAACTTGCTAATTTCAACCACTATAATCCTTTCACTTAAAAAATTGTCTGCTTCTTCAGCATTGTTTCTGAGTTTGATTTCTGACACTAAAATAATCAAAAATTTATGTGGGCATATAACTGTGATTGGGTCAGTTATTACATGAGGAATAGTTGTCCTTATATGTCTGGCATTAAAATCTATTCATTGATTGTTAGACTGAAAATATTTCAGAGAAAGTCACTGATGTGCTGTATCACTGTATACAAGATTTTTTATTCCATGCCCTTTTTAAATCAAGAAAAGTGCAGAATTTCTTATAGTCAGGCAGCTCAATATTGGATTTGGACTGCACATTTGATGGAATTCAATCACACAGTTTTTTTCCCCAGTAAACTTGGAATATTACATATATTGCTTTTCTGAAATGTACTTTTTAGATGCCAGTGTCTGCGGGGAAAGGTTGCACAGAAATGGATTTAAAGGTAACCATTATAAACCAGAGATATCTGCCAGAGATATCAGGATTCTCTTTCCAAGTCAGGTATTAGAGATTGAAACAGATGTCCATAGTACTTAAGTGCACACACACACACACACACACACACAATGGGTGTGCGGGAGCAGAAAAATACTGGAGTTAAATTATTTAATTTCAAATTCTTATTCTGCCATTGTAGACCATAAACATATAGGTGGATAGGAACATTGTTTTTTACAGTATAGACTTCTGAGGAACAGTATTATGGAGAGAAGAGAGTGAGAAGATAATACTTTCAGCTGGGTACTGCTAGCTAATTCCCCACTCTATTCCTCGGAGTAAATAATTTAAAGATAAGGGACTGGGTTTCCCATCTGCACAGCAGAGCAGTTAGTAGATTGTTAGAATTTTGTATTAATAGGCTGCAGGCATTTCTATAGGACCACTTTATAAGTTTTGGAAAGCTATATAAATGTTTTGTTATCATTAGAGCTAATACCCATTGTTCACAGAATTCAACCACATAGGAATTTTGAAATCTCTTACTATAAAGGCTTCTTTCATTATCTACCTTTCCAGAACATCAGATAATCTCTGTTTACCTCCAGAATGCCTCTGGAAACCACAGGAATTATTTCTCAGTCACTTTCTTTAAGCTTGGGGTTTCCTACTAGGAGGCTGAATATAGAATGGTATTGAAATTCTATCAGGACCACACAGAGGTTAAAATGTTGTGCAAACATGACAAATGCATAAGAAAGGAATACACTGAAATAAAAACAGTGGTTGTATTAAGGGGATACATATTTTGTCATTAAAAAACATTCATGTAACTTGTTTACTAAAATTTCCAGAAGAATCAAAATTACATAAATCAGGAGGGAAAAAATACTTAGGTCTTTAAAAGTACCAATGTTGCTTCATGACAAAATTTTATAATAGAAACTCTCTCATAGCCATATAATTATGATAATTCCATGGTTTTCTCTTTTTATATTTTAGAACCTCGGCAATAGTACAACATTTGGAATAGTAAACAAGGCTGAGTAGCTTTAGAGGAAGGCTTATGTCAATAAAAGGCTTCATTAGCATTCTCCTGGATACAGTTTAGTGCATTGCCATAGGAAATAATATTGCTGCAAATTAGGTAACTGTAATTAAGTATTTTTTCCAGCTTTAATTTTCATTACAAAAATATGGTTACCTCCACATCTAAATTTGCTTTCATATCCCTGATTTAAGAGCAGGTTGCAAGATAGGTCAGTTGTGCTCTTTGAAAAATACCTATGACTTCATGGAAGAATGGCCCATATTTACAGTCTGGGAAGTAACCAAACTAGAAAATCTAATGTTATGTTTCTGCTGATTTACTGTCACTTTAATGCTGTGTTATCACAATCCTCTTATTCTTTTATAGTGTAGGGTAGTTTTAGGTTAATGCACATTTAATGAAAAGTGAAGTGAATGGTACTGGGCATATGCAAATATAATGGCTATCACCTGAGGGAATTGCCTCTTAATATTATGTATAGCTATTTGTAAAATACAACCCTGTACAGTTCCAATTATGATGGCAGAATTTTAAGTCCATGATAAATTTGGGATAGGATAGGTTATAAGTTTGTTTGATATTCAATGGCTTGTCCTTACTCATGGGCAGACGGGTTGAGGATGCAGGGTTGAACAGATGTTCCCTTCTCTTTGGGGGCAAAACCGCTTTCCTCTGCTTTTGCAGGAGAAAGGAAAACATGGAGGAAGAGGTGGGTGAGCTTCACAATGTCATATGATAATGCTTGACTAGGAAAGGGAAGTGAGAGTGCATTTTTAAGGAACTATTTATCCACTATAAACAGTCCCCTCCTTGTCAAAAGTTTCTTTGTTGTATTGTTTTCATATGCTGAACCAGAAATATTTTGGAGGGGGAGAACCACTGAAAATATAGACCTCATAAAATATAATCTGTATAAATGAAAATGTAAGAAATGGAGCATTTTAACTGCCTTGGTAGATACATGAAGGTTATGGAGCCCTAGTCTGTGTGGCAGCTCAGAACGAAGACATAGATAGGAACTCACTCAGCCACTTTTCCCTACAGGAAGCCTTTAATTTCCTTATTTGTGCAACGTAGGGTTGTTTGAAATTTTCTCAAAGTCATCTCAAAGTCTTTTATTCTGTTTTTCAGAATAAAGCTTTGAATTCAATAATCATCCTGCAAACTCCTACATCTGCATGGCTCATGTTGTTTTGCTAACCCACTTCACCCTCTTTGGCCAAATGAAGCTTTTAATTCTATTTTTTCAATTTCTTTAAATATCCCCACATCTTTTGATATTTAAAGAATATCCCCACGTTTTAAAAAAAAGCAGATGTGGGAAAGTGATTAGGTTAAATAAGTGATTTTAAGTTATGGAAATATTAAAAAGTCATTTTAGTTCAAAAACTATCTCAACAAAACAAGCAAATAAAAGAAATGTGATGATTATACCTTTTCGTACTTGTAAATAATAAGATCAGTACAGAAATCTCCTTTACAAATTATGCCAAATCCACGTTCCAAAGGAAAACTCATTCACAGATTGCAATCCTAGCTTTCTGCCTATAAATTTTGCTTAATAAGTGATAGATATAATGGGGGAAAACTGGAACCATGGCTTTGGATCTAGAGAAGTTAGTAATATTCTCTGCTGCCAGTGTGTTTCTGTGTCCAGATTGAGATACCTGTGATCTTGAGGAAAGCATTCTATTTGCAGGACTTTGGCAATGGAGGTGGAAATTTGAGTGTAAGCCCTATCTGGGAAATGGATCTGTGATTTTTGATGGCCTGAAAAAGAAGAAAGTGAAAAGAAGCATGTATTAATGTTTCTGTAGCTGGAATTAACGGATTGAATTTGCTTTTGAGGTTCCTACTTTTGCAAAACATTGATAATATACTTGCTTATATAAGAGGAACACAATATTTGTTTAAGAAAAGTAGTTTGTGACAATCAAGAGTTAACTGTTTTGCACAGAGATGTGAAAGGATAGTATTTGATTGAAGAGATGCTTGTTATGTGAAATCAGTTTTGGCTTCCTTTTGTTGGGCCAGAGGCTGCAATTTGAAGCCTGGAATTTGAAAGACAGAGGGTAGCAGGCAGGGAATGCTGCTTGGCAGAGATGGGAAAAAATCAGTAGCCCAACACAAGGCTGAAGAGAGAATATGGCCAAACAGATAACCTGGAAAAGAAGGAAATGCTAGTTGGGGTAATATATTGAAAATTCTTCAGTTTTCTTCCTTGCATTGTAATTTCATTGTACTATTCGAAAGCCTCCATGGCATTGAACATGTCAGCCTTGTGTTGTATGCTAAGGAATGAAAGAGAAGGCATTGTTCAGCTTTCTGGGCATAGAGAACTGGGGAAAAGTGTAGCAGGTGAAGTGGTATGTGTAAGTCAGAGCTGTTGTACAGGGAAAGGTGGAGTCAGAGGGACAGTAATGATAATATCAAAACACTTGTCAGACATTTGATAGTGCCAGCCATTGTCCTAGGTGTCAATGGGCTTGATTCTCAGCCATATTTGGGGAGGGACCTATACTTCCTATAGAAACATGGTGTGTGGCTTGGGATATTACTAATAATATGAGAAAGGGAAGGTGAGACAAAAGCCTGGAGACCCAGGGAAACAGGATGGCTCTTACTCTTGTATCCAAGGAGAGCACTCACATACACATTCTTTTTCAGAATAGGACTTCAGGCAGTGGAGAAGCAGTTGATGACATGTAAGACAATCCTATTACCTATTATAAGAGCAATTGCTATCCTGTTACAAAATCTGGAATCTAGAGAACAGAATTGTAGTCCAACTGTACTATATTTCAGCTGTGATTTCTAGGGCAAACCTCATGACTTCCTTGAGTTGCATTCTTCATACCTACTAACAGATTTGCGAAAAAGACAAAATGAGGGGATCCCTGGGTGGCTCAGCGGCTTAGCGCCTGCCATCTCCTAGGGCGTGATCCTGGATCAAGTCCCATATTGGGCTCCTGCATGGAGCCTGCTTCTCCCTCTGACTGTGTCTCTGCTCCCCCCCCCCCCCCGTGTCTCTCATGAATAAATAAATAAAATATTAAAAAAAAAGACAAAATGAAATTATTTTTAAAGATGTTAAGTTTTTAAATCCCATATAATGTTAGTCATTTTCATATTCTTCTTTTTATATCCTTTTCTAGTTATACCTTAAAAGATTAGTGAAATGATAAGTTTGGGGAGTGAGATAAGTAAGGAAATAAATTAGTAAAAAATGCTAAATCAAGAGTAGTCCTTATGTATATTATTCTGAGAGTTCCCCCTTAGTTCTTCAAGCACTGGGCTGAGATATTTAGGGAATCTTACAAAGCCACATGTCTTAGTTTCTTTCCTGAACATACAAGTCTTACGTTGATTGTTCATAGCAATATTTTTCCAGTTTTTAATATTACGAAGTTATAAAATTAAAGGAGTAGATGAAACTCTGATTAACCATTGAAAATCTAGTTAAGATGTATAGGTTAATAAAAAAAAAAAACAAAAAGCAAAACCTGAGACTCCTCTATCAGTGGTATATTAAACATATTACTCACTAATATCCTAATCAGGAATATTATAGAGTAGAAGGCAAAGAATAATAAAAGTGAAGATCAGAGTGAGATCTAAGTATAGAAATATATAAAGGGCACCATTTCCCTATTGGTCATTAAAAGCCTACAATATCTAGGGTATACCATACCAGGGGTATGTTAATAGATTATGAGTGACTGAGTTAATGATTTAACGAAACAAAATAAATATTTGAAACTTTTAAAAAATAGTTTTAAATAGTGGGATTCTTGTCCCCAAACCAGAGAGTGTCTTCTTGCCAGAACCTAAATAGTCACTTAAGACAGTAGTCCGAAGAGTTTTCACCAGTAATTCTATCTTCCCATAATATTTCGATACTTATTTTTAGATCATTTTTAAGTAAAAATTAAGAAATCCAAAAATGTCAATAACTTTCCATTTCACTCAAACAGTGAAAATATAAGGATTGTAATTTATCCTGATTGATCCTCTACACTTTTCTCATTATATTTCATAGCTTCTTCTATATTCATGTTTCATATATATTACATTTTTAATATAATGGAGCCTACCCTGGTGACTTTCTGTATTTATTTTGATCAATTAGCGAATATACTCCTTTCTTTAGATTAATATTCTGTAGCGGAAAAGAATGAATCTCTTTGGCATTCATGAGGAAAAGTTTAATTTACTGAAGACAACTCCCCTTGTATATTGGTGCTAGAGAAAAGAAGTTGGCCTCTTCCTCCTACAAACCCTGTAGGAACAATTGGAATCAACTATAAGTTTGGAATATGTCCACATCACACTGGTGTTTACCAGGCCACGTATGCCAAGTTGGCAGGGGAGGGCAGGAGCCAAGGTTCTGCCGTGTTATAGTGCTGTTGGATTACAGCATGTGATCACACGCTAAGGGCGCTGAAACTTGCCTAATCATAAAGTTCAAAAGCTCCAAAGCCCAGGATCAGAGGTTATCTTCCAGAAGCTGGCATCCAGAGCTGTCAGATTGCTGTGAGCTATTCCAGTGTGTGCAGGACAGTGGGGGACCCACAGACCAAACTCAAGTCCTGTCTCTGATGGGTTTGCTCAAATGGATCTCTTCCAGCAGGCCCGGCAGATATGCTGCTCAGCACTTGCCTGGCCTTCAAGAAGAATTCTAACTATATATGTGAGTCATGAAAATCAAGCCAACAAATACTACTATATATCTCAGTAAGCATCCCTTGTTATGACTTTATAAATATAAATAGATATATATGTATAATTCAATTAAGTAGTAATTGTAGTAGTAATTTTGTATTACCATTACTAAGTATTCTTTTATCCATGGCAATGTGGAATTCAGTTAGTCACAGTGTCTCTTTTTTCTTTTTCTTTTTTTTTAAAAGATTTTATTTATTTATTCATGAGAGACACAGAGAGTGAGAGAGGTAGTGACACAGGCAGAGGGAGAAGCAGGCTCCATGCAAGGTGCCTGACATGGGACTCGATTCCGGGTCTCCAGAATCACACCCTGGACTGAAGGCAGTGCTAAACTGCTGAGCCACCCAGGCTGCCCTCCTTTTGATACTTTTTCCCTTTTGCTTTTTAAATTAAACATTTCAACATATACTATTAAATCTAAGATATGTATTATGTATGCACAATTCAGATTTAACAAATTTTAGCATTTTCCTATATATATTCTTATTATTTTTACTAAATTTTAATTTTCTTTAGGGAAATAATAATACGGGTATACCAAAAGACCACCTTCACATCCCTCCCTGACTCCGTCTCTTTTCCTCTCTTGTTACCAATCTAGAGAAAACTTAGAAACTCTCAGGGAGTTTCTAAGATAAACCATATATTTTTCTTTCGTTATCAAACCTTTGTGAACAGTATATAGTATTATTTTATATATCTTTATAATTCATACATTCTTGAGTGTGAGTGGTATTGTAATTTTACAGAAAAATGTCTTTGTTAACTGGATATATATTGTATTTAGATAGGAGATGTCACAAGATTTGCAAATTGCTTTCAAATGGTTCAGGAAGATGTGTGTGCGCACAGGTTTGTAAAGAAACAACAAATGTAACAATGTTGGCAATTGGTTATTCTAGGTGAAGAGTTTATCAGTGTTTATCTTACTGTTCTCTCTTTTTTTTTCTGTAAATTGGGAATAAAAAGTTGGGAATTTCAAAGCCACCATGTAATACACATCATTTCTTAGTGGTGAGAGATATTGGCTTAGTTGCTGCTTAACTTTGGGGCCTGACTTGATATCATATGCTCCATGTCCTAGTGCATCATATCCAAGACATGGACCGCATTCTCATTGAAATGGAAGGTGATTGGGCTATGATTCTGGGTCCTCCATTCAGGGCTTGTTTAGTTGATTAGCAAGCTCAATTGTCTCCCTTTTTTTTTCCTGGGCTGTGGTCTTCCTGATTCTATGTTCTCAGTCCAAGAGGTTGATCTTTCAAATAGAGAGGAGCATTCTTTGTTCATAAGTAAACAAGTAGTAGTACTCTCAGTAAAACAAATATTTTTAAGGTAAAATTCATGAAATACTCAATTCAGTGTGTCAGGGCACCTTTAACTTTGTCCAACTCTGTGATTTTATTTCATTATTGAAATGTATTTGAGGAGCACCTGGGTAGCTCAGTCAGTTAAGATCAGACTTGTGATTTCAGCTCAGGTCATCATCTCAAGGTCGTGGGATCCAGCCCCAGTCTCGGGCTCCATGCTCTGTGTTGAGGCTGTTTGTCACTCTTCCTCAGCTCTTTCCCCTGCTCATGCTTGTTCTCTCTCTTGCTCTCAAATAAATAAATAAATAGATAAAATATTTAAAAAGAAATAAATGTATTTGAGATGACTTAAGGCTTAACTTCTCCCTTTGGCAAACAATAACTCTTTACAAAATACTAATCTTAATGTAAAAAATAGTCTTTTTCAATGTAAAATGATGTATCCACTTTGGAAAAGAAGTTTGGCATTTCCTTGAAATATCAAGCCTGTAGTTATCATATAACACACCAATTGTATATTCCTAGCTGTATACCCAAGAGAAATAAAAACATACATCTACACAAAAACTTGCACATGAATGTTCATATCAGCATTCCTCCCAGTGTACAAAAAGTGGAAAAAACCAAAATGCCCATCAAATAATGAATGGGATAAAAAATGTATTGATATATCCCTACAATGAAATGTTATTCAGCAATAAAAAGGAATGATGTACAGATACATGCTACACCATGGATGAACCTTGAAAATATGTTAAGTGGTAGAAAAAAGTTACAAAAGACCATGTGTGGTATAATTATATTTGTATGAAAATTCTGGAATAGACAAATCTATAGAGAAAGTGCATTACTGATTGCCTGGGGCTAGGGTGGGGATATGAGGAGAGATTGCTAATGGAATGAAGTTTTTGGGGGGCAAAAGATGAAAATGCCTATATTAGATTATGGCAGCAGTAGTGCAATTCTGCAGATATAATAAAAACCACTGAATTATATACTTTAAATGACTAAATTTTATGAAATGTGAATTATGTATACCTCAATAAAGCTGCTAAAAATAGTCTTATTTTATGAAGTTAGGCCAAACAAAATATTTTAAGACTAATTGCAAATATGAAACTATAAATGATCTTTCCTTATTTTGAATCTTATAAAATGGCAACTTTAATATACTGAAAGTGGGCTATATTATTAATGTCAGGAATGAATAATTAAAGTTGACATAAATTTATCTGAAAATGTAGCAGTAGTACCATACATATGTTAATATATGTTGATATGTGATTTTCTGATTACTGTTCAAACACTATAGTG
This sequence comes from Vulpes lagopus, assembly GCF_018345385.1. NCBI lineage: Eukaryota > Metazoa > Chordata > Mammalia > Carnivora > Canidae > Vulpes > Vulpes lagopus. The sequence goes on along the minus strand of NC_054842.1, from coordinate 41,793,110 downwards.
TATAAAGAGGCTAGGAATTGTCAGAAGTACATTTCTTGCTGTTAGCCTATGCTTATTTAAATTTTGGATAAAAAGGAAAGGAACATTGAAATAAATATATATACATTTTAGGAAAGAATGATTTGTTGTTATTTTTTTCTATTTCAGAAAGGACAATTTATATGCCAGTTGTGTATAGTGTTTTTTTAGTAAATTGAAAGTCTTCTGATACATGAACAGTCTATATAAAATTCACTCACTTAGGCCCTTGGGATGCTTTAAGTTTTATGCAGCAAAGCAGATTGATTAAACAAAAGTCCCTAAGAAACTTACTTTTCAGGAGCGATTACAAAATTTAAACAGTAAACATAATAAATATTTGAATTGCATAGTGTATTAGAAAATAAAAGAGCATTGAAAAAAGATAAAAAATATGAAAGTGAAGAAAGAAGATCAAGAATGCAAGGGACAAAAGGTTAGAGTTGCCACTACTGAGGTAAGAGGGCTAAAGGCAAAATGGGTTTTGGTATGTAAGTGTGAGAGATCGAGAGTTCAATTTTGACATGTTGGTTTTGAGATATGTTAGACATGCTAAATGGAGAGGGTGCATTGGCAGTAACACAGACAAGTATGCAATTCAGGAGTGTGATTCCAGGCTGGAGGTATTAACTGGGACGTAGTAAGTACATTAGAGTTAGCATTTATAGACATGATAGTGGATGAAATCATCAAGGTAGTGAGTGTATGGAGAGAAGAGATTTTGCAACATTCAGAGGTCATTATAGAAGACAAGGAATCACCAAAGGAGATTGAGAAAAAAAGTACACAGTAGCTCAGCCACAAAGGGTATGTGATGTCCTGTGAGGTGATTGTTTTGCCCAGACCTGGTCCTTGGATAAAATTTTGGCATTTATGGCAGCTAAAATCGCAAAAACGACAATAATGACCTGAGGATTTCATCTGATCAGGTTTAAGCTATCCACACTTTAAAGCTTACTGGATTGCCCATCTTACCTTGAGTTATGGTGTTCGTAACTATCAGCTTCAGTGGAGAGGTGGTGATATCTGAGCTTATTAAACAGGCAGTGAAAAACTGGTAGGGAATTGCTGTATTAGGTGAAGATAAAATTGCAGAAAGAAGACAAAGAAATTATGTCCAAAATTGGAAGTTGGAGGCTAGGAGTCATTTTAATTTGATTATTGAAATCTCTTTTATACCTTAAATTGATAAAATTGGCTTATTTATTAGAACAAAAAATTCCATATTCTAGTTAAATGGTTTGTATAAAATAATATTCCTTTGGATCATTCAGAATACTTTCAGTGGTTTTTCTGTTTCCTGCTAATAGGCTAATGATGCCATGGATAACAAAAAGATTCCAGAGACCTAACATTAGTGAAAATATATTGCCCAGCCTTGCCACACATACAGAGTGGATAGTCAGTAAAGACAGCAATTTCCAGATCTATTCATAATGAAATAGGAAGTGACACACATAAAAATTAGCCAGCCTTAAACAGGTAGGCAGAGGGTTTCGTTCATCTTAACCACTAGAGGATCCAGGCTGAAGGAAACACCAACAATTTATGGCACTGTCATCTCAATGGCAATGTCAATCTCAAGGCTTCAGGGTTCTTCCTGACTGGGTCACCTTGGAGACAATGAGGTTTGAATATTAAATGCTCATGCTCGTGATGACACATGTCTCTTCAGCTCACATTTTCCTGATGAAAACAAGTCACTTGGCTATGCCTATTTTTCTGGATAAAAACAGATACATCTTCTTTGTGTCTGGAATCAGACACCCAGATGTGTTGGGGGATATTAGTGATGTCTCTTAGACCCAGGTGTCCCTTGTGACCTGATAATCAGAACTGCCAAGCCTCTACCTGCCTCTTGTACCTCCCTCTGCATTTATAAGCCTTGAGTATTTGAATTGGATTGGAAGTGGTGAGAAAAGAAAAAAAAGTTCACTATGACCCTTGAGGAATTTATTTTTAAAAAAGGAGGGGGGTATCGCATGATAGCAGGGAACTGTGGAGTGTTCATGATTTTTTTTAAAAGATCATCTTAGTTTGTCTTTGTAATGGAGTATTTTGAATTATTGAATGATGTATTGTCATTCCCTTTTTTCTCCTATCACATTTATTTTCTCTTTCTCACTAGGAGGACCTTCTTGCCAGCTAGAGTAAGCCAGGTCACCCACTGATTTTGAAATGAGTAAGCATATCAAAGGAATGATGGCAGCAAATTTAAATTTATAAACTCAACTTTGAAATCTCATGTATAAGAGAAAAAATTAGATTTGAGCAGAGTAGTTCTTTTTTTCCCTACTCTCAGACTACATTTGAGACTCCTTTGGCTGGGAGATGATTATCAGAGAGTCCCACAGAAATAGGATATGCATAAAAAGAGACTCTCTCCAAAGATTTTTTTGCCAAGGCTTAGATGATAAATGTCTCAGAAAAGTAGACACACCTGCAGTAAGTTGGAGCATAGTGGGGATGTGAGAGAGAGGGCCTTAAGGAGAATTTTGGAATGTGTACAGCTGAAATTTAACGAAGAAATTGTGAGGCATGGATAGTAGGCTTAAAAGGGCCAAGATGAACTGAGAGTATAAACTTGATGTGAGCCAAGTAGACTTTGATAAGAAATTCTCTCCTTAATTGCCTGAAGCAAGAGAGAGAAGAAGCAATGTTGGGACAAGGATTGGGGGTATGCAATAAAGGTTCTATAAGGAAAACTTAACAGAAAACCTTGGGGTACCACTGACTTGAAGTCACAATAAAACCATCTTAAATAGCAGAGTTATTATAAGTTAACACTAAAATACTGTAATATACCTTTAAAATTTTTAAGAAGTAAAACTTTCTAAGGGGGAAAAATCATCTTCCTTAGAATGCCATTTTAGAAGCTTCTGAATTGTTTATTTGTTTTATCAGCTCTGGAAATGTTAAAAGCCTTTTGGGAATATGTTGATGTTGAAAGAAGTTAATACATTCCACATGCTTCTATGATTTTCTATTAAGTTCAAGTTATTTTACTCATAAAAAGTAATAAAATAAATCCTTTTGATTTTGTTCAGTTTAACTCTATAGTCACTGCAGTTTTTCTGGCTGAGAGGAAGCATGGTATAATAGCACAAACACTGGATGGTCAGATATGGTTTGCTAGATGTGTGCACCTCAATTTTCCCAGCTGTAAACGGGGCTCATAACACACACATACTTAGCAGGTTTGTTGTTGTGAAGACCAAATGACTAATATGTGTAAAATGATCAGTGAAGTCCCTGGGACATGAAAGACTTTTGGGCAAAGGTAGGTTACTATTTTTGTTACAAAAGATCTTGCTATGTATATATGTATGTACGTATGTATTTATAAAAGATTTTAGTTATTGGAGAGAGAGAGTACTAGTGGGGGAAGAAGTGGAGGGAAGGCAGGCTCCCCACTGAACGGGGAGCTGGATTCTACTGGGGCTCGATCCCAAGAGGATGGGATCACCATCCAAACTGAAAGCAGACCCTTAACTGACTGAGCCACCCAGGCACCCCAAGATCTTGGTCTCTAGAAGCAGCTGTTCTCTTTTGATAAAATCTCTTTCTTTATAAAAATAATAGAAGTTAAGAGTTAGAAGGATTTCCATAGCATGGACTTCAGTCTCTCACCAGAACTGGGCTTGTGTCTTTAGATTTCCAGATGACATTTCCCCCACCTGCCCTTGAATTATTTCATTATTACCATGCACATGATGTTAGAAGGGTGCTAGCTCAATAAAAGAGAGATTGTGTTATTAAAACATTGTTCTACTAATTCAACTTTCCCTCCTCTGGGAGTCCCATAGGTTGGTATTTATTCTGCCTGTGGAACTATATTGAAAAAAGCCTTTTCTATCTTCTACCTGGAAATCCTTGAAATAACAAAATATTTAAAATGTTTCCCCTACACTTATTTCTCAGGGCAAAAATAATCTTTGTTTATAGATGTGGATTAAAGTATAAAATCCTTGTCATTCAGTAAATATTCATTTCTGAGGGCACAATTCAATTTAAAAGTACATTTTAAAAAGGTCACCTCTCACTTTTTTTCTCTTCTGAAGCAATGTTACTATCAGTCACTCTTTGCAATTTGGTAGAAACAACAGTAATAGCAGAATTACTAGAATTCTGGATAATGAAATAGGAACGTGTAACACATAAGATTTAGCCAGACAGTTTATAAGTTAGGCAAGATTTAAAATGCTGTATCACTTGTTGGAGGAGAAATATAACTGAAAACAAAAAGTTCTCTCAACCCAGAAAATCTTTCTGCAAAAGTAGAAGAAAAAGAAAATAATTATGTTATTGTATAAGCATTAAACCAGAGTGTGATGTGAATCACAGGCAATCTGCTAAGATATTGTAGAGACAGAAAGAAATCTCATCCTTTTTTATAAAGCCAGATACCGATTACACACGTTTACAAGTTAAACAATTAGATCTCAAGTAGGAAGGAATTTATAGTACCATTTATTATACATAGTTTATTCTAAATTCACCTGGTAATTGGGGTGATCTTCTGTGTTAATTGGTTTTATTCAAAGGAAAAACAAACTTCTCATATCTTTATGACAAAAAGTTGTATTGCAACTGGGAGCAGATGCCCTCCAAAGTTAGGCTCCTCCTACAGCAACTAGGAGATAGAGGTGACATCTCTCTGGATATTTCCAATTTCAAGAGATGGATCTTAGGTCCTTGATTAAGACATTCGTGGATCATAAAGCTGGCAGGAGGCTTATTTAACTTCTAAAAGGATTTACGTATATTTCGAAGAGACAGAAAAAGAGCTTACATTTTTAAAGTTAATCTAAAAAAAAAAGGGAGGGAGGAAAAAATCTCTTCCTTTATTTTCAACAGAGAGAATTAAGCCTCTTAATTTTAATTTTTTCTGTCCTTACATCTTGTAATCCATGTTTGTTATTAGATTTTGGAACATATATTATCGTAGAATACTATGAACTAGAGAGGTTTATTCCTGGAAATTGGTATGCTCCAATATTTTATGTGCCATGTAGGAACACATGAGAAATTTGAAGAAAATAATGGAAGGAATTTGGGTGTGTTGCAAAGACGCTTTGACACCTAAGTTTATCCGTTAATCAGAGAGAATGATAGGATCTTTGTTACAACCTCTGGAGAGTTTGAGCTCTCATCTTGATTCAAGAAGAGATGGAAAGAAGTGACCTCCACTTCAGGGCAGAGTAGAGCATTCCTGAACCTGATATTTATAAAAAGTATGCCAGTGATGCATACCAGAGTTCCTTAAGGCTCAATTAAACATTCGGACTCCCAAGACACTTGCATTGAGTCTTCTCAGGACAGGAACCACAGCCTCCAAGCAGAGCAGCACTGGGTGTTCCTTGTTCCTCTCAGTGGGAATCCCTGCATAACAGTCTGTGTAGCAGTTCGTAACAGCTGTCAGGGAGCTTCCTTCTCCCAGGGTGAGTGCTCTTGTTCAAGGAGATGGAACCCACGTTGGGCACATGTGGGAACTGTCCTGATTTAAAAATCTGCTTATAAGCCATATGGGCCACAGGAGAAGAATATCTCTTATGACAACTATGTAGATATAGTCTCCAGAATTGCTGCCAGCAACTGTTAGAAGAGTCACTGAACACAAGGAAGCTAAACCATGGCATGTCCAACAGGAGCTTTTAGTCCATTGATAGTCTTTTACATATAATTTACCAGTCAGGGTTTTTTGAAATAAGGGATGTTGAGATATCTGTGTACATACATGAGTTGAGATATCTATATACATATATGACAATTTATATTTAACATAGCTATAAAGTTAAGTTGAAAATGAAACGGAAGCAGAGAAAAGGATTATGTTAATCCATGATCCATCATGATCTTAAGTGAATTCTTTGTTTTAACCTCAACTTCTCATCTCTAAAAGGGAGATCATGTCCTTATCTCATAGTATAAGCTGTATAGGTGTGACATGACAAGATGGGAAAGCAGAGCAATCAATCCATAAGTGTTCTTTGAAGCTGTCTGTGATGGTCTATGAAGTTATGATGGTTCAGATCTTGTTTTGGGAGTTTTGCTCTCTAGAGGCACTACTGAGAGAGAAAACCTGGAAGTACGAAGAGTACCCTCCCTCAGATCTGGAAAATGCCTCTTCAAGACAAAAATCTGTAGCAGAATTGTAGCAAACTCATCATAATGAGCAAACCTGGGCTACCAGTTTCACATGAATGATGGACAAGTTGTGAGGCCAGGGGATTTGGGTTTTAATCTAAGTCCTATCATAGAAATCATATAGTCTGTTTAAAAAAACATTAACCAAGATAAAGCAATAATATACTTTAATATCATCCATAATTGTGTAGGTATATGTGTGTGTGTGTGTGTGTGTGTGTGTTAATTTTTGAACCAGCCTGCTTCCTTGCTTCTCAGTCATCAAGCTTTATCTTACGTTTGTACCTTCCGTAGAAAATCATGTCCAAGAATCCTAGCTAGTGTTGATCTCTTGCCTCTAAACTTGATATCAGTTACATTCAGGTTATTTAAACCCTGACATATGTCTACCAGATTTGTTTTTGTGGTGCACAGGAATGTATTCACAATACTTTGAGTGTTCTTTTTAAAAATGTAATACTCTATACATAGTGGCTGAAATTTGATGAATGGTTGACAAAGGGTGGTTAAAAGCAATATGGAAGAGTAAAAGTCCTCTTAGTGGATACCTTCTTTCCCATCCCAAATTAATGGCAAGGCTGGACAGATTCATTTTTTTCCTTGATGTAAGGGTCTTGTGAACTCCTTGAAATATTCTTAAGTCTTGTTTTCATTTTTTTTTTTTGTTGAATTGTATTTTCTGCTCTGAAGTGTTAAGTCTCACCTCATTCCTTTGTTCTCATCTTTTCCAGCCCTTCCCAGCAGTGACTATTAATAAATTCCATGAGCACATTCAGCCCTGCAGTGTACTGGAGTCAGGCAGGCAGGAGGTATGTCAGCAAACTGAGCTTCCCTAGCTGAAAAGCAGTGTTTATCTTGCTATATTCTGATCCTTATAATTCATGTGCCAGGACTGAGTGCTGGCACCATTGGAGCCCTCTCTCTCAGTAGATTGTCTGCTCTTCTCTCTTCTTTGGGTACAAGGACTTTCCTGAGTTTGGTGCTCCCATCAGACTTGCAATACACCTCTCTCGTTAGCCCCATTTGTTCTGGATTCTTCTTCGTCTTCCCAGTTACCTGACTTGTTATCTCAGTTTGACACTCAGTTCTTTCTTGCACTACTATTGACTTTTCTTAGTAGGTTTAGTTACTAACATTAGAAATAATTATCTCATAACTTCTCTTGCTTCAAACTCCCCCCAACCCAGTTTCTCTGCCCTCACTATCAGCTAATGATCTTCCTTCATCCTTCGGTCCTCTCATGTCCCAAGAAAACTCATGAGAGTTTTCTCATGTCCCAAGTTCAAATTTAGAAAACTATAGTTGGGGATCCCTGGATGGCTCAGAGGTTTAGTGCCTGCCTTCGGCCCAGGGCATAGTCCCGGAGTCCTGGGATCGAGTCCCACATCAGGCTCCATGCAGGGAGCCTGCTTCTCTGCCTGCCTGTGTCTCTGCCTCTCTCTCTCTGTGTCTCTCATGAATAAATAAATAAAAATCTTAAAAAAAAGAAAACTATTGTCATCTCAATGTATCTGGTCCTTTTTCCATGTATAATGTTAAAGCAAGTGCCCTTCATCATGGCATGTGGAACTCTGCCTGTCTATAATTTCCTCTTCACTGATACTCCTCTAAATACTCATGATACTACGGCTTTTGTCTAGAAAGTTACTCCCTGTAGTCCTTGCAAGACTACCTTCTTCCCATTCACTGAAACTCATTTTAAATGTTATCACCTTAGGGGCACCTGAACAGCTCAGTTGGTTAAGATCACAATCTCAGGGTGGTGGGATCTATCTAGCCAGGGGCAGGCTTCAAGCCTGTGTGGAATCTGCTTATTCCTCCTCCTCCCACTCTGCCTCTCCCCCTCAGTGCTTCCTCTGCCCCTCCCTCCGCTCGCAAGCACCTCTCCCATGTGCATGCTTCCTCTCCCTCTTGCTCTCCAATAAATAGAATCTTATTTTTATTTATTTAAGAGAGCAAGATAGATAGCACAGAGGGGGAGTAAAAAGCAGACTCCCCACTGAGCAGAGAGCCCAACATGGGGCTGTATCCCAGGACCCTGAGATCATGATCCAACTGAAGGCACACACTGAACCAACTGAGCCATCCAGGCACCCCCCCCCAAAAAAATAAAATCTTTAAATGTTACCACTTTAGAGACACCTTTCCTGACCACCTGACCGAAGTAGATCCCCAACTGTCGTGGGTGTATAACTCAGTCTGTAATCAGTTTCTTGCATAGTATCTGTCTATACTTTATCAGTTGTCTCCATTATACTGTAGTACTTGAAGGTGGGGAGCGCGCCTCTCACCTGGTCCCATTGCCTCATGTATTGGTATTTAAGCATTTTGCCAGTATTTGCTAAAGGAATAACTGCTATTTTCTAAGTTACATGTAAACTTGCCTTCCCTCTCTCGGTTTCAAGCTCTCTACACATATATTCAAACACGTTTGCATATATTGAATCTCAACTAAGTATTTGGCACATTCTGTTTTGAATTCTGAGTTGCTGCATATGGAGATGACTTTAAAAAAATCTTAGGGCCGCCAGAAATTTGTGTAGGAAATCCATCAGCTTGTCTAATGACTACACACATGCTCCATTACTCAGACACCTCACAGGCTCACAGTTCCCAGGCACCCTTCATCCTTGGACCACAAAATGCAGAACTTTCCAAAAGGAGGATTTTTCTTCCTGCATGTAAACAACTTGTTATAGAACTCTTACCATGTGTTCAGATGCTGCTTTTTAATTTGGACCATTCACACCAGTTTTGCTCTGCTTGGCTGACTTCTTGGGCTCCGTCTCTGAGCGGGACAAGGTTCTCTGAAGCAGTCTGGCTTTGTCTCAGCCCCAGTTCTTATGGCTGAGATCCACAAGACATGTTCCATACCAGGGACATTCGTTTACAAGTATTTTGTTTAGATGACAAAACAGAAATCATTAAGAAAAAAAGCCCAAACAACTTTTAACGGTTTCCAAAGCACAGGTATTATTAAATTGTAGCAAAGTACTATAAAATAATCTATTATAATAATTATTATAACTTACTGGCTATAAAATGTAATATTCTCTATTTCTTTACCATTAATGGTTAAAAGTGGTAAGAGAAAAGCTAGTGTTTATATAAAGCTGCAAATGAATTATCTTTTAGCATAGAAAACATAGGCTGAGCTTGAAAGTAAGATTCCACTTCTTAGTTTTCTGAGATCCTGAAGAACTTTTTTTAACTCAGTAAAGCAACTTATCTAAAAACAAAACCAAAGTAATAATCTTTCTTCTTTTAAAGTTTCTGGTTATTTTATTGTCAATCTGTGTGGTATTCAACTTTTAATTAGCTGAGTGGAATATAAACATTCATTTTGTTCTTCACGAGGCTATGTGAGTACTGTATTTTATTTACAAAAAAATTATTGCTTACATAATGACCATACGATTTCAAGAGTTCAAACATATTCAACTTTTTCAAAAATTACTGTTGCATGCATACACATATACTATAAATTGACTTTTGTAGGACAGAAAACATTTATACAAAGATATAGGAAGGAACACTTTACAGATCAATAAATTTCCTTTCTTGAATATAGCCATTTGCCAGACTAATGTAGATATACGCATAATTATGGGTATAATTATGTGAATATTATGAATATAATGTAGGTACTATACTAAATTAGCCTACTCTGGCTCAGATAGATTAAAAATGTCTGGTTGTATTATTTTATGGTAACATAGTTTTATATTTCCATTATATAGGAGATAATTTCAAGTAATAGCTGCCATTATACCCGAAGCCCTATTTTGAAACAATGGCACATACTGGTAAGAAAATAAGTGTTCTAATTCAAACCAATTTAATTCAATTCAAAAAACGTTTCTCTTGCATACTTGGAATTTGCTCAGAGTAGATCTTACACATTCTACACACACACACACACACACACACACACACACACACACATTAATTATGTGAGATGATGGATGCATTAATTATCTGATCTTGGTAATTCCACAATGTATATATATATCAAATAATCATGTTGTATACTTTAATTATATACAACTATATTTGTCAGTTATTTAAAAAGTTTTTAAAAAATGTCTCCCTTACAGATATGACATAAACATTTTAAGTTCTTTTCTTGTTAGGTAGATCTGATAGCTGCAATTCTGCATATATCTCTAGGCCAAATCATTTGACTTTGAGATTAATTTCTTCTTTAAAACAATATTCTTTGGGAAGTGTTTCTGGAGACATTGATTCTACTAAGCTATTTATGCCCATAGTAGCTTTTACCTTTGCAGTTCCAAGGTTCATTGTAGCTGTGGGCTCATATGAATGTTTCACTGTTGCTGGGGGATGATTTATTTTTCATTTTTTAAAATGTGATTGCAGGACTGAACACCTTATAATACAGAAGAGCTCAATATAATGATGTTTTATATATTTTAAGTGTCCTAACATAACTTTTTCTCTATATGCCTCAATAGAACAATGTCTGTAGCAAATGAAAACAGCTCTTGTGCCTAGTGGTCATCTATCTTGTACAGAGAGTTACCTTATTGATAAGAGGGGATTTAGGACAGAGTATCAAGATTTTATCCATCTTCACCTTGAAAGGTCCATTAGATATGAAACCTTTATTGTCACTTATACCTGAAAATGACAGAAGGAAAGATCTTATCCAAAGAGCAGCTGTCCCAGTTATACAGATTTTGTGAAAATCCCATCATTAATCAATCAGGAATGCTGATGATCAGTTAAAACAGCAAATGCCCTTGACCTCTATTTTAAAGTTGCCATTTTTACTTGATTGATGGTGACATATACTGAGAAGAAAGCTGTAAAACTGTACAGGAGGATTTGTTAAGGACAAAAATGTGTTTTAGGAAGTTCCAGGAAGTATTTGGAGACAAAATAACTGAGGATTTGATTTGACATAATTTTCTATAAATTTCGTACTGATTGAGTAAATTCAGCAATATGAAACTAAATAAATCATGGTATTTCAAATTGGAGAATATTATGACATATTCATTTTGAATTATGTACAGTACGGAAGTGATGTGGTTCATTAAGATTAAGCCATGTGGGAAAACAAAGAACAAAAAATAATAGCTCCAGCAATGATTCTACTGCAAATAGTTATATTAAAAAAAAGAAGAAACAACTATTAAAATCCATAAGGACTAATAATACTTCACTAAATAAAAAATATATTTGAAACAAAATTTGCAGTTAATTTGGAAAAAATCACACAAGGGAAATTTTAAGTACTAGTCTAAATTAATTGTAAACATAAAATATTAATACTTACTTTTGACTTAAGTAGAAACTATGTCACTCTGGCCTTATGGTATATGTATCCATGACACATTTGACTTCCATCATTGCTACACATTGTTATTCTTCTTTGTTTTATTTCCAAGGTACATTCCTTTGAAGAATGTTTCTTCCCATGGCAAGTAATATTTTAAAAGTGAAAAATCTGCATATTTACCATCTTGGTAGTGGGAGCCTATTGGAGTAAAAGACTAAAAGATATCAGAAAGGATCTTTTATATCAGTGAATTCTCCTTTGACCTCAACAGCTTAAAATTTACTTTTCTTGATGTCAGTTAGGAGATGATTACATTTGCAACCATATTTTTTGCTGTAGAATGAGAAAGCTTTGTCTCAGTTTAGAGGGTTGTGAAGTATCAGTAGTGGGTGGGGACATGAGCTTATCTCTGAAAAGACATCACAAAGCTAGTTAGGTACTCCTTTCCAACAGTAGACAATCCCTGGGTCAAATTCATCTGTAGAATGACTCTTGGACTGGATTAGTTTATGTAAATTAATTTAGAAAAGCAAAATTAAATAGAAGTATGAATATATATTTACACACAGAGGATAGAATATTAACAATTCTCAATGTTAAATACATCAGAATTTAAGCCTTAGATATGCACTAGTTTAATCCTATTAGTTATTGGATCTCAGAAGTATTCCAATATTATAAACTTTTTTTCCTATTGAAAGTGCTTCTGAAAATATTTAAAGCTTATAGTTGTAAAGAGTCTTGAGGGGAGGAGCCTGCTTCTCTCCATAGCTACAGAGAGATTAGGCATTACTGGAGATTCTTGTTTCTCTTTTTAAAAAATCATTCAATAACATTAATTTTTTGACACTAATAATGAATTGTTCCTGTTCACTGAGAACTGAATCAATTAGGTAGCACAGGTATTTTAAATCAGTAGAATTGTTCATATGGCATATTTGAAATAACATTTTAATTGTATATACTATATCACTGTGAATATTAGGTTGTCATTAAAACCATGCTCTAGATGAATACTTAGTATCTGAGGAATTGGTCAAATTACAAAGTCAATGAAAATAAAACTCAGGGGGCTCCTAAGTGGCTCAGTCGGTAAAGCATCTGCTTTCTGTTCTGGTCATGATCTCAAGGTCCTGGAGTCAAGCCCCTTATCCAACTCTCTGCTTAGAGGAGAGCCTGATTCTCCCTCTACCTCTGCCCCCTGCTTGTGCTCTCTTGCGCCCTTTCTCTTTGTCAAATAAATAAACAAAAACCTTTAAAAAAAAGTCAGGTTATGAATCTCTCTGTACAATGGATCCAGTGTAATCTGCTTTACATAAATATGATTTATATAAAAAAGAAATGGAGCTTCTTTTAGTGGTAGGGTTATGGATGATCTTAAAATCAATACTGTGTTCAGTATTTTTCTTTCTTTTTATCTATGTTAGTTTTAGTTTTTGTCCAAATTATACATGCCCATCGTCCAAGTCAAAGTATTGTATAGAACTTGTTTCAACACACAGCAGTCCTTCCTTTTTCCCCCTCTTGAAGTATCCACTTGCGGCTGTTTCAGCCAGCTCTGGTATTCTCCCCACAACTAACTACTTCTGTGTAGTCCCATCTGTTGGCTCTCTAGTGCAGGTGCTGTCTTTGGGTTCTCTTGCTTCCATCACTTTCCACCAAATAGTAGCAGGTTCTCTTGATAGAGTTATGTGGCACTTTTGGTTGCATCAGTATTCACTGTTCACATTTTATGACCATAAATATGCTGGTTTTTTTCATAACTTTTTGGTGTTCCTGGAATTACTAATGGCCATGTTTGTTATTGTGTGTTTCTTTTTCTTTTTTTTTTTTAAGATTTTATTTATTTATTCATGATAGAGAGAGAGAGAGAGAGAGAGAGAGAGAGAGAGAGAGAGGCAGAGACACAGGCAGAGGGAGAAGCAGGCTCCATGCCGGGAGCCCGACATAGGACTCAATCCTGGGATTCCAGTATCACACCCTGGGCCAAAGGCAGGCACCAAACCACTGAGCCACCCGGGGATCCCCGTTTGTTTATTTTTCTAAGTATTTCTCACTAATGCAGATTTATTTTACCAGTTACCTAGTATTGCTCTTTTGGGATCTAGACAGATCATGTATTACATAAATTTTATCTTTTTTGGTGGTATCTTTCGATATCCTCTATTGTGCTCCAGTTTGGGCTGGTTGCCTTTTATGCTACCTTGAGAGCTCCTTTCAGTATTCACCTGGGCATATCAATCCAACATGTTTCTTTTGTTGGATCTCCTGTTTGTTATGTCTCTCCTCTTTCTTAGTTTACTCTGCCATTTTAGGTGGAACCTATTCTTCAGAGGCATCCTGAGAAAAATGAATGCTGAAAATGCCCTTATTCTGCACTTGCACTGGATTGGTGTTTAGGTAGGCCTAGATTTCTGCATGGGGAATTCTTATCCTTCATAATGTTGAAGGTATTGGTCCATTGCTTCTAGCTTTCATGTTGCGTTTCAGAAATATGATGTATTCTGATTCCTGCTTTTTTTTTGTTTAGTCTTTCTTAACTTTTTTCTCTAATCCTTTGGAAGGTGCTAGAGTCATCCTATCCAAAGTGTTCTGAAATTACAAACATGTAGTTATCTCACTTCATCCATTATGTGGACATTAACAGATCTTTGCACCATGAAAAATTATGTCTCTCAATATTTTTTGCTTGCTTGTTTATTTGGTGTTTTACTTCTCTCAATTGTTTATAATCTCTTTCTTTCTGGAATGTGTATTATTCAAACATTAGACCAGATGGGCTGCTTTCTGATTTTCTTATCTTTTCCATTATATGTCTATTATACTTTTTGTTATTTTCAGGAATGCCTTCTATATTTTATTTCCAAAACAGCAATTGATTTTCTGAAATCTCTGCAGTCAAAATTTTAATTTTCAGGAGTGTTCTTTTTTCTTTTTTTCTGAACATCCCCCCCCCACTTTTTAAAAAAGATTTTATTTATTCGTGAAAGACACGGAGAGAGAGAGAGGCAGAAACATAGGCAGAGGGAGAAGCAGGCTCCATGCAGGGAGCCCGATGCAGGACTCAATCCCGGGACCCCGGGATCACGTTCTGAGCTAAAGGCAGATGCTCAACCGCTGAACCACCCAAGCATCCCTGAACATTCCTTTTAATAGCGCACATTTTCTCTTTCTCTCCAAGGCTGTTGGTTTAGTTCTTGATATTTATAATCTAAAGGAAGTTAACACATCTGGGTTACCTGTTCATTAGCCTGGAGTTTTGACTTGGGGTCCAATGCTTCATATATTACAAATACATTGTGGTTTAATCATACACACGCACATACATACACATGTATGCCACCAAAGTTTTGGAACCACCAGCTTCAGTACCTTGCCTAAAATGATAAATGACAGAGCTAATATTTAAACCCTAGTTGATGAGATGCCAGTAATTCATGTGTCCCTGAAATGCTACTGGTGAGTTTGATAATGTGGTAGTATTCATGTCAGCCACTCTAAGGCTCTGCTTTGATTCATGATGCTATATAACGTAGGAACTAATTGCACATATGAAGAAAAGATTTGATTCCTTGCGATTTGATTAGATTTGACTCCTGTGCGAGTGTAACCAAGTTACTTATGGCCCGTTGGACCTCAGTTTGTTTCTACATAAACTGCATATAATAGTATGGACCTCATAGAGTTATTGTGAAGATAGCAAGTATTAATATATTCAAAAGAGTTAGGAAAATGCTTCGCAAGGGGAAACACTGTTGAAGCATTAGATATTATGGACTGAATTGTGTCTCGCCAGAATTCACATGTTGAATTCTCCCAGTGTGACTCTATATAGAGATAGGGACCTTGGGAGGCAATCAAGGTTAAATGAGGTCGTAAGAATGGGACCCTAATCTGAAAGGCTGGTGTCCTTATAAGAAAATGGAAGAACTGGAGTTCCACTTCTCTCTGTGGTTTCACAGAAAAGAGGACATGTGTGAAATCGCCAAAAGGAGAGGCTGTTTACAAGCCAAGAACAGAGGCCCAACCAGAAATCAACTCTGATGGTAGCTTGACCTTAGACTTCTAGCCTCCAGAACTGTGAGGAAATAAATTTCTGTGTTTAAGCTACCTGGTTTGTGGTATTTTGTTATGACAGCCCACACAGATTAATACAGCTATTATCATTTACCTAGTCACTTGTAATGAATTTTTTGCTTAATGCTAATCATCTCTCCTACCTGTGACAATGGTCATATGTGACCCTGGTGCTATCTTCACCCTCTTCAATGATAGGTATTTATTGATGACATTTGTCTAGAGTCTGAGGATCCAAAGACCTGAAAGGCCTTTGGGAGGTCACTATCCTTGCTCAGCTTAAGTTTTTTTTGCCTATAAATGACGATGCTAGTAATAGTGCCTGTTGCATTGTCTATGTTTATATTTCAAACTGTTACAAAAAATACTTATGAACATGATTTTAAGATTTTACATGCTTGGAGTAAAATGAAAAACTGAGAGAAAACTGACAAAATTTTGGAAAGGAACACTGGCCAAATTTCAGACAACCCTCTGTCAGAAGTTTTAGAGTTACTCTAGAGGCACCAAGGAAATCCTGAAATTTTATAAGCATGCCATGGTATTGTTTTAGGAAAATTAATCTGTAACCTTGGAGCATAAATTTGTAAAATAATTATAAAATTAATCTATACAAATTGGCAATGTTATACAATATTCTATGAGACAGAAGGCTGATTAGCTTTAAGGTAATGATACTAGTAATATAAAAGAACTATCCAAAAGTAGTATCAGGACTGGTAGACAAAATATATGTGAGGGAGTGGGCAACAGCAAGTATGATTATGAGATTTTTGAACCTATCCTAGTATCAAGGCAAGTGGTGGAAAAATTGTATTGTAGAAGTAAATGTGCTATTTTTGTTTGAAGTGATTCATGCACGGGTATAGAAAGGTCCACACGGATGTGCGCTTGTGTGTATGTATGTGTATGTGTGAAATATACACACACAAAAAAATAGTTGAGATACTTTAGTAGAGTTAAAGCCATGAGGCTGGCCAAGAGCACCTGAGAGTAAATGTACATCTTCTGAATATAATGACTTCTACATGACAATAGAAAACAGACTTTTAGGATAATACTGGTTAGTGTGATAGAAATATACACTTTTTGTTGTTGTCATTTAATCAGTTAAACAAAGAAAATCTGAGTCCAGCCAGATGCAGTCAGTAAAGCTAAAAAGTCCAAAATGTCTATCTACATTTAAAACTTGAAATTTAATCTAAATCTCAATGATGCTAATAGGATAACATATGTTTGTGGGTCATGTACACTTTAATTGTTTGTTTGTTTTTAATACCAAACCATCAAGTCCCAAATCTGAGAATGGTTCATATAATTATTCTGCATGCTTCCGGAAAGAAACCTAAAGGATTGGGTCAGGAAAGACTTGCATTTACTACTGTAGAATAACTGTGATTTTCTCCTGTCTTGTGTGGTGGCTTTGTGACATTTTTCTCTTTGAAACTTATAATCTCTGTCTTACTATAATGATAGATTTTAGATGAGTCAAGGCTTAGAATTAAAAAAAAAAGGCTTAGAATTAGCAGGAAGGGACAGAGACTAAATGAAACTTTACGTCTCTCGTGATTTGAAACATTTCCCGTTTGAGTATCCATCTTGTAAAAATCTTAATTCAACACCAATTTATGTTCATAAAACAAGATGGATCTACGAAAAGACACTTTTAATAAAATATTCAGTCTGCAAGAAAACATCGATTTTAGTAAGAGTGCAACCTTACATTTTCTGCATTATGAGCTATATAGTATGTGTAAACTTTTTTTCCTTCTTTATAGTTAAGTAATTTTTTTTTTATAGTTAAGTAATTTTAAAGTAGTCTCCTAAGGAACATATGACTGTAAAGACTTTATTATTATGACAGTTTCAAAGAGCTGGATTAAAAAACAAAAATGAAAAGCCTTCTGTTGTTAAACATTTATTTTTACATAAAACACAGAAAACCCAATTGTCCCTAAAACTTCTATTAATAAATCTCACTGTCTTCCGTCCTTCTCCATTTAACTTTTAGCTGGCCGAATTTAAAGGAATATTTTGTCGCTTGGATAGTAGTGGGGAAGGACATGCTACCTCAATTAAATCAAAGTTCAATGGGGTGAATTTCTGTCACACCAGCATAGACAGACTTTACAAAACAACTTTGGGAACTAATTCTAGCTAACATTTATTGAGTATTTACCACATTAGGCACTGGGTTCAGACAGATTAAGTCATTTAACCATCGTGACAACAGCAGGTGCTATTAGCATCTTTATTTTATGGATGAAGAACTCTAGTCTTATTGCTTAAGTCAATAGCTCCCAAACGTTGGTGTGTATCAGAATCACCTAGATAGCTATTAAAGTATATGGGGCCTAGGCTTCTTGAAATAGAGGAGGGTCTGGGCTTTTGTGTTCTGACCGGTCTCCCCAGGGCTTCTGAAGTCCACTAAAGATATAGAAGCACCAGCTTAAGTATCTTGCCTGAAATAATAAACGACAGAAATGATAATTAAATCCTAGCTGTTCAGATGACAATAATTTATGCTTTAAGCCAACATGCTATGTAGTATCCAATTACATTAAAAGGTAAAGATATCACAGAAATCGTTCCTGTATTTGAAGTGTGTGGGGTTAAAGTTGATGAATTCCAACATGCTTGCAAACTATAGGGTTGAGTGTCCTGTAAGACTAGACATGGCATCTCTACAGCTTATATTACCTTAAAATGAATGTGGAAAATTATATTGCCCTTATGCACTAGACATTCAAGTGATTTGCACTATGAAGAGTATAAAATGAAGCTAAACATTAGCATTAATGGTTTAACAGAGAAAACATCAACTTTGCTGCTCTTATTCTAAATCTGTTTTTTTTTTAAACAAGATAATGCAGCAACAGCAGCAGCCCTGAACCTCACAACAACTTTCCCCACTAGAGACACTGATAGCAATTACAGATGTAGGTAAGGTTTTCTCTTTCTGGCCCATGAGGATTTCTTCCTGTGTTTGGAGTAGAAAACGGTTTCCAGACAGGTCGTGGGAAGATTCTGAAAAAGCTCTGAGTTACATTTATGGACATATGGCTATAGCACCCCCTGCTGATGACTGCTGGGATTAGCATTCATGCGATGCTGACCTCAGAATCCAGTCCCTGGAATCATTTCAATTCATTGGTGAGACAGAAAAATAGCGCTATCTCAACTTGTCTTCTCCAATCTCTAAACCACTGATAGGTTGGATTTTTTTAAACTCTAAATCCTAGATTTCATTGGGTTATTGATAATTTTTATGACCTGTTAGTAATTTGTTCACTCATTCATTCAAGTATTTATTGAGTGCTCACTCTGTGGCTGGAGATACTCTAGTTGTCTGTGATATAGGTTTGAAACAAAGCTTCTTCCCTCATGGGCTTACACACTGAGGTGGTGGAGGAAGGGAGGGAGAGAAGGAAGGAGGGGCAGGAGATGAGAGGAAAGAGAGAGAGACAGAGAGAGAGAGAACAAAGGCAAGATCATACATAGTAAATCTGGTATGATAAACATTATGAGGAATGAAAAAAGAAGCAAGATAATAGAAAAAGCATATGCAGGTGAGGGTTGGGAGAGTCTGTGTTTTATACGTTTATCTGTATTTTGTGTTTGTTCTTCCCATCCTTTGAAAGACTGCACTAAACACAACCAAAAAGAGATACATAACACAGCTGTTTTTTAGAAAGATGCACAAACTATTTCTACATAACTTTGTCTCTAGTGTGAAGACCTCACAGTTCTCCTGCAGCAATTAGAAGAATCATGAGTCCCAAGCAGGAATCAAAGCACAAAGGGGAGGCAGTGTTAGGGAATCCACATGGGAGGGGTGGAATGGGGGGTCATATCTGCATGTGGCGTCCCAAGCCGTTTTTTTAGAAAAACTTCTGCATGTAAAATAAATGCATCAAGCTTTGCCTAGCATCAGAACCACATCTAAACTGGTGCTTGAAGCCAAGCTGCTTTTATTTATTTCTTTTTTAAAAAATCTGAATTGTCACTGTATAAAGCTGGTGGAACAGAGTGCAGTACAGTGATACAAGGTCACAGCTGTTTGCACATTGCGCTTCAGAATCTGAAAGCATGTTATTACAATACCGTTTTTAACATGAGCACATCTGCACAACAGAGAGGGGGTGCCTTGAGCTTTGTTTCTGTTTCTGGCCCCTATCCTGAGACCACCTGGGTGACTGTGGCCTCACATTATCCCTCTCTGCTGGTCAGAGCACAGAGAGACCACTTGTATGGAGATCCTAGGAGCCAAATCTCAAAGCAGTGAAATGAATAATTTCTGTCTCCAGTTATGTTGAACCAGGAAAGAGAAAAAAGAGTTGATTATTAAATAGCATAGGTCAGTAGGGGGAAAAATGGATTAAAAAAGGGTAATCCATTATGAACAAATGGGAAGATGACAAAGACAGCTAGGACACTGATTGGCATTCATTCCTCTGTCTTTTTTCCCCATCTCTGTCGCCCTCAAGGTCAAACCCAACTCTGAGTCAATCAAGGCTCTTGCCTTCTGACCATCTATACCCAGGCTGCTGTACATACTCAAGAAAAATCACATGCTTTTATGAGACTGGGAATATGACGAATTCATGATCCTCAAAATAGCCTGTAAAGTTCTCAGGGTGTTTCTAGTCAACTCTATCTTCTATTTTTAACCTTGGCTTCTCTGCTAATGTCATCAGACCTTATCACAACCTTATCACAACCTCCACCTCAGGAGAAGAGCTACCTTTATATTACAGGCAGAAAATAGACGCCACCTGGTTGTTATTCCCTTCTCTTCCTGACACCTACCTCACCTACAAACACATCAGCATTTTCTAGATTCTTCCTATCTCCTCCTTCAAAGGCAGAGTCTTAGCTCAGCTGTCCTGGGATGATCCTCCCATATCCTCCATGACATTGGTACATCATTCACCAGCCCTCCATTCCTTCTCCCTACTGACTCTCTGAGGCCCTGTGTATTAGGATAAATCGATGGGCTTTGGAGGTAGAGGGAAACAATCCTGGACAAGTTGCAGAGTTTCTCTCAAACTCAGTTTCCACATTTGTCAAGTGAAGATCAGTGTACTTCTCCCACAGGGTTTGTGTAAGGATTAAATAAGATAATATGCAAAGCCCTTGGATCAGAGCAAGTATTGGGGGAAAAAAAAACAACAATAGCTTTTAGTATTGCTTGTAATTACTCCTGCAGCATACTACCAGTTTTTGCAACAGTCCCTTTCAAAGCATGTTTACAAACATTTACAATTGTATCTTACAACAACTTATAATGTAAGTGGGACAGATCTAGAAATGCATTCAAAATAAAGAAGTTGCTTTCTCAAGGTCATGGAAATAGGTTGGTGGTGAAATTGGGACTGAAAATTAGATTTTCTGAATCCTATTTCAGTGTTTGTGCACCTACATTTACTGCCTCTTTTAGTATCTGCTTCCTTATGGGAAGGATGCTACTGTCTGAATTTTGGATTCATTTGAACTTAGGAGCTAATGAGATGCTATTGTTATAAAATAAAACATATCTCTCTGTGTGGATATCACTTGTGTTTTTCTTTGTATGGCGAATTACTTACAAATCTGATGTTTTTTTATATATGCAAAGTGATACAGGCATTAATTGCATTACCTGAAGCAAAGACTACAGCTGTGTGAGGTTGATGAAACTGCCATAGATTTTACAAAATGCTTTGTGAGCAAAACTCCAAACACTTATGACAAAGACTGTATAACATATGGCTTAGCATCCATTTACATTCGGAAGTGTGCAACATCAGGGGGAGGAAGAATGTTTTTGTTGTTATTTTTTGCTTTAGGTTTTTGTGTGCGTGTGGTTTTTGTTTTTCGTTTTTTGTTTTGTTTTGACTAGGCTTGAGGTTTAGGAGAAATTTAGAGAAGTCAGTGATTTCATTGGCTATTTTCAAGAGTATATTTAGGTCACCTGAATTTCAAGATGCTTTACAGCTTATGTAAACAACTCATATCAATATAAAATCACTTTATGGAAATGGTTTCTTTATTCCATTTGATGGAGAAATGAATTTATTTTTTGAAGTAGTAAAATAAAAACAAAGCTGGCGAATGATGAATCAGGAATATATGAGGAGCTGCTGGCATACATTGAAATGTAGAAAGCAAAATTCTTGCAGGAGTTGTCAAGACCGAAGTACTCGTTCCCATGACTGCTCAGATTGTTGCCGGGGTTGAAGAAAATTGCCTCACTTAAGACCATATCTGATGCCAGGGACAGCTCCTATCCAATGGCCAAGAAGTGGGATTGTAAAAAGCCCTGGTCTTCTTGTGCCAACTGGAAATGGTTATGAGGGATGTCAAAGAGAGACAGCAGCAGACACGTGTTAAAGGAGGCAGGACAGATTTTATTCAAACTGCCCTAGGAGAGGCTCTAGAACAACTAAGACAGAGGGAACTGAGATTGGGAAAGAGAAAACAGAGAGAACACAAAGGGGCTGGGGGAAGTGAAAAAGGGGTAACAAAGAAAGTGACTAAGGGCCTGCTTGGAGATGGAAATTGCAGACGGAGAATAATTGGGAAATTATTGAAAATGGTCTGGCAATGTGAGTGGGGACAGTGGGCATCCTGTAACTTGTCAGCATTGCATTTTCTCATGCAAAGAATCGGCACAGGGCCATGGGCCCACATGGGTGGAAGCCAGGCCAAGGCTTGGACAAGCCTCTCAGCAAGTGTTCATGCACATCCTTTGTGCTGTGTGGGAGCTCACAAGTCACAGGGTCATAGATGTTTCAGAAATTGTCGTAGGGTTGACTAGGCATCCACTGAAACTGCAGCGGAGCATGACTTCTCCCTCTGTGCTGTCTGGCCTCTATTCTCTTTCCCCTTCCATAGGAATTGATCCTAAGATCCCTTATAAATGTCCTGTATGCTGACCTCCATCCTTATGGGGGCATCCAACCCCTAGCAATGTGCTTCTCATAACAGGAGTTGCTAGGCAGTTTCTCAGTTGTAAAAAGATGATTCTTTACTTTCTCTGAAGACCTCATGCTATGTAAACCAATCCTCATTTATAGCCTTGGAATATGTACCTGCTAAAGGACTGTGGCACTTCATTGTAGCTAAAAAAGAGAAGATCCATTTTTAAGTATGTTAGTTTCTTCACATTCTACATTTGAATTTTTGGTTTTTGCTATAATGGTCTTTGATACCCTGAATAACCAAAATGGGTCCGATGGTTCATGGTTTACTAAATCATAAATATAAATAGAGATGTCATAACATAAATGCTACAACTCCAACATTACAAATACATATTTATTACATTTTTGGTACAGAATTCATTGGGTGGCCACGGCAAGTAAATCTGACATAATGCTTTCACACAAGCAGTCAAAAAAAGTGTCAACAAAAATTATATATATGAAATTGGACCTGTAGTCCATCTACTTCTATTTCTTGGTCACTGTATTGAAAGTTTGTCAAATAACATCATGACACTATTGAAGCCAGCTCATAATTTTCAAACAAAGCAAAAAAAAAATTTTTTTTTCAAACAAAGCAGTGTTCTGGATAGTCAGCCAAATTAGTTGCCTTTTTTCAAAGAATAAGTAAAAAATATTGCTTTCTTGCATGTAATTGCTGAATTTAGTTGTTAAACATAGAGAAGGATCCAAAATTTTAGTCCTTCAACAAGATTCGTACTATTGCCCAGAAAATTTGAAAACAAAACAAAATTACAAATAAACATTAGCTTCAGAAAGAAAGCAACAGAAGCAATTGTCATAATTTATTGTATTAAATAGCACTGATGGGTATCAAATTATATTAACACATACGTTGTCAAAATGTACTCGCAGATAGACAAGCATATGGTGGGATAAGTCCTTGATACTCAAGAAGAAAATGAGTTCCCAGCACATATGTGAGACACATGTGAGAGGTAACTGCCCTACCAGATTCTTCTTTATTATGAAAACTTCATGCTCCAGGAGTTGTATTTTAATTTTGGTAATGATTACTTAGTGAACCATAGTGAAGCCTGGAAAAAGTGTGCTGGTTTTAACACTGAAGAAGTAATACCATTTCTATCAAGGCAGCAAGGAATGCCATTGCTACCTCAAGGTAGCTATACATATAACTGCTCACAAAACAGTATATGTATAATATACACATAGTATGTGCATATATGCAATATATATGCTAATATATACTAATATATATATATATATATTCACTAATAAAAAAGAAGGAAGTCAAAAAAAAAAAAAAAAAAAAAGAAGGAAGTCTTGCCTTTTGCAACAACATAGATGGACCTTGAAGGTAATATGCTATGTGAAATAAATTAGACAGAAAGACAAATACTATATGATCTCACTTACATGTGCAATCTAAAAACATCAAACTTCTAGAAACAGAGTAGAATGGTGGTTGCTGAAGGGCCAGGAAAATAAGATCTTGGTCAAAGGGTGCAATCTTTCAGATGTAAAGTATAAGTTCTCAGGCTCTAAATTACAACCTAATGGTTGTAATATTGTAATTAATAATATTGTACACTTGAAGACTGCAGTGAGAATAGAGCTTAAAGATTCTCACCATAACAATAAGACAACAACAAAATGGTACTTATGTGAAATGAAAGGTGTATTAACTAAGCTTATTCTGGTAAACATAGTGATACATACATGTGTCCAATCATCACATTCTGTACCTTAAATTCAAAGAATGTTGTATGTCAATAATATATCAATAAAACTAGAAAAAATTTGAAGTAGTTATACCATCTTAGAGAGTTTGGGTAGATTAGAGTCCATATTTTCTGAGTAATTTAACAGCTTTAATATAAACACCAGAAGTATTTTTAAAACAGCCAGCTTCTAAATATAAGTTGTGCAAAGTATTTTAAATGTTAATTTATTTTTGGTTGTCACCATAAATTGTGCAGGAACACTAAAATTTGTTATCTATATTAGAATTTATGTTTGTGTCACAAACAAATAAGAACATGCTTCCATGGAGTTATACTGTAGTTAAAGGCCTTACAAGTTTCTACATGTGAAAAAAATAATGTGAAAATAAACTGTGTTTTATATTTTGGTTAGTACTCTGCACAATATTAATGATAACAAAGCCAAAGAGTGTCATGAGCAGCTCCAGCCTGAGCCTGCTTTATTGGTTAAAGTTCAGAATACCCTTAGAAGATAACATGTTTACTTTCATCTCAAAGATGGTGAGGTCGATAGAGGAAATTATTGTCTTGAAATTACATGGTAGTAGAGTCAGGAACAAATCTATGTATTTTGGGTCTCAGAATGTTTTATTCTCTATAATAACACAATACTTGTGTTACAAATACCAAAGGAATTAAGGTGTGGATAGCTGATTTAATATGTCCACATGCTGTTTAGGCTTTCTCAAAGGGGTGCCATTTTCCATGGTGAAAATTCTTTCAGTCTTGACTGGTGGTTTAGGAATGTGCAGTTGGTTCCAATGAAGCTGGAATAAGTGAGAGAAGGCAAAACTACTGATAAACCAGAGTAACAAATTACATGGCTAGTCCACCAGCATACATGTCTTAATGTTATTATTATCCACACAGAAGTTCCAAATTGAACCTCATGTGAGTAATGCAAATTTAATTTTGAAATAGTTAAAGTTTTCTAATTTAAAAAAGTAAGGCCAGAAAGGGCAAACCCATAAAACAAAATGAAATGAAATAAATATGTCACCTTTTTACACAAGATAACTGATGGTACGGGTATAGGTTTTATTGTATATTTGTGAACATGTTTTCATTAACATAGGACTTATAAACAGGAAGTGATAAATGTAACAACCTTAATCCACATTATTCATTTATCAGGGTATTTTCAATGCCTATTCTTCTGCAACATTTTCTTTTCTTTCAAAAATATAGCTCTTTTTTATATTGAAAATAGCTAAAAGAATACTCAAAAGTATTAGTATTATACAATTAGATTTTAGAGAAAGAAAATTAAAAACATTTTTAAGAATAATGAATTTAGATATTTAATCTAAAGTTATTAATGCATCAACACTAGAATTTATCTTGTCTTTGCTCAATCAGTGTTAGATATTCAGCAATGAGAAGGTAAAATGTAAATTTATATTTTTGTGAGTGTATGTTTATGTGTTTGCCTCTGTGCATATGTGTGTGTGTGTATTTATGTGTGGAGGTTAGCTTAAGAATTTAAGAATATTTCTTGTGTAGTATAAGTTTCAGAAGTATATTTCCATCAGGTGTCCTCATTGCCATAGAAATATTTCTACCAGAAGAGAGGAGCTCTTAGTAAAAATAGGTTATAGGATGAAGCACCAAATATTGAGAAATCTCACATTATTGTGGATAAACACACAAAACTTTGTGAATGCACGTAACTCAGCTGGAGAAGCCAGCATGAGGAGAAAAGGCAGAAAGTAGGTGTACTCCTTTGCATAGATAGCTTTATAATCAAACTGCTGTACTGTTGGGAAAGAAGAAAAACCTTTTTCCTCTACCCATCTCAGGTTCTCTGGCCAGAGCCCTATAAATTAGAATGATAAAAGACATAGTGATGAAAAAAACCCAAAAGCAAAACAAAACAAAACAAAAACCCCAGAGATTTATTAACATGTGTGTCCTGCATATACATGGAAGTGCTGAGTAATGAGTAACTCAAAGTAGTGGTTAGAACTTAGGCTTATATAATAACATTTTAACAAAAAGAACAACCAATTTTTAGAAAAGTGGCATAATGAAGGAAAAACTTCAAGGTTCTAGGGGTGGCAAATGGTGGGAAAGCAAATATATGGGGAAATTAATGGTAGACAAAGGCTAATTGATCAAAATTTATTATGTGAAATCCTCTGGTGCCATCTCTGGGTTGTAGAGCATCTAGACTTATCACTGGTGATACACTTTTGTCCTTCCTGGTGGAGAGGGGTAAGGGAGACACCCTTACAAATATCTTAGGCAGAGAAGGGGAGGGCAGAGAGCTTTTCTTGTATCTTCTTCTTGTCAGTTGCTTCCAGCTCAGAGTAACCCTTATGCCAAAGTGGCATATTTTGGGATGAGATATTCTGCTATGCTCATTACCATTCTACAAATAAGTATGCATTGTTTATACATCTGCAATCCTCGTGAAAAATAGGTTGAAGTAAAACCAGCTTTAAAATACTTTAGTAAGTTCATTGAGCTGAAGGAAGGAAAAAAATCCATTCCTTTTTCAGAATCTTGATTTTAAATTTTGATTTATCAAAAAATTTAACAGGCTCTCCATAAATGCAATTTATACATTGTAATATGAGACTGGTATCATCATTTTTGTTGTCATGGCACAGCCTCAGTTTCTGGGGGTTGTGTGCACATTCAGGCCATAGTAAATGATTGTTTATTGGTCTATATCATAGCTTTTATCTCTTTTAAAAAGATTTTATTTGTCTATTTGAGAGAGAGTGCAAGAGCAGGGCTGAGAGGGAGAAGCAGGCTTCTCACTTAATCAGGGAACTTGATGTGGGGCTTGATCCCAGAATCCTGGGATCATGACCTGAGCCAAAGGGAGATATTTTAACTGACTGAGCCACTCAGGTGCCCATAACTTTTATCTTTGAAGATCCCCACCTTGATATTAAGAAACATTTTACTGACTGTATACTACATGATCAGAAATTTGGGATGAAAGAAAATTAAAAAGTCTGAATGATTATAAGCATTCTTTATGAAACACAGTAGTGTAATATGCTGATAATGATGTATCATGTGATTATTGCCTAAAAGGAAAAAGATTTTACCCTGACAAGAGACATGGGATAGTTCTGTAAGGGGGATAGAGAGTTAATGAAAAAGACATCATAGGATTATTTAAATATGATAATAATAGCATATTTATATTAAGCTAGTTTTCATCTTCATAATACTGTCAGAATGGTACCAGATGCCAGATTGTTAACCAACATCACCAGTTAAATATCTACATATTGTGGGTCTATGATGAGATCATTCAGTGGTTCAATAACACAGAATATATAAATGTAAGAAACTATATAGGAGGCAAAGATAGTTGCCAATCTCATAATTCTTTTTCATTAAAGATTTATTTTAGAGAGAGCATGAATGGGAGGAGCAGAGGGAGAGAGAATCTCAAGCAGACTCCACACGGAGCGTGGAGCCCAATGTGGGGCTTGATCTCAAGACCCCGAGATCATGACCTGAGCCGAAACCAAGACTCAGAGGCTCAACAGACCGCACCACCCAGGCACCCCTGCCAATCACACACTTCTTAAGTACATCTGCCAGTTCTTCAAATTGCATTTTACAATGGCTTCACCTTTTGTCTTAAAGTTTCTCATCCCTTTTCACCAAATATGTCATCTTCTGCTGCTGCTAAAGTCTTCCTATTGCAAATAAACGCAAATTCCTTTTGCTGAATTGCAAAATCATTAGCATCAACTTTATTAATTCTACAAATATCCATTGAGCGCCTATTACAAACCAGATAGTGTTCAAAATGCTGGGGCTACGAACTTAGGAGGTTAAGGGTGGTTTATTTTGTGAAAAGCATTTTAATAACTTAACAAATAAGTTTGATCTCATCTCACAGAACTCATTAAGGATCTGGAGCAGTCGCACATCGTTTCATGCAGCCAATTGCATAAAGATATAGAGGAAGTATGACAGATTTGTCTAGCTACTCAGTTTGTAATCAAGTATTCCCTGACAAAGGGAGGATGTCTGGTTTATGTATAATATCAAGACATGGTCCCTTCAATTTTTGGGGGCTCATTTCTACACTCCTCCATCCCTCCCTCCCTCCATCCCTCCCTGCCTGCCTCCCTCCCCCTCTCTCTTTCTTTTCTCTTTTCTTTTCTTTTCTTTTCTTTTCTTTTCTTTTCTTTTCTTTTCTTTTCTTTCTTTTCTTTCTTTCTTTTCTTTTTTCTTTTCTTTTCTTTCTTTTCTTTTCTTTTCTTTTCTTCTTTCTTTTCTTTTCTTTCTTTCCCTTTCTCTTCTTTTCTCTTTTTCTTTCTTTTTTCTTTTTTCTTTTCTTTTCTTTTCTTTTCTTCTTTCTTTCTTTCTTTCTTTCTTTCTTTTCTTTCTTTCTTTCTTTTCTAGAATTAATTTATTTATTCATGAAAGACATAGAAAGAGAGGCAGAGACATAGGCAGAAGAAGCAGCAGGCTTCCTGGATCCTGATGCTGGACTCGATCTCAGGACCCCAGGATCATGACCTGAGCCAAAGGCAGACCTGAGCCAAAGGCCGACCACTCAGGTGTCCCTTTTCCATCCCTTTCTACCCCCAAATCCGTCATGTCCTATACACCTGACGGCTCAACCTAGTCTTACTGTTTTCTTCACTCCGTTTCATTACCATCTCATCTTAATTGGTAAATTCACCTAGGGGCTACAGCTCCCAAGAGACTGAAAATGTAAATCAGTACAGGCAGTTTGTATCCTGAAGTTTTTGGCTGACCTAACATTTTATAAGACACAGTTGGACCCTCTTTCTGGGTCAGGTCAGTCCTTCCTATTGTTTATACGGTTTCTACTTTTCCCAGAACTATATAAGCTAATATAAATTCTCTATTTACACTTTTACTTAAACTAAAATAAATGCATATCTTTACTTCATAGATAAGGTTGTATGTCACAGAAGAAATAGAATATCTACATATGTCCATTAATAAGAGTTGGTGCTTTAATGCCGTACTTTGATTCTCAAATATAATCTCATTTATTTTGGGCAGTGCAACTCTGAGTCATTTAAACAAATCAATAAATAAATCAATAAATTAATCAGATACTCAAGTAACTGATTATGGAATACTTGTGGAATATTTTATAGTTCTTTTTTAAAAGAACTGGATAGACTGAGAGCCTTTCTTGGGTCACTTAAAATCTGTGTGACCTTCTGTGCTAGTCTTTCTGGTTCCTTATAGATTCATATACTTATCATGAGATCATACTGTCCTGAATTGAAGGAAGATCTAGAGGTCCTTTCTGAGCCTCACTGCTCTGATTTGATACCTCTCAAGTAATAAAAATTGCGATAAGATTGAGAAGGTTAAACATTGATTATAATTTTTTTTTAAAAAAAAAGGAGGAAATGGGGGATCCCTGGGTGGCTCAGCGGTTTAGTGCCTGCCTTTTGCCTGGGGTACGATCCTGGAGTCCCGGGATCGAGTCCCATGTCGGGCTCCCGGCATGGAGCCTGCTTCTCCCTCCTCCTGTTTCTCTGCCTCTCTCTCTCTATGTCTATCATAAATAAATAAATCTTTAAAAAAAAAGGGGAGGAAATGGATGTTTTATTAGGTACCTTTGGATAGGCTAGTTTATTATGCTTAGAAAGTTGATTTCTCTAATTCCAAACCTTTGTTCTATAAATTTGTGTATCTTGCTACTAGTGAAATAGGTCTGTAGTTAAACACTTTTGTAGAAATCTTTAAAAATGGGCTTGATATGTGTGGGGTTTTTTTCCCCACACTTGGTCAGGGTGCAAAAATCTGGATCATATAATCCCTAGAGATCCTTTTTGAGCTCCTTTAGTCTCTAAATCTGTTTAAGAAAATTAGAGCAAAATCCATTTAATCTTTCCTATTTAAAAGAGTTAATTTTACTGAGGCCTTCACAGACCCAGAGACTTACTGGCTAATTCCACTCTTGCTCTATTTACATGCCTCATTTATATTCAATCTGAAATGATTTAGACATAATTTGTTCTGTCATAGAATAATTATCCTTCAACTCTATTATTATAATAGAGTAAAATAAAATGTATATACAAAGCTGAAAATGCATCGTGCATGGGGAAATTACAGGTCCCTCGAATTTCTTCAAAGTTAAAGGAAACTGGCATATGGGAAAGAGATGGGTGGGTATTGCAAATCCATGTGACTTGTTTTGTGAACCATTTTCTTAAAATAACAGCAGTAAGCAACATCAGTGCATAATAATGGGTACTTTGTTACTCTAACTACTTGGACATCCGATTTTTCCTGTATAAAATGATGGCTAAATGAAAAGCCAAATGTATATTTAAGTTATTAAATTGATTTATAATAGCCCTTGTCATTTATTTTGTTGTTTTATTTCCTTGACTTTAGTTTTTTGGTTTGGAAGGTTATGTAAAACTCGCTTGAGTAGTTTTAAAAAATAGTTATCGTTTATAAATTGGCAAAGAAGTTAATAATACAGTCGCACCTGCCACTTTGGGTTATTTTATGTTTAAAAATAGGTTGTATTTATATTACACAGCTGAATGTAGAAAAAAATGTTTTTACAAACAAGAATGATTATAAGAATGTCCTCTAGAGGGATCCATTTTATTGCTTTATAGCCACAGGCTTGAAATTGCTCTAAATTTTTGTGGAATACCTATTAGAATAGTGAAGATTTACTGCTGTGACTATTTAATGGGGGAACAGTGGGGTGGGGAGGGACAAAATCACAAATTAATCATGAAATATTTAGAGATACGTATTCTGGTAGAGATGGAAGGTCCATTTTATTCAGATAAACATCTTTTAATATGGTATGAAACTGATGATGATATAGATTTTTATGGAAAGGAAGAAATTTCTTTCTCATCCATTAAAGCTCTTAGAACCTCAATTTTAATTGGAACATACAATGCCAGTTAAATTTTAATCTTAGTTTAATAAAATGTTCCCCAACCAATAAGGTCAAATTAGGAATTATACTTGACATGCTGAGCAGATGTAACATGGTGGCAAACTATGGAATACCACAGCATTTATATATTCATTGCACATCCCTGGTTATAATTTTTCATTGCTTAAAATAAAACCATTAAAGTTACAACATGCCTAAATAAAACTAAGGGTAATGATTTAAAAAAAATTATGTGTAGGTATGGAGCTATGTTATTTATATAATTTATGTGTTTGTTTTGATGACACATTTATAATTTTGATTTCAATTTCTTTGAGACTTTTTTTAAATTTATTTATTCATGATAGTCACACAGAGAGAGAGAGAGAGAGGCAGAGACATAGGCAGAGAGAGAAGCAGGCTCCATGCAGGAAGCCCGAGTGGGATTCGATCCCGGGTCTCCAGGATCGCGCCCTGGGCCAAAGGCAGGCGCTAAACTGCTGCGCCACCCAGGGATCCCTCTTTGAGACATTTTTAAAACCAATTATTCCTGTAAACTTATCTTGCCATTTCTTTTAGTTATATTAATAAAGTAATCACATATTATTCTAATATTAGAGATAATAAGGAAAATAATGCTGTTTTGTTTTAATGAATCATGGGTTTTCTTGATGAATTATATGAAAGTAGTATATTACTCCAGTTACACTGTTTATCTACCATTAAATTTTTTCCATGTACTAGTTTATAGAATATAAGGAATGGTTGAGAGCTCAGAAAATAAATTGTTCTTCCTTTTGGTCAAGTGGCATTGAACAAATTCCTCTTTGAAACTTAGTTTCCTGAAATGACAGGAAGGAAGAAAGGGAGGAAGGGAGGGAAGAATGAAGGAAATTGCAATCCGTGTCCCTCTTATGTCACTTTAATTTTGAATGTTAAGAAAAATCATGTATTCAGAAAAGCTTTGTAAACTAGAAAGAATTTCTTAAGGCAAGACATCATTAAAAGGCACACACACTTATTAAAAAATATTTCTGGGTTCACAGGGAACATTTCAAGAGATCCTTGGTATCCCTTAGCTGTTGAAGAAATGACTTATTGTGAGATACTTAGATATGTGCTTTTGGTCTTTCTACTGATGTTTTTTATTTGGCCTAAAGTCTCAAAGAAATTGAAATCAAAATTATAAATGTGTCATCAAAACACATTGTTAACCCTCATGAGGCTTCTCTTCTTTCTGTGAGTTTTCCTCCAATATTCATTTAATACATACCAAAGATGTAGGGTTATTGTTTGCACTGGGGTCAGAGTTGCATCAACTTTGACTGAAAATAAATTGTGCACAATTTCCATTTAGAAACTAGGAAAATAGCAACAGATAGAATTTATAAACAGATAAAGCAAATAAAAAGACAGGAAAAAAGAAATTACTAAACATCATACATGAAGAAAAAGAGAAGAAATGGATAAAATTAACATGTTTTGGTAGAGGTTCATAAAATATATAATTACTCAGCAAACATGCTATGAGAATATATGAAAAAAATTTAAAAATCGCAAATACAAGTGTTATGAATGGGAAATAAGATGTAGCTGTGACTATGATAGACTGTTAATAAAATCTTAGGAGCATATTACAGGAAATATTTTCAAAATATTTTCAAAAAAATGTGTATGAAATGGACAACTTTCTAAATAAAGTATAAAATTCCCTAAACATACAAAATTGAATATATTTTTTAAAATATTAAAGAACGAAAGGTTCCTAGCGCACTGCTAGTGTTTTTTTCAGTGTTTTCTTTTCCCACAGTAAGACATACTACTTTAATTTTTTAATACTAATTCTTCTTAATAGAAAGGATACATCCTTTCAGACTTCCTTTTAATTTTTATTTTTTTAATAAATGCAATCTTCTAATGGTAATTTTGCCTCCATTAACTAACTGCAGCCAAGGGCAATTTTGGTACAGTTTTTTATGAGTTATAAGCCTTGGATGTCAAAATAAAGTGATCGCCTTTATTTTATGGATAATTTTAAAAATAAATTGTATGCTATTTAAAAGAATACTGGGCAGCCCGGGTGGCTCAGTGGTTTAGCGCTGCCTTTGGCCCAGGGCCTGATCCTGGAGACCCAGGATAGAGTCCCACATTGGGATCCTTGCATGGAGCCTGCTTCTCCCTCTGCCCTTGTCTCTGCCTCTCTCTCTCTCTCTCTTTTTCTGTCTCTAATAAATAAAATCTTATACATATAAAAAAGAATACAGTGCTCCTGGGCCAATGTATTAAGTTTTTGTTCCTTATTTTTCCCTTACTTGATACAAAAAAACTTTCATAGAATTTTTGAAACAAAATAGTGAATTCTTTTTTGAAAGTATAACCTTTAATTTATTTTTCTTTATAGAAATAGTAGCTTATGAAAAAAAAAGAAATAGTAGCTTATGAACTAACATTTTTATTTATCTCAAGATCAGAGATTATTGACTTCTTAGTCTCTGATCAACAGTCATGCCTCAACTTTCTCTTTAAAGAGAAAGAAAAAAACCTTGCTTGATTTTGGTTCCTATAGTACCTTTTTAATTGTAGTGCTTTTACTACGGAATGTACATAGCTTGTTGAAAATTTCCATACTGTTTTATTTTATTAAAGCACTCTCATTGCGAAATAACTCTAGATTTCTATACAAAATGTTTCAGTTCAGTGTATGTTCATTATACTATTCTCGTTCTGAACATGACTAACAATATAAAGAAAATGAAATCCCAACAAGCTTTTTCTTTTTCTTTCAACAAGCTTTTTAAATAGGCACTGCAAATGGTTTCTGATGCCTTTGAAAGTCATATGGGAATTGTTTTTAAAAACATGAGTTTTCAAAAACTGAATTTTATGATGCTATTTTGTTACTATAAAGTAACTCTATAAATGATTTGGGAATCTTGGAGAAGGGGAATAACAGATTTTCCCATGAATTAAGTATACAGATAAATGGCATAAAATTTATGCCCAAACCCTCCTATAATTTTCTTGCTTTTTTGATTTTTGTAATGGGCATCTCTTACACCTAGTTCAAGTCATCTTATATTCTTCTTGTTCCTTATGTCCTGAACCCACTGGTAGCCAGGTTCTCCTCAGTCTGAAACCTCTCACTCTCAAAGCTGTCTTCCTGTGGACCCCTATTCTCTCTCCCCACTTTTCTTC
Organism: Vulpes lagopus; assembly: GCF_018345385.1. Lineage (NCBI taxonomy): Eukaryota > Metazoa > Chordata > Mammalia > Carnivora > Canidae > Vulpes > Vulpes lagopus. The sequence continues at coordinate 41,758,781 of NC_054842.1, read as the reverse complement.
TTTCTCTTATTCCCTTCCTTTTTCTCTCCCTCTTCATCTGCTCTTAGCTCACGTAGGTTCACCTGACTACTTGAGAACTAAATCTTGGACACATGCACCATCTCTTGGTTGTCTGCAGTTTTTACCTGAGTAACTGTAACCAGACTTCCTTTTATTTAGTAACTTCTGTTAAATTTGAAGTAGCTAGAGTTTGTCAATACAAACTGCGTCTCTATTAGATATCAAGGGAAAGGTATCCTTTCAGGTTTTCTGGACCATGATTTTCTCTTAGCGGACCTCCAGTTTGTTAACTGATTGGTCTCATCCTATGAATGCCTCCAACTAACCTTTAAACTCGAAAGGCTACTGAAAACAAAAGCAAAAGCAAAAACAAAAACCACACACAAAACAAAGCTTGCTTATGTCATTTTAAACTTTAGCTAATCTTTAATACATCTTCTTAATTCCTATCAGTTTACCTGTTTTCTGACCCGATATTTATTACTTTATTTCCTTTTTTTTTGTTTGTTTGTTTTTTTTATTACTTTATTTCCTATTTACTATTTTTTGCACTAAAAATTATACAGATTATTTGTCAGAAAGTTCCAGGTTTCATTTTAGGTTTGGCCAGATTTTAAGACCTATTTACTCAGCTTTCTGAGAAACATTTGTCATTAATGAGTAGAGATATTATATCTTTGTCAAGAACTCTTTGGGAAAACTTATGTAGAAAACCTATGTGAATCACCTACCATAGTACTTGGTTCACAAAAGGTACTGGAAAATTGTCTCCTCACCTACCTTTTATGTGCTGTTTTCTCCATTCTGGTTGCTTACCAATACATTTCAACCTGTTGCTGCCAGGCTCTGACCCTGTATTGTGCAATTGGGAGTATGTTGTTTGAAGCATATCAGATATAGGAGAAATGAATTATAGCATCAAACATTCCTTGACCTTTCTACCTGTACTAACCAGTGAACTCTGACAGAGCTAATGGAATTTGTCTGCTCTGGAAAATTCAATAAAGGCTCAGGGTTATTACATGTTGATGTGATTAGTCAAGCCAATGCTATTTCGATAAATTCTCCTAACCAGTAAATGCTCTTTTGGTAAATTCTTCTAACTAGTGGGCAAAATAAATCTGCATGGGAGTCCCTATAATGTTACATTAAATACATCTTGCATAGCCATAATTAAAGGATATATTAAAGGTGGGAAAATTTCTGCTCCTGAGGAAGACTCTTCCAGTGTATTGTTGACTGTTAATAATAATGTGCTTAAACAGAAAATGAGAAAAAAAATGTGAAAAAATAAATGCATGCGGAAGAGTGCCTGTATTTGAAATACAGCTTGAAAATTTGATTCATGTTGACGTTAACATGGATAAAGCAATAATTTAATTTTTCTATTAAAATATCCCGCATTATAGTCCCTTTCTTAGAGCGTATAACAAATATAACTAAGTACATGTGAAAGCTCAGTCTTACCTAGACATCAAGTGTGCTCAGAGTCTTGTCAGAGAACAAAAACCCCTAAGTCCAAGAATACATATTGTCTTTTTTTTTTTGCATTTAATGCTAAAACCTCCCAGTGATTGACATGGGTCCCCGCCTTCTGACACTCTCCTGCACCTCATTATCTAGAGCTAGAATGCTCATTTTATACTAGCTGCACCTTACCCTCATTAACGGTCTCAGGACTCCCCCCCCCCCCCCGCCCCCCTAGATTCAAGGCCTGTCCTTTTATCAGCAGGGATGAGCTGAGCCAAATAGCCTACAACAAGGCAAAGGCATCCCAGGGCCTTTAGAGTGAAGTAACTTTGGGAGACGTGCTGCTGAGAGGGAACCAGATAAGTGCATCTGATGAGGAAGCAAGAGAGGAAGAGTTTGGGGTCACAGAGCCCTCAGCAAATCGGCTGTGGACTTGCTTAGCCAAAGTTGCTCTTGCTGTTTGCTTTGCTTTGATTGTCACAGAGGTTTTGAGAGCGCTCAGCCCATAAAATGCTTCAATTTAACTTTAATGAGATATTTACTCTTTTTTCTTAAGGATACAAATTATGATCATATGGAAAGGTATTTTTATTAATTTTTTTTTCCAAAAGGAGGGCAAAAACAGAATTTAAAAAATTATTGTTATAAACTGTAAAAAAATCCACCAACCAATGACACTTACTCTGGATATTAATACACCTTCTCTGTGCATATGCTTCCATCAAAACTACCATTCGTAGACTTAAAGATTGCCTCATTCATAATCATGCATTCTGCATGTCCTTGCTTCTCATCCAGAAACTCACTTAACAGGAAAGGAAGTGTAACAGTAGGCCCTTGCTCATGTAATTCACTGGTGTTACCATGTTCCTGCCATCCTGAAGTGGCCGTTTTGATAGAATGGAGGAATGGACTTTTGAAGACTCAGTTATAGTGCCAATTAGGTGGCATACTTTTCAGGGATGGGATAAGGTTCTCTAGAGGCTCTGTAAGCTCTGAGTCAGCATCCAGTACGTAGTGTTATTTGTCTGATAGCCAGGATTCAAGGATCCAACCAGGAATCAAGGAGCAGAAATGAGAGAAATAGCACTCACTATTATGTCTAGTGACTCACTAGCAAAATTTTACTTCCTGTTCCCATGACTTTATGCTCTGCTGACCTAGAAGCCTTAATTCCAGAGTGAGAAATACTTTCACCAGGGACACAACAATGATTCCACTGAACTAGAAGTTAAGACTGCCAATCAGCCACTTTGGCTCTTCATTCCTTTGAAGCAGCTGGCAGAGAAGGGAGTTACAGTGTTGGCTGGGGTTATTGATCATGATTACTAGAGGGAAATTAGACTGCTGTTCCACAATGGAAATAAGGGAGGATATATTTGGCATACAGGAAATCCCTTAAAGTATTTCTTAGCATTAGTATGCCATGTGATGAACGTTAGTGGAAAGCCGTAAAAACCCAATCCAGGCAGGACAAACGAGTGGCCCAGACCCTTAAGAAATGAAGTTGTGGTTCATCCCACCAGGTAGAGAACCATGTCCAGTGAGGTGCATTATAAAGGCAAAGGGAACGTAAAATGTATACTAAAAAAAAGGTAGTTGTAAATATCAGCTATGACCACATGAGCAGCTACAGCAATGAAGATTGTAATTGTCATGAGCATTTCCTCCTTGTTTTGTCATGAATATGTTTGTGTGTGTATATATACAATTTAAGCAAATCTATCTTTTTTCCTCTCTGGTCCCTTATCATGTACCGTAAGCTATATTGACTTTATATCAGCATTTAAGTATTGTTAATTTTACATCATAGTATTTACGTTATGAGAAGAGTAAGGAACACTCAAGGACCTTGCCTCCTCTTTGGAGAAAGGTTTTTTTTTTTTTTTTTTTTCCCCGTTATACATAGGACAGTTGTATCATGTTAGGGGGAGTTATGAATATGTTATTCTTTATTTGGAGATTAAGGAGATGCAGAGATTTCCTAGATGTCACTCATTTACCACCCGGACTTCAAATTAATGGTCAAAAGCTTTCCAATCAGTGGCCTCTAAGCTTATACCCAGTTTAGAAACTATCTATAAGCTTGACTGTGCCTGTTCTCTCCCCATGATAAGTAGGGCCATAAGAAAGACATTCCTAGGCTTTTCTCCAAAATCATAGATGTTTCTGGAAACGTGAAAACAACTTAAGATCCTTGGCCTGGTGGTAAGCATAGGAAGTAACAGAAAGCTTTCCCCATCCTCATCACTTTGTATCACTGCTGTTTTGAAAGGTTCCATGGGTGTTTGATCACAAAGGTAAACCTCTAATCTTGGGATATAGAGTTATATATGGCCACTAGATCAAGCTTGCTAATTGCATATTAAAAGCTTCTCTGTTCTTACAACTTTTAAAATTTGCTTCTTCCATCAGTTACTGAGAATATTGTGTTTCAGTTTTCCTATAGTGATAATTATTTTCATTTTTTGCCTTATAAATTGAGACAATATTATCAGACACACGCACATGTATGATTGCTATAAGCTTTTGGCGAATACTTTAATGTATTATCTTTAACCCTAAGTAGTGTCTTTAGGCAAAATGTCTGTTTAATCTTACTTTGATATGTCTTTTGCAATTGTTATTGTTGTTACTGTTTGGTATGCAATTTCTATCACTTGATGTCAACATTTCTAGGCCTCAAATTTTATACGAGTATGTTATGAAGGGTAAATTCTCCAATTTTGCTTTTTAGCCAATTTTTAAATTTGACGACTAGAATAATTTATTTCCTTATATTTTTTGCTTCACCTGTATATTCCGATTCATTTCTGACATCTGCTTTTGTATTATCTGTTTGTTACTTCTTTCCTTTGTTTTTTTTTATCTCCTCATTTGTTTCTGCTCTTTCTATATTTCTTTATCTGATGTAGATAAGCTTTGCTATCACTTTTTTGTGCAGGAGGACAAATTTTATTCTGCTCTTTCCTTCTGTCAGTGGTATAGAACCTTTAAGAGACCCAGCACAAGACCAGGGAAGGCATTTTGCATTTTCTCCTCTCCTTGCAAACAAAGTCCCTCTGTCAATGGTTTCCCAAAACCACTCTTATCTGTAAAAGAATATCTGAGAGGCACTCAGATTATGCAGTTATTCAGTGTTTATTTCTAATTATAATCTTTCACCACTACATTGCTGATAAATTGAACATCCAAAGTTAGAAAATAGGATATTTAAAATATATGTAAGTATACTTCAATATTTTGTTGCAACTATCCAGGGTGATTTTATGCATAATTTCTCAGGATGTATACACACATACCTTACCTTGAAAATTGATACAGTAAGTATACCACTATCTGCTGGAGAAGCTGTACAGTGTTATGGATGTTACCATTTTCCTATTTTCAGTCCCTTTACCTTTGACCCCTGGAGATTTTTCTTCATTTTTACAAATTCACAAATGCTTTATATGCATACATAAATAAGTAAACAATCCAAGATACATATTTATCCAGGATTTCTAGATCTTTTGTTTACCCTCTGAAGTTCAAATGTCATTTTATCTGAAATATTCCTAAGAACTGAATCACTTATTAAGCTTTCTTTATTATTCCCCCCTAAATTCTATTTAGAAAACTGAAGCTATTAAATATATAGTGAAAATGTGTCCTAGAAGTAAAATATAATAGCAAAAATATCCACCAAACTTTTCTACTTTTTTACTGATCCTTTTGTTTTAATAATTCATATTTAACTGACTATATACCATTGATTTAATTGGAAACTTTTCTGGCAAGAGAAATAGAAATGTCAACACAATATTGCTATAGCAATAATTTTCATCATTGTTATTACTATGGAACATATGTTTTATTATAATTGAGAGAAAATTGAGTAGGTCTTGAGGCAAATGCAAAACAAAATTGAGTAGGTCTTGAGGCAAATGCAGAATTTTTCTGGCAACAGTTTTTAATGAACAAAGGGTTCTGGTGATCTAATAGTGTACACTGGTAACATTTTGTCAAATGACAGAAATGATTTGGGACGGTTAGCCTACTGCTATCATCCTCTGGGCTTCTCAGGCATCTGAAAAGGAGAAGTAAAACAAACAAACCAATAAGGTAGGATTTTCAGAAAGATAGATACTATCTTCCAAAGAGATGTATGTTAAGCTAGTCAAAATTAGCAAAGGCAATCATTCAAAGCTTATAGAAATAGAGACCAAAGAGCTTACAACAAATCAAGAAGCATTTATTCCACAAAATATATGGAAACTCAGTAAGAAAATGGGAAGCCACAGCACTGGAGAGAGAAACTGCCCCTATCACTCCAAAGCCATGCCTGGAGAAAGAGCTGTTTCATCTGTTTCAGCAGTGGAGTGATAGTCACCCTCTCCCAGTTTCTTGGGGTATTAGAGATATTGAGGGTGCTTACTGGTATCCTGACAGTTCCCATTTTCTGAAATCTGCATGTCACAGATGGCCTAAATTAGTGGATGGTGGCAGCCAGGTGGTAGTGCTTGCTTCCCCACACCTAGCTCCTATTGCAGGAAGATCTGGATGGGGAGCTGGCAAAGGGTAAAGTCACTTTTCTGGCATAGCTCGGTTTTGCAGGACACTTGTTCCTGTCGGCTCAGCCAAGCTCCCAGCTCACTGAGCTTCATCGTGTAGAAGACCTATTCTGGTAGATTTGGCAGCCACTGAGTATTAGAAGACCCCATCCTCCCTGATTCTGGCTGCAGGAAATCCATACCTAGGGGTTAGCAGCCAGACAATGGCACCAGTTCCCACCTTCGTGCTGCTCTCTTTCCCTCTTCACTCCTGTGCCATAGGAAAGATTCAGCGGGAAGTCAGCGAAGAGAGGTTTTCCACTGCTGCCCCTTAGTTCTGCTCCATAGCGTAGAGGTTCTGCCCAGAAGAGGGTCAGAGCAAGGCTCAAAGACTAGAGCATCTTGCCAAGGCATTTCACTTCTGTGGGTTCAGACCATGAAGCAATTTATGTTCCAGGAAGTTATCAAAAAAACCCAAAAACCAAAAAACAAAGACTAACACAAACAGAAGAAGAAAGACTAATACAAAGAGAGGAAGATCAGTTAGAAGTCTAAACAGGAGATCAGGAAAAAGTTCAAGAGAACCTAGTTAAAACCACGATCATTCCTAATGGTCAGAAAGACTGCATGCATGCCCAGGGCTATATCCTTTGATGAATGACATCAGAGGCTTCACACTGTGGGCAAAAATAGTTCACTGACTAGTCCAGCCGGTTCACTAAACAAATAAATAAACAAAAATGACAGCAAGCCTAGCATCAAGAGATATCAGTATCACAAATGTTTCAATATATTAATTAAAATGCCCAGTTTTCCTCAGAATTATTAAGAGGCATTAAAAGAAACAGGAAAGTGTGATCTATAAAACAGGTAATATAAACTGCCTTGGAGCGTCCAGATGTTGATCTTAGCAGACAAAGACTTCAAAGCAGCCATTAGAAATATGTTCAAAGATCTAAAGGAAACCATTCTTAAGGAATTAACAGAAGATTTTGTGACAATAGCTCATTAACAATAGAATATTGATAGATAAAGATAATTAAAAAGAACCAAATGGAAATTCTGGAGTGGAAATGTACAGTAATTGAAATGAAAAATTAATGCAAGGGGTTCTACGGCTATGAGCTATTAGTAGAGCTAACAATCAGACACTGGAACAATTTCCAACATCTTCTAGGCCTTTGGGGTTGTGGAGGCAACACATTCTTTCTTTATGAATTTTAATTCAACTCAAGTATACCTCTACTTATAAATTGAGCCACTTTTTTTTAAGATTTATTTATTTATTTATTTATTTGTTTGTTTTAGACATAGAGAGAGAGAGACAGAGAGAGACAGAGACACAGGAGGAGGGAGAAGCAGGCTCCATGCCGGGAGCCCGATGTGGGACTCAATCCCGGGACTCCAGGATCGCGCCCTGGGCCAAAGGCAGGCGCCAAACCGCTGAGCCACCCAGGGATCCCACAAATTGAGCCACTTTGAAGGGAACCCCCTACCCCAACAAAAGGCTCTAGAATCTGTCCAAACTGTAATAAAACAGACACTCTCAATAATGCTCCCAGAGACTCTTTCACTGTAGAGCCTTCAGCAACTTCCTCTTATGCTTCCCGTAGTCCCCCTGGACCACTTGTGGATTTCTGTAATTTCCCCATGGGCTTCTAACAAGAAACTACCCTCTTGGGCTCTGCGCCATGCAACTACTATCCACATGCTGGGATCTCAGTGGCTTTCGTAGGTTCTGAGCCCATGATTCTTTATACTCAGCTGCTATTATGCTGTGGGTTATAGAAGCAACCCCTGCTCAAGTCTGGTATGGCTACTAGGGCCTTCTTGCTGTAGGATGGAGCCCTACCTGGGCCCTCTGGCATATAATATCCTCAGGAGCCGGTAGACATCTGTGGCCTCAGTCCTGTACTGGATGCCATGGTGCTGGTCACCCAGACTACTTGACAACCTGGGGAGCCCCTGGGGCTCAACTGAATGAGCAGCAAAGGAGTTCATATGTTTTACATGGTATTGCCACCCTTATACGTGACAGGTCTCAGTGGAATGTTGCTATTTTTCATCGTTAACCCGGATATCTCTAGCAAAGGACAGGGCCCAGGGTCAGCCTAATTGGCCAGTCATCTTAGCACTGGATTTCCTGGTCTCATCTTCACATTTTTTTTCTTTTTTTTTTCTTTTTTATTTTTTTTTATTTATGATAGTCACAGAGAGAGAGAGAGAGAGAGAGAGAGAGAGAGAGGCAGAGACATAGGCAGAAGGAGAAGCAGGCTCCATGCACCGGGAGCCCGACGTGGGATTCGATCCCGGGCCTCCAGGATCGCGCCCTGGGCCAAAGGCAAGCGCCAAACCACTGCGCCACCCAGGGATCCCATAAGCCTCATCTTCACATTTTTTATAGATTCCTAGACTACTGACAATAGTCTGAATGTCTGATCCAGCCAATGGCAGCAATAAATCCTTGTCCAAGATTGTTTCCTTTTGGTAAGAACTCTGGGAATCGCTTGTCTTATAGATGCCAAAGTAAAAATCAAGGTCACACATGTCTCTGCGTCTTCTAAAGGCATAATAGAAGACCTCAGCAAGACTCTCATTCCCTTCAAAGTTCTAGATATCACTGATAGTTATTTGTGGTGTATTTGCTTATAAAAATTCTTAGTGAGAACTTTTCCACGGGATGCAACTTTAAATAAGTACAAAAGTATCATCATACAGGCAGTAATTATATTTGAATTCTTTTCTATTTATTAGTTTCTTCATAGCCTACATTGAATGTTATATCTTGCTGAGTTCATACTGTAAGAATTTCATTGTGACAATGTCTATTCATATCTGTTTATGATTAATAGTCTATTTGGAAGTAAATTATGTATGCTAAGAATTTGGATTCCGAAAGAATGGAGTTTGAATTATGGATTTTTTATTAAATAATAGTTTGATCTTAGTAAAGTCAAATATTTGAGCCACATTTCTTTTTTTTTTTTATGATGCCACAAATGATAATACAAATTTATTTTGCTTTCTTCATGCTTTCAGATCATCATGTTCTGTACTTACCTGGGCAAATGACAGCTCAGTACCTTCGTAGGTCGAAGAAAACAAATTGCTTTCAGGTGTTTCATAATCTCTCGATTTTGAGAATCAATGAGTTCAAAAAGGTAAACTTCCTTCTGAAGAATCTCTGATTGTGTGTAGACCATACTCACTATGCCAGCCGTCTCCTTATCCATGAGAAGTAGCTTCATACCTGGTCCGCTGTCCTCTATCATTTTGGAAATGTACTGCTTCACAGCAAAAACCACGTTCATGGTGGCGAATGGACGGCGGAGCCCCACAGCCCATCTGGCCCCCTTTTTTTCTTGCTAAATTAACCCCGAGCCTTTTGGCCGGCTCTCAGCTGCTTCCCGAGCCACATTTCTTATCTGTAAAATGGGAACAATAGCACCTACATTTTTGCATTGCTGTGAAGAATAAGTGAAGGAATGTATGTAAATACTTAGCACAGTGCCTAGTACAAACTGAGTACTCCAGAAAGGATAGGTCTCTTTACTCTTCTTAGAAGCACTGCATTTTTATAGCCCAATACATTTTTTTATGTGTGTGATGAAACAGCATTAAAAAAAAAAAACAAAATAAACAAATAGAAAGGGAAGAAAATAAAATTTATCATTTATTCTCTAATGAAACATTTAGGATAGGTGCAATTTTCTGCAAGCCTGTTATATACCAGGGATTGCTTAAAATCCCAGGTAATACTGAATATCCACTTTTAAATAGTTCACTCTAATCTTCACAATTACTGTGTGGTAGCTATTATTCTCATTTACTATAAAAAGAAACAATTTTGGAGGTCTTAAGAAACTTAAGGCATCACCTGACCAACTTCCCCCACTAAGAGTAAGAGAAGGATCAATAAAGAAATCAGTTGGTCTGATTACCATACTCACATGACTTTCCCTAAGTTTATTTTCCTAATTAAGTGGAGAGAAAAATGCGTTTGGAAGTTTCTTTGACAGCTAACCGAGTCACAGATGCCTAATTCTTTTCTGATAATTTTAAAGTTTGTATGTGCATGTGTGTACACACATGTGACCACAGAAGAAACATTATCAATGACATTTCTCCCACCCATAAATAATAGTTTTTTCAAACAGGTAGGCTAAAACATAATTTTTCTTCCCAATATATATTTGAAATAAAAACAAGATAGGAAACAAAATTCAATCCACTATGAAGTTTTGATTTACACACTTGACAAATATTTAATTTATTGGCCCTTGAGATAAATTATCTTTTCTAAAAATTTTGGAAACATTTTTGAGGGAAAATCTTGAAACCAACTGAGCATCAAGTAAACATTTATCACATTATACTAGAAAAGGAGTTAGAAAATAGATTTATAGAATGATTTTAGGAAAATATCTCCCAGCATACTCTTTTCATTTATGGTTATCCTTCTCTGCAAGTACCTAAGGTAAATTTGGTACATTTGTTTATTCTTTGTGCCTCTGTAAAGTGTAATTCACCTCAACCTAAAACTATCAATGGCTTAAAAGCGTTATAATATGTTTTATAAAGTTGAGGTACCTGGGTGACTCAGTTGGTTGAGTGTCCGACTCTTGATTTGAGCTCAGGCCATGATCTCAGGGTTGTGAGATTGAGTCCTGTGTCGGGCTGGACATGAAGCCTACTTAAGATTCTTTCTTTCCCTCCCTCCCTCTCTCTCTCTGATTAAAAAAAAAAGTTCAAAATATATTATGAAGAACCTATAGAAATATTTTATAAATCTAAACCAATACCCAGAGAATTGGTATATGTTCTAATTTTCTGTTTTTAGAAGTCAGAGTTTCATTCTTTTCTGAAATTAGAATGAGTGAAATGAAATCAGTGTTCAGAGAAATGTTAAAGTATCAGTCATCTATCCTATATCATAAAATTAGTGTTGACATTCTCTAACAAATTTAGCAATATTTTTCTACTTTGTGAGTCAGTAATAATTACCAAATATTTGTTTTCCTCATTCTGAAAAAAATTACATCACAGAATAATAGTTATACCTCATTTTTGTAACTCTAAGGAACCTGACTTTATTTTATTTTATTTTTTTTTACAGACTAAAAGTCAACTTTATTTATGTGTATTTAATTAAAATGGAATAGACATAAACCAAAAAGAAAAAAAATCAGGATAAAGTGTCATTGCCATTTTGTTTGTAGGGAGGGGTCAGGAAATGGAACAGATTACCTGGGAAACATCCTAAGACGATCTCAAAGAGGGTAGGTTACAGAATTTAAGAGTAAATGACAAAATTAGGTATTATTCCACTTAACCTACAAGTGAATAAAGGAAGTCAAAATAGTTATCCTATTTGGTACAAGAATTTTTACATTTAATACATAGTGATTCATTTCTCAGAAACTAATACCAATAACTTTTAGAAGAAAGAAATTTCCATTACACAATGACTAGAGAAATCTCAAATGCAACTAAGCAGCTATGCTATATATATCGCTCAGTATGTATCATTACATTGTTCTGGGCTAGTGTACATTTCAGTTTAACATAGAACTGCATTTTGGGTTTTAGAAAGGCAGCAATAGTTCTATTTTGGCTTTTATTCTAGATGTTTAACACAGTTAAGGCGACAGTTCAAGCATATTAAGTGAAGGTAGTTACAATTTAATGATGACCAACACAATCTCTTACAACCTACATACACTGTATAATGCTTACATGGAATGAAACCAGTGTCCTCGGTGTTTTACACGCGCGCGCACACGCACACCCACAGAACTAAAATAGCATCAAAAGCAGTCATTCTACATGTACTATGGCAACACATTAAAAACGCAATTATACCATAGAACTAAAGTAATATGAACAGCACTACTTGATATGTAAGATAAAGGTGATTGGTTCTAACACAGAGCCAAGACTGTATCAGTCACTCTAATCATAATGGCTTATAAAAGCATCAGGTTTCCAGTAGAGAAACTACTCTAGGAAAATCAGTAAATCTGTCCAAAGTTTCACATCTGTAAAACCAGGATAAGGCTACAACAATCTTGAAGTGTGAACAAGATATCCAATCAAAACAGTGAGATTCCCAGCCATAATGTAAGATAGAAAGGTCGTCGTCATGCCGCATATGCGCTCTGGCTCCTGGAAAGCTTCATGTGCATAATATAAAGTTAAGTTGCCCAAGAAGTAAACTGGAGAAGTTCGGTGAAGTTTCCATTGTGCCATGACTTTTAAACCTCAGGAATGGTGTGATCCATCAGGCTCTTCACAATGCTTGGTGCCATCCGTTTAATAATATGTTCAAAGATAAAAGCAGGCATGATTGTAATAGTAACTACAGTCTCAGATGTTGACAGTATGTCTGCAATTTGAGAGTCCTTCAGCCCAATGACATTCTGCCCATTGACTTCACAGATGTTATGTTCTGTGAGAAGACCATTTCTGGCTGCAGAACTATCTTTCACTATGGATGTTATCTTTCCATTTTTAAAGATAAAGCCAACATGTCCAGTACTATCCTTATGCTTGGTAACTGTCCGTTCAAAGGGCCTGTCACGAACAGTCATAGTAATCTTCTCTCCAAAAGCCTGTTTGAGCACCTTGTGAGCTTTATCAGAGCTCCAGCCTGCACAGTTTTCCCCATTGATCTGGAGTACTTGGTCCCCAAATCTCAGACCCACCAACGAGGCTGGAGAATTTGCCTGGACCAGCTGAACAAATATACCATTATCTATTGATTTAAGCCTGAGTCCAATTTTTCCATCTTGATCCTTACACAAAATGACTTCACGAATCCCTTGCTTAATTTCTGCTCTACGAATTCCAACATCATTACCAGTTACAGGAGCTACCATATAGTTCATACTGGAAGGTCTTGCTACCAACTGCCCCTGAACTGATGCTCCAGGGGCCAAGGCCATATTTGCACGGATTTCTTCATCGTTTAAACTCAGGCCCATGTACTGGGACAGCTCCGGATATAGTTTAGGATAGAGATTTGCATCTTGAGAGATGGGAGCAGAAGCTTCAGACAAAATTGCTGGGTTGGCAGCGTTTGCAGAAAAGGCAGTTTGAGCCTGAAGAACTTTGTCTACCTTCAGGTCTTCAAGAGATGGGTAGAGAGACATTTTTGCAGGATTTTTCTCGGCCTCAGGACCCGCCGCCGCCGCCGCCGCCGCCTCCGGTAACTGGCCAGGAACCTGACTTTAAATTAGGGCCATGCCTTTAACTACCTCTGTGATCTCGAGAAACTTATTTAATTAATTTGAAGTTCAAATTTCCCATCTATAACATAAGAATTTTAAAAGTACCTACATTAGAGTGATCTGGTAATGATTCAGTGAGCTGATCTGTGCAATGTGCTTAATACTGAGGTTAATAATAAAAAAAAGAGATCTTAAAAAAACAGCTGAAATGTTATTTATTATTATATTTACTATTATTCCAAAAAGCATAGTACAAATGAAATTATTACACAAAGGATTTGACTGTATATAGAGTCAAAATCGTGAAAGTTTCCCACCTCTTCATACTCTCCTAACCTCCACTCTCTCAAATATGTTACTTTGGTTTTGGAAAAATACTTATGTTGGACCCATTTTCTTTTCTGCTTTTTAAATTTTCTTTTCTAATTCAGAACTATCCCTAGTCATCCATTGTTTTCATGTGAGTTTTAAAAAGGGCATTTCTTTCTCTTAAATGCCTGGCTTGGGGTTCAGGCTGGATCTCAGCACCTCCCCCGCTGCCAGCTTCAGATCCCCCTACTAGGTGCATTTCTGCAGGACACTAATTTCATAAACTTTTGATATGGCCCTGGGATCAATAAGTACAAGTATTCCCTAATCATTATGTTTTATATTCCTTCAATTAATAAAGTTATAAGAAATACCTTCCATGTGAAAGGATCTATGCCAGATGCTCCAGAGGACACAGACATTCTTCTGAGAGTCCTTCCAATCTTCAATGCCAGATAGACAACAAAGACCACAAGCTTTTAAGGCAGTGCACGTGCAATTTGTGGAAAAAGTGTCACAGAAACTAAGATGAGATCGAAACTGCTTCTAAGTGGGGAAATTCTCAAGAAGGATGTACATCAGAGGTTTACTATAGTTTTGTGATTGCTGTTGAATATATCACTCTCATTTCAGGAATGTAACATCTCTTTTCAGCTGTGAGATTGGCCTCTTAATTAATCTATCTACAGTTTTTCCCTGATTCAAATCACTCTCTACCTCCCTGTTGGTTAACTTGCTAAAATACAAATCAGATTGTATTATTTACCTACTTAGAATACTTGATTGATTCTCCATTTTCTTCGAGATATAATGAAAATTGCTTTTTTTGGAATTTGTCCCTACTTATCTTTCTGGCCTCCTCTGGAACAACGTGCAGAATTATCTGACCTTGGAAACTCATTCTGCGTTGTCTGGACAATGAGACAACTGGCAACTCTGACCCTTTCTCTGAGCAGGTGGAGCTGTACCCAAGTTCTGTCTTGAGATTCTCATGGGGCATCTGGCTTTCCAAGACAACTTGCATAAACAAGTAGCTGGAGTCTAAAGCTAGACTCATCAATCAGTTTGCCCTTTTTTCATGCTGGCATTTCTGCTACTCTGAATTTTTATAGGATAATTTCCTTTTCATAGAAAACAAACCATACTGTAGATTTTTATGTCCTTGCATGCCTTTCAGCTGGGATGACAAAAGAGTAAGACATTATACTTTTCCTTGCTGATCCCTGGCTCACAAAATGCCTTAATTAGGCCTATTCTTTAACCCAACTGGATGTCGTGGTATTTGTTTTTTTTTTTTTAAGATTTTATTTATTCACGAGAGACACGCAGAGAGAAGCAGAGACATAGAGGGATAAGCAGGCTCCTCTTAGGAAGCCCAATGTGGGACTTGATCCCAGGACCAGGATCATGCCCTGAGCCAAAGGCAGATGCTCAACCGCTGAGCCACCCAGGCGTCCCTCGATGCTGTGCTGTTTGTACTAAGCTCTGTTGGAGACCATGAAGAAACCTACTTTCTGTAACTCTTCTTAGTATTTCCTTTTGAAAAAATTTTTTTGGCATCTGAAGTATTTTGAAATATAATATATCAATACTAAACTTGATTTTATCATTTTGAGAACATAGTATTTATGTCAAAAAGTCATATGATATTAAAATATAGAATCTACTCTTTCCTTTACAATTTATAACTCAGATTTTTCTACACTTTTGCACATTCCTATTAATCACTAACCAAGTTGTTCTTTTGGATTCTAGAAATGGATGAATTCAAAACTGCATGTAGTGATTGTGTGCGTGTGTGTGTGTGTGTGTGTGTGTGTAACAAGTACATTATAAGAGAAAAATCTATGCTATCTCTAGTTGTCAATTTTTTTTTTTTGGATAGGCTAAACTGGCACACATGCCCTGAATCTCAGCAGCTACCAAACAATGACATATTTGTTTGTTGCTCATGTTAGGGATCTATGAAGTAGCTGTAGCTCTATTTCTCGTGTCTGCTTACTATAGCATCCAGGTTGAGGAAGCTGTTGCTTTCCAGGATATGCTTGTTGTTATGGCAAAGGAAAAAGAGCAAAGCAGAAATGCACAACAGTCCTTAAGAATTTTGCTTGGATGTAGTACATGTCACATCTGCTCCAATGGCATTGACCAAAGCAATGGGGGTGAGGACTTGTAATTCCCCAGGAGGTCCTGGATATCATGTAACAACAGTGGCATTACATAACCTCTCACTAAAAGGAGAGCAAGTATTTTGGAACAATAATAAAATTAAGTATAGTTGCTCTCTGTATTATATCCACATTTATTTAATATTACAGCACTAGGCAGTGCATATCTTTTACTTTTACTTTTTATTTTTTTACTATCTTTTACTTTTTAAAATGTATATATATAGCATAAACAGGGAAAAGATACTTTTAAAAATTAGGAGTGGTGGTGACATTTATTAAAGATTAACTTTAGGGAATAAGAAGAGGTTTATTTGTCCCTTTAAAACAATCTACCTATAAATCACCACATTCGTATTTTATGTTGAGTAAACAGGAAAATTGGTATTATTTGTGAGTTTCCAATGAGCTACGAGTAAGTGAATCCTAAAAAGAAATTTGAACTAGGATAAGAAAGCTAAGAAATCTGAATACCTCAAAATCAAAATAATTTCAAATGATTTTACTTGGGCACTAACTGGAATTTGTCCCTGAGATCAACAAAAAATATGTTTCCTAGATATTGGTGTGCTTGTACAAAGAAAGTTTCTGTATGTAAGTACATGATTTAGTAGTAAACAGACAATTTTAATATATAGTTTTTTTAAAATTTTAATATATAGTAATCTTAGTTTGTAAGCTTCTATTAAATGGTGTTATTTTACACTCATAGAGAACTAAGTAGTCTATAATGTGCTTTAACATACAGTTCAGTTGTATAATCACTTTATAAATTAAACACATTATCCTATTTATTCCATAATCCCCATATATCCATATCCAAATGAAAATGTTATGTACAGTTCAGATTAACATTTCCATGTCTTATTCCAGTGGTGTGGGTCTTTTGGCACTGACATAGAAATGTTTGAGATTTAACATGATTCTTCCAAATCAGATTTAATTTAATATGATTCCTCCAAATCAAATCATGGTATAAAGGAGAATGGAGGACATCACATGGGTCCTACTGTATGTTGTTGGTATTTGTCCTCTTCTTCTGTAAATTCCTCTTATAAATATAAGAGATAAGTTGCAAAATTCCTGTGAAATCAAAACTTTAATATAACTTTAAATGATACTTGCATCAAATAAGACAATTAATAAAAATCAATTCATTAAAATGCATTGCTTTATCGAGTGTAGGTAAGATTTTTCTTTTTAGCATTTAAACAACCAAATAATATGTAATTTTTAGCAGGTGTGAAATATTGCAGTACTCATTTAATTTATATCAAAATCATGAAAGTGTTATAAAAATGCAACTTAAAGACCTATATATATATGTAGAATAGGTCTTATGATCAAAATTAAATTATATTAAGCTAGCCCAGCAAGAAAGGAATAAGCACCGAAATACATTCTGATCAAAGTTAAGGGCCATTGTCTGCATGTAGACCATTCTATCTCAGAGATTTGCATGGAAATAACCATTTTGTGAGTAACCTTTGGATAAATACTATTATCTTCTACTTTCAAGGATGGTGTTTCAAAATTGTGACTAGAATCTATGTATCTGGCTAAAGTGCTAAAGTACTTACTGTCATATTTTTCATACTGCCCCCACATGTATTTAGTATGTAAGGCCAAAATTCAAACTCATTCTCATCATGGTATTGTTTTTGTTGAGAAATGGCAATCTCATAGCTTCTAGCTATAGAATACTGCATTCATATATAGCCATTTATTTATTTAAAGTTAGAAATAAGTCAAAATGGCAGAAATATTCATTCTGTGTGAAAAGTGTATTCTTTCTTTATGGGCAAAGAAAACTGAATGGTGAAACTATGTTGAAATGTCATTTTACAGTTTCAAAGTCAGAATATGCTTTGCATAAGTGAAATATATGATGACCTCATTTAAAAATCAATTGGGGCACCTGGCTCAGGTCATGATCTTAGGGTCCTGGGATTGAACCCCACATCAGGCTCCCTGATGCAAGGAGTCTGCTTCTCCCTCTCCCTCTGCCCTTCCCCCTACTCATACTCTCTCTCTCAAATAAATAAATAAATAAAAACTTTAAAAAATCAATTTATTTAATACTTCTGAAAACATAATTAGTATTCTCAGTGCTTTTCAATTACTAGTTTGCTTAATTCTCATAATAATCTTATAAAGTAATGCTATGAATCTGTCTGATTTAGAGGTAAAAAAATGAAGGCACAGAGGATTGTTACTTGCCTAAGGTTACACAGTTTCTTGCCTCACTTGGAATCTGGCAACCTGGATTCAAATTATCATAACAATCCTATGTGATAGTGGAGCCAGGGAACCCAGCAAAGGGCTATCTCTGTCCAGCTTCTCTAGACAGGGCCCTTCTGGGCCCCTGCTGCTGAAGAAATGGACCTCAGATTCTATTTGTCCAGGAAGGAGATGTTGTGGGCCAGCCACAGGGGCCACATCCCTAGGTGGCCCACCTGTAAATACCAAAGCCCCACCCAACCAAGCCCCTGAGTGAGCACTCTGTCTACAGGTGCTGAAGGTCCCACCCCTGCTCCTGACCCCTAGTACCTCTCCCCCTCCTTACCCCAATGTATTTTTATCCCACTGATTTTTTTTTTTTTATCCCACTGATTCCTTTTGGAACTTGTGTCCTCCCTGAAGACATGGAAGATGTGTCCTCCTCACAGTGTATGCACAAATGATCTTTTAAAAAATAATTTTATCTCCATTAATTCAAAATATTTTCATATGTGGTCTAAGGATAGTATGAAAGAAATCAAAGCCTACATCTATTTTAGTTAACAAGGAAACAGTGATTTATTTTATTTTATTTTTTTGCCAATTTTAAATACAGTTTTATTTAAGACATTACATTTTCCACTTAATAGAATGCTTATAAAGTGCAATGTTTATTTCCTTTCTCTTTGCACATATTCCATATTCAAGTATCAAGAATGCCCAATATATTTACTATAGCAGCTTGGCTTTAAAACTGCCATGGAATTTGCTACAAATTTGGGTCCTTCAAATGTGTGGAACAATGCTAGACCTGTCATCAGGTTGGCTTAATCAACCTCTTCAATGGTAGGCCCAGAGGAGGCACCACCAGTTATTTAGAGGCTGCACATATCAGGAAAGTGAGTGCAAAGGGGTGAAAGAAATCGTCCAGAGTTGCACAGTAGGCAATGGCCAGGTTTCAAGACCAAGCAGTGTGACTACAGTCCTAGGCTCTTGAGAATGCTCTTCCCAAAAGGACAGGAGTCCTCAAAAACACTTGAGTGTGGTCCCCTGCAAAAGGGCCTACTGGTTCTTTTCCCTGGATTGTGCTTAGATGAGGGCTGTCATCAATAGTTGTTTTTTTTCCCCCATAGTTTCTAAACAGTTCTTCTGACAACACGCCATTTTTTGGATGTATTAATACATGATATCTAGTTTGAAGCTCTGACATCTGAATCAATCCATTTATGATGGAGTATTTGGCTATTACACACCAGTGAACAATTTTTGTTTTCCTAAGCAAATGAGTTCAGTATCCTGATAGATTTGTTTAACTATGCTAAAGTTTATTCCAGCCTTAAAAATCTATATAGTTCTTATTTAAGAATAGAATGACTTAAATTATTAACTTACCTGTTCCTTAGTTTATATTGAACAATTGTTTTAGGATCACGGTCAATAACTGGAGAAATAAAACATTTGTATGTTTTATTATAGCATTGTTATGCTATTTTAAATTAAATATAAATTTAAAGGAATCTATATTAGAACAAATAAATCAGTGATTCAGACTACACATAGTAAATTCTCCATAAAAATTGGTTTGGCTTATAGTAACAGGGAGGATACAGAAAAATGTGTTAACTGTATTTATGTTTATAACCGTTACATTTTTATAGAATCACACAAGATAATTCTATTTCTCAAACATGGTGCTCTTAAAATTTGAGTTATATGGTGATAATATTTGCTATGTCTCTGTTTTTCATTCACTAAATTCCTCTCAGTTTAGTTTCTCATACGTTTAATCTTTTTTTTTTAAAGGTTTTATTTATTCATGAGAGACACAGAGAGAGGCAGAGACATAGGCAAAAGGAGGAGAGAGGCAGGCTCCATGCAGGAACCCGATGCAGGACTTGATCCTGGAACTCCAGGATCATGTCCTGAGCTGAAGGCAGATGCTCAACCGTGGAGCCACCCAGGTGCCCTTAGTTTAATATTTAATTTAAATAACATTTTATCTTAAATGTAAACATGTGTTCTGGACTTGCCTATATAATAAAAATAATAAGTATTTACTCAAAGTAAATATTTGGGTAAGTGTATTTCTATGGAGCTCTTGTATATGAAGAAACTTTTATTAAGACATTACCGTTGTTGTTGATTGTAGCAACATCAGCATAAGGTATAGAAAACCACATGATTGAAAAACTCATGGCCAAATAGTGGAAAGACAATGTCATGTTGACCAAAGAACTATTAACTGGATGACAGAACAGTTGAAACTAAAGAGAGCCATGCTGATAGAAAAT
The DNA here is from genome assembly GCF_018345385.1 of Vulpes lagopus. Taxonomy (NCBI): domain Eukaryota; kingdom Metazoa; phylum Chordata; class Mammalia; order Carnivora; family Canidae; genus Vulpes; species Vulpes lagopus. Next base: position 41,738,562 of record NC_054842.1, on the reverse strand, counting down.
TCAGTTCCTTCTTTGGGTTTTAGAAGCTTCATGATTAAAATGAGAGGGTAAGAACTATTCAATGACATCTTCCAAAATGATAAATCCATCATTTAAAAGTTAAAATTTGTCAATCTTATAATCATACTAGCTAATCTACAAATTGGTATATATCTAGAACAAGGAAAAATAAATCTCTATCTGATCATTCCCCAATATTCTTATTCCTACAACTCTTTCATATGATAATTCTGATTTTAATTTATTCTTTCATAATTTGAGCATAACTTTTTATTATATATCAAATAAAATAGTTTATATCTGTGAGATAGCAGATAGATACAAAATGCTCGTGTAGATATTCTATTCTTTCTCAGGATGTTATAGTGAAAGGTCCATTCATGATACAGGGAAAAACAAAACTTATTGAGATGAATTATCTTTTTTCCCCCGCAGTGTCATAAATTAAAACAAACATTAAAAAGTACTAAAGCAAAATTCCCAGTTAGAAAACATTTAAGAACCTATTGTTACATAATTAACTATTTCTAATGGAACAATCTAGTATTGTTATTTAACAAATTTCATCTTCTAAAATGTTTTAAATTATTTTTCTTATTCAAATGAGCTTATATTCATTTATCTACTTTTAATTCTCTTGATTTAATACTTTTCACATCTAACAGAGTATTTAGATACATGAAAGGATGATTAACAAAAGTAGTCTGAAAGTTGACCAAGTATGGGATTATTACAAACTTAGATATTATCAAAATAGAAAATTAGTAACTTCTAAAAAGCGGCTTTATAGATTTGTATGCAAATGTGAATGGTTTGATTTGTTTAATTCTAAAACTCTTCAAACATTTCACTATAATACAATGCAGAGCTTTTGTCTAATTATACAACATAGATTAATAAATTATTTCCTTGATGCTGTATTGCAAAGATAAGGCAAGAACTTTTTTTCATTTAAGTCAGAACTTTGAGTTTGTTTACATTATAAAAAATGTTCTTTCTTTATTTTTTAGTTTAAAACATGTCCACCTTTTATACTTTTAAGTTATTATAAAGTATATCAAAGATACAAAATACATACATGATATACATTTGTGGTTTAAAAATAACAAATACAAAAAAAAAATAAAAAAATAAAAATAAAAATAACAAATACAAAAACATTCTTCTATTCATCACCCAGCTTAAAAAATAGAATATTATCCTCATCTTTGAAAGCTCTGTTTGCCCCTTTCCAGATCTGTCTGTACTGCTACCTTCTGAATTTGGCGTTTATAATCCTTTTAAAAAATAATTTTACTATGTATTAATATATATCCCTAACGTTACACTATTTGCCTGCTTTATGAGCATTATAGAAGTGGAATTATACTCTAAGTAATATTCTTTGATTTTTTTTCTTGCTTAATATTATATTTTTTATTGTTATCAATGGGAGAGGTGCTAATCTAATAAGTTCCATTCCTGTGCAATATCCCACTATGGTCTCTACCACATTTTATTTATTCCCATATCAATGGAGATTTATATTATTTCAAGTACTAGCCTTTCCAAATGATGCTGCAATGAACACCCTAGTGATTTTCTCCAGGGCAAAAAACAACCGGGAATAGAATTACTAGGCCATATGGTGTTCACATCTTTAGATTTGTTAAATCTAGATTTACTAATGCTAAATTGATTTCCATAGTGGTTATAAATAAATATGTCCATTAGCAGTTTATAAGTGTTTTCATTGTTCCACATCCACACCAAGAACTTTCTCATGACATTTTAATTCTTGGCATTTGCTGAGTACAGAAATTTTATCTCATATGAACTTGCTATGTTTATTTCATAGGGAAGAGAGGAGGAACTTATGTTATAGGACAGAATTCCACATAAGGCGATTGAATCTCTTGATTTGGGCAGCTAATATAAACATTTATGGTTGAAATTAATTATCGCAATCAAGAAAGATAGCATAGTTTTTGTTTAAGACCTCATACTCTGCAAGCATGTGGTCTTAGTTGGAACTAAAAGCTTATTTCTAGAGAAAGGAGACCTTCTGGAACTTTGGATTGTAGAGGCAGTTTTGATTCATCACAGATTCCCATTACAATGGAGAGGGAGAGCTTTTAGTGAAAAGCTCTTGAAAAGGAGCTTTCTCAGAAATAATAATAATAATAGTAATAGTAATAATAATTATTATTATTATTTCTTCAGATTCTGTTTTCATACCTGATGCTGAAGTCTGTCATGCTTCTTTAAGGCAAGCCTGGTCTTACTGTTTTAGGAATATGAGCTGTGGGAAGAAATGTGTATGTTTTCAGTGGATTGGTAAAACTAAAAACCAAGCCCCAAGAACTTAAATGTGAATGAAGCGCACTACAACAGTTGTTTCCTATTAGTGCACTGAGGGATTAAGATCTAGGAAGGTCAAAGCAAACCATGGAGCTTGACTTTCTGTAAGACTGTGGAACATACTAGGCAAAATTAGTATCTTGGTAGGAAAGAGTTTTGTCCTGGTTAGATGAAATTCATAGCTAAAGGAAAAGAAGATTGGACAACAATCTTACTTGACATCTTACTAAGACTAAAACCAAGATAAATACATATTTTTTAACCCTCATTTTCTCTGTCTAGTTTAGACCCCAATCGTTCTATTTTCAGAGCTCTTCTATGACCCATGACTTGAAATAACAAAATCCTTTTCTTAGGAAATGTTATTGCTGCAGTTGGTTATGTCTGGTTTCAGCTATTATAGCTGTAGTGCTAGGAGCTGTAGTTTTGATATGTTCACGTGTACTACTATCGACTTGGCAGTGAGGAAAGATTGACTACTATTACAGACTGAATTGTGTCCACTTCAAATTCATATGTTGTTGTCCCAACCCTCAGTACTTCAGAATATGACTGTTAGGAGGGCCTTTAAAGAGGTAATTAAGGCAAAATGAGAAAAAGCAAGATAAATTTAACTTTATTTAAATTTAACCACACCATTCAGTACAAGTTAACTTGAATTGTACTGCTGAATAAAGAACCATACATAAAGCCAGTCATCAGAATAGTGTTCATTTTGGCTTTAAACTGATCAAAATATGAAATTTTGGAGAAGAAAATGTTGTGTATGAATTTATTCTGTCATTTAATTCTTTAAAGGAATATGACTTTATTTGAGAGTTTTAATGTCTCTCTGGGAGCTTAATAATTAGAGATGGTTTTAATTTGAGTTTGGGCATTTTTGGTATATTAATAGGTCTATTGTAAAACCTCTGTGAATTATATTAGACAGCATGAACATTACTTAACTGACTGTTTATAGCTGAGTTTTCAGTGGGCTGAATACACAAGAGAGGGCTGAATAAAAGAAGGATGGACTACAGTACTTTATAGGTCAGCATCCATATATAATGTCCACTTTCCCCATTCCTGGCTCCCCATGTTTTAAATTGTAGGTCCTGTCCTGGTGAGTTACCCTGTATATTAGCATTTCCTGCAGTGTAACAAATTGTCCCCAAATTTAGCAGCTGAAAACACACATATTTATCATTCTATAGTTTCTGTAGATCAGGAACCTGATATTGACTCAGCTTAGATTGTGTCTTAAGACTCTCATCAAGGTATCAGTAGCAGTTACAGTCTGCTTTAAGAGTGGTGAGATTTAAAAGCTGTGACCCTCCTACCAGACCATGGATAAACACTGCAGTTTCTCAAGCTCTTTATACCCTACTGGCAATTAGGTGCCTCTGACTGCAAAGTCCTTGAACATTGAGCTGTCTTCATCATGGTTCCAGATTTTGCTTGGTCTGGTCCTCTCACTGCATCCATGTGCCACCCCTTCTAGTTGTGATACACTTGGTTGCTCACAATTTTTACATAGCTAGGTATGAGAACTCGGTCATCCTAACAGCAACTTCCAAAACATGCTGCATTTTTATTTCTCACCATGCTAAAAGCCTGAATGGAGAGGTTGAAGCCTCCAATAAGCTTTGCTTTAAAAAGCATGCTATTTACAGTATTTTCAGATTCCTCCAATTTATCTGTGTATTTCTACTACATGCCCACTCCAAGTAGCATCATTTATATGACCCTGTGTCCTCCTTTAAGGGGTTTTAAGGAACTTCAAAAATTATTTCCTCTTTTAAATAATGTTTGACTTTAATTCCTTTCATTTTGGTATGAATTGTTTTTGAAGTTGCAATTTAGGGATTAAAAAATCTATGTGGGGAACACCTGGGTGGTTCAGTGGTTGAGCATCTGCCTTGGCTCAGGTCATGATCCCCAGGGTCCTGGGATCGATCCCTGCATCAGGCTCCCTGTAGGGAGCCTGCTTCTCCCTCTGCCTGTGTCTCTGCCTCTCTCTCTGTCTCTCATGAATAAATCAATGAAATCTAAAAAAAAAAAAAAAAGTCCGTGTTGTAGCCCATTGCATTTTTAGCTTCATTCAGAGACCTAGTTACCTAGTTCTAACTTTTTAGTTTACAAGGTAAAGGTATAAGAACCTTTTGAAACCCAAAGCTCTAGGTTACTGAGCTCTGGAAAAATCCCTTAGGGTTCAGCATCAATTTATTAGCTGGAATCATGTCTTTCCTTATTTTTTTCCAGGCATGAATATTTAGTTTTCTGTTTTTCAAGCTCAGTTATTCATTTGGTCTATCTTATATATGTGGGACCCAGGAAATCTAACAAAAATCCCCTACCCCTGGACAAGCAGAGCAGGACTAACTCCATTTTGTGCTACACCCGCCATCTCATGTAAAACCCCCCACACGACCTGCCTGTTGTTTAAGGCACTCCCTCACCCTCGTTTAGCTATTAAGCACACCCTTATCAGAAACTAGCACACATAGGAATGCGGGACCTCTGACCTTTAACCGCCAAGGAATGAAAGCCCCTCTTTTGCCCACCAAACCTGCACGCCAGTTCTAACCAGAATAATAGGCTAGTTCAGATGGTCACTATAGGGTGAATCTTAATTCAATTGGCCACCTGCGTGTGGACCAACATGACTGTGCAACTTTCTACATATGTTATAATCTCATTGGCCATGGACCCCTATAACACTACTATGCTTCTTAGTCTCGGGGTCCAAGTCCCCTGCTCCGCTGCGTCGGGTATACTTGGACCCAAGCTCGAGCTTGTGATTAAACCCTCGTGTGATTACATCGGTGTCGGCTCCTTGGTGGTTTCTCGGATTCACAATCTTGGGCACAGCAATATACTGTTTTAAAATATATGATGTTCTAAATGTTTTATAGTGAGAGGATTTTCAGAATATCCAGATGTCAGTATTACTGCCTGATTTTGTTTTGGAAGTGTCTATCATGTTATTTTTCTCTAACTCCATTATAGTTTATTTTTTCTTCTATATTCTCCTTGGCACTACTAAATTATTTCTGGTAATTTAGTTATCATCTGTTGTTTTACCATTCCTTGTTTGAACCCATCATTCTTTCCTTTGAGATCTTTTTTTTTTTTTTAAGATTTTATTTATTTATTTGAGATAGCGCAAGTGTGAGTGGGTGGGAGGAAGGGTAGGGGGAGAGGGAGAATTAGACTCCCCACTGAACAGGGAGCCTGATACAGGACTCTATTCCAGGACCCTGGGATCATGACTTGAGCCAAAGTAGATGCTTAACCAAATGAGCCACCCAAGTTGCCCCTCCTTGAGATCTTCTTTTAGAGGGAATACATTTTCTTTATATTCTAGAACAGAATTGGATGGTGCCATAGCTTAAAATTTCTTTGTGGCTTAAATTTTTATGATGTTTCTTCTTATAGTTCACATATTAATACCTCTTTCCTTCCTCCATCTGGATATAGTTCTCATGCTGATTCCATATAGGTTAGCACTCATATTTGAGTGGTCTCACAAGTGATTGAAAAAAAGTTTGAAAGAAGAGGAATATGAGGCAGAGCCCACTTAGCAGAAAACTTAGTTTCTGGTCTGTCACGAATCTATTCCTTTCCATACTCTGCCTTTTCATCTCTTACCTCCAGACTGATATGAAGTGACATCTAACTAACAGGGAAGTTCCATATTGATAAACCAGGGAGACTCTGGTTATCTTAAATTAATTGCATAATTCTTTTTGTCCTCATTTTCTCTTCTGTCCTGTAAAAAAAGGAGTCTTACTCTTTTATGGTTGACACGTCTGAAAGTTTCTTTGTTTTTACTCCATTCCCCTTGCATGCAGATAGGTTTGGGGCTTCTGGACTTGCATCCAAACAAGTGTAAGGGCTAAGGGCAGAGGAATCCCAAAATGAGTTACTTTGGCATGGATGTTATTTTGAGATAAAAGCAATCCAAACCCATCAGATTCAGATAAAGTTCTTTACTCTCTCAACTGCCTGCCTTACCAGGAAAACAACTATCAACAGAGATGCCTCTTTACCTAAGAAACTTATCTGCATAACAGGGCAACCTTTGTTTTCCTGACATCTTCTTTCATCTTCCTGCTAATTGTCCTTGTTCTGTTTGTGTCCTGGGCCACTACCCCCTCTTTAGCTCATATAAGCATCATGTTGCCTATGTCTTTGGAATTTCCATGTCTGCATGGATTCCTATTTGTATGCTATTAAATTTGATTTTCTCCTGTTAATTCTGTCTCATGTCAATTTAGTTCTTAGTCTAGCTAGAAGAATCTTGAAGGATAAAATTCTTCCTCCCTAATAAAAGACTTCTACTTAATATCCACAGCATCCCCTATAGGCAACTTCATTTCACCTGATCCTATTTTCATTGTTATTAACAACCCTATTATATGGGTTTTAGCATTGCATTGGAGCTGTTTCGAGTTGAATCAAAGATGTTATTTCATCTTCTGGTTTTAATTCTTGTTGATGTGCTTATTTGAAAGAGGAAATTGCATTGCAGCAAAGAAAATGTTACCTCTGTGATCTCTAAACGTAAATAGAACAGTACAGTTTTCAGCATTAACCTAAATGTGTTTGCAAGCAAAGTCCAAGTCAAATTTAATCCCTCCTTCCCTCCTTTTTATTTGTTCATTCATTTCTTTTCTTGTAACAAAGCCTGAAACTCTTCAAATTCCCCTTATTGAGTAAGTGAAAACAAATAAGACAAAGGAAAGAAGATAAGATACTTTATGATGTAAGAAATAAAAAGAGGTTTGTCTCCCTCACACATATTTAACATTATCACAAATATGGTGACTACGAGGAAAATAATAATTCATAATAATTGGTAGATATTAATATGTTTCAAGTAAAGTAAACCTTAAGGCAGACTGAGTTTCCTATTAAGACAGCTCTGTTTCTCTTGCAAATCTTGTTACAATAATGTTTCTTTTACTTTGCTTTGCTTTGCTTTTTGTTCTGCCTTGAAAGACTGGGAAATGACCATAATAGCTGTTTTCCTTGGGCAGTGAGCAGTGAGTGAATGTTGAGCTCCCTGTGGACTGAGCATTTTGATGCAAATTTCCTCAGAAAAAGAAACAGTGTGGCTGATTGCTGCAGAAGCACTGTACCTCAGAGTATGGAATGCTTCACTGCTCTCCTATCCTGGGGCTGAGTATTAACTACACTAGTGAACAGCTAGTGCTTATCATCCCTACCATTCAGGCCACATAAATCTCTGGAAAGAGACGACGTCCCTCCAGGGAGTTTAGGCTAGCCCATAAAATGTCAAAAAACATCAACCTATATTTAGTCCAAAGAAATGCACAAGCTAAGGTTATTGAAGCTATTAGAAAAATATTTATATTATTACTATCATCAAAGCAATTAATTTTCAAGAAGGCTTTTTTAAATGTTTATTTATTTATTTATTTATTTTAAAATTTTTTATTTATTTATGATAGTCACAGAGAGAGAGAGAGAGGGGCAAAGACACAGGCAGAGGGAGAAGCAGGCTCCATGCACCGGGAGCCCGATGTGGGATTCGATCCCGGGTCTCCAGGATCGCGCCCTGGGCCAAAGGCAGGCGCCAAACCGCTGCGCCACCCAGGGATCCCAAGAAGGCTTTGTTTTTTGGGCAGAAAAGAATACTTTCTTTAAAAGCATTTCAATCACACAAATGGAAACATCCTAGAGTTCTCCTCATCACAAATTAGTGTAATTTTTAACTGACATTATACTGAAAAAGAAATAGAATAATATATGCATATAGTAAATTATCCTAGTAGCACAAAATTCCAGAATTAAAAGTAAATTTCCCTTGTACCTAAACCCTACCTCTATTCCCAGAGGGAAATCCATTATAATATCTTTATTTGATTATTATTTTAGAAGTAGTCATCATGTATTCAAGTATATGCATTAGAAATGCCACTCCAAAACATGGCTCTTTGGCAAATGGATTATTTTGAGCTGAAGGTCATCGAGAAACAACAGATGCAGGAAAAGCTCTAAATACTGGGCAAAAGTTTTATTTTTGTAAAGGAAATTCCCATTTGTAAAGGTGTCTCCATCTCCCACACCAGGAAGAGGAAGACTCTTAACAACTCTTGTCAAAAGAGAAGACAAAATTTAAAAACCGCATAGTAAAGCTTAAAAGGAAGGGAAAAAAACCCTTCCTTTATTCACCACTCTTCCAGGGCCTCTTCCCAAAACTTCCCTCGTCTCTTCAGAAGCCCCAAGCCCCTTTTTCTTTGTTAGCCAAAATTGGTATATAAATCCATGTTCTAATTGTTCCTTTGGGTTGCTCATTAATGGGCACTCCCATGTGTACATGAGCAATGCACATGTTATTAAACTTCTGTTTATTTTTCTCTTGTTAGTCTTTTACCAATCTAATTTTCAGGGCACCAGCTGGAGAACCTAAGATGGATAGAGGAAAAAGATATTTTCCCCTCCTCTACAATATAAAGTGTCAGTATATAAGAATATGTGTATGAATATCTACACAAATGAGTGTATTCTAAGTAAAAAAAAAAAACACAAAAGCAGTACAAATAAGTTTTTCTATAAAAATCAGTCAAGGGATTAATAAAATAAAAAGTTGTAAGATATGACACTATATACCTAAAATGTGGGGGTGGTAGAGAGGAGTAAAGAAAGGGCTTAAGCTTAAGCAATCATCAACTTCAAATAGGCTGCTATATGCAGAGTTTATATACAAACCTAAAGGTAACCACAAATCAAAAACTAGTAATAAATATCCAAAAGACAAAGAGACAGGAATCCATGTTATCACTAAAGAAAGCCAAGATACCATGAAACAGAGCAAGAGAAGAAAGGATCAGAAGAAAACTACTAAATAACCACAAAACAAATAATAAAATGGCAATAAATACATATCTATCAGTAATTAGTTTCAATATGAATGGACTAACCAATCAGAAAACATAGTGTGACAGAATAAATAAATAAGACGCATCTATCTGCTGCCTATAAGAGACTCTTTTCAGACCTAAAGACACCTGCAGGTTGAAAGTGAGGGGATGTTTATAATGCAAGTGGATGCCAAAAGAAAGCCAGGTTAGCAATACTTGTGTCAGACAAAATGACTTTAAAGCATTGACTGTAAAAAGAGACAAAAGACACTATAAAAAAATAGAACAATCCAGCAAGAAGAACAATTGTAAATATTTATGCACCCAACAGGGAATCATCCAAAATGTATAAAACCGTTAATGACAAACATGAAGGAAATAAGCGAGAATAATACAATAATAGTGGGGGACTTTAAGATCCCGCTTACATCAATGGACAGATTATCCAAATAGAAAATCAATAAGGAAACAGTGGCTTTGAAACACTAGATGAGATGGATCTAATAGATATATTCAGAACATTGCATCCTTTTTTTTTAAAGATTTTATTTATTTATTCATGAGAGACACAGAGAGAGAAGAGAGAGGCAGAGACATAGGCAGAGGGAGAAGCAGACTCCATGTAGGGAGTCCCATGTGGGACTTGATCCTGGGACTCCAGGATCACACCCTGGCCGAAAGCAGATGCTAAACTGCTGAACCACACAGGGATCCTCAAGAACATTGTATCCTAAAACAGCAGTGTACAAATGTTTTTCAAGGGCACATGGAACATCCTCTAGAATAGATCACGTATTAGGCCACAAAAGTGTTATGCTCATTGTTTTTTTATTCAATATATTTAAGGCATTTTCCTTATTAATAAATGTAGGTCTTCCTCATTTTTTCTTCCAATTGCATGGTCTATCACAATTTTTTTAAACCAGTTCTTAGTAGAACTTGAGATTGTTTCAGTGTTTTGTTATTACACATAATATTGTTACGTATTATATTATTACATATAATATTGTACATAAATCTTTCCAGATTTCAGTCTCTTATGACATATTACTAGAATTTGTCAACTAACAAAAAATACAAAAAGACTTTATTTGAAAAAACTCTTGCACAAAAGAGAAGGGGATTAATTCAACACAAGAAGGAAGCCATAACCTGAGATCTGCAAGTGTCTCAAAGGTCAGACAGAAAGGACATTTCGTTGACAAGGAGGGTTAAACAAGGCTAGAACAAATTGGTTGTGAGGCAGTGGAAAGAGCGGGTGGGGTTGTTACTGGGTGGAACTCCTGGACCTTTGCCTTCTCCAAGGAAAGAATTTAGTTGAGACTGGAGAGGGAATTAAAGTAGCAAAGGCTTCTTATTTAGCAAGAAATAAGAAACTGTCTTATTAGGAACTGTCCCTTATTTAGGGACAGTAACACTCCAGAGACAGAAGAGCAGGCTGACCCAGGGATGGGTGACAGCACACTGAATTTCTCACTGAGTTCTTTTATGGGGTTTTATTTGGTCTTCTCCCTGACATCTTGTATTATCAATCCACTCTTGGATCTGCCTTGGGTTTCTTCCCCTCCAACCTTTTGTGCAAGTTTGTGTGCTCATCTTCTCTTGAGTGCCCAAGTGCAACCTGTAGCAGGAGATGGCAGCAAACCTCACTGCAAATAGTACTATCATAATATTATAACAGCCTCCAGGTTACTAGTGGACATGGTCTTTCTTAAGTGCACATGCTCTGAAGTTGGGAAAGTCCCTGTAGCCCATATCTTCTGCTTATCTGTCTGTGCTGAACTGCAAAAGGAGTTGGTCTAAAGCAGATGGAATGGTCTCTGGGTGGAGACTGAGTGGTCCCTGGCAATTGTCCACCTGTCATACTCCTTTCTCCCCTCCTGCTCATGTCTGTCTAACTGCCTACTCCAACAGAGTCAAGAGGAAATTTGCTGGGGAAGTTTTTCACCTGAGGTCATTGGATTCTCTGGAGAGGCCATTAAAAGGGGTTGTTCTGCATTGCAGTGCTTGCTTGCTTAAATTCAAAGATAATTTAGGGTCCAAGGCCTATGGCCAGGGGAGAAGCCTGATTAAAATCTAGTCAAAGCATATAAGTACACAGTTTGTCGAGATTCATTAATAGGAATAAGTTGCTCAGCTAATCATTGAAGAGCACCCCCAAACCCCGCAAAGAAAAACGAATTTAGATGGTTCTTGTCCAGACTTTTCATAGGTAAACAAAGGGGTCTTTGGTAAGTCTATCTTACCTAAGTCATATGCAGCAGGATGTTGCTTGCAGTAAGCTATTTCTCAGAACATAAAAGTGTGGAAGGATTTCTTAACTTTCACTGTTTTTCAGGAGCACAAGGCTCTGAGGAAGTTCAATATTGTCAAATTTGAATGTCAGAATATTTGTATTAAATTCTAACAGCTTTCATTTGCTTGTTTCTTTTCATTTCTGTGTTGTTCTCTTATGACCTTCTATGATTGCTACATTTAGTTCTTTAATTTTTTATACCATGTTTTGTTTTTTCTCTAGTTAGTTTTTTTGTCTCATTAAAAGCAAAGACTGGCTTTTTAAATTTCTCTCTATTTTCCATTTAATTCCCACTCACTAAATAATCATTTAGCAAATACATATACTTGAGCAGAAAAATATGCATATATGAGAAAGGCACCCAGAAAGCGCTGAAATGCCTCTTTGTGATAGGATTTAAAATTGCTCTAGAACTTGGTTTTCAGTGGGATTCTGTGGAATCCTGGGGTCTGTTATTTAATGCTATGAGTTCAATGAGATAACATGACTTAGAAAAGCAAAACAAAAATGTATCTTTTTAAACTTCACCTTCCATACAATGAGAGCACTTTCACACAGTGGTGGACCTTGATGGAGTAGCCCTATTAGCAATTTCCTTAGAAATCCTTCAGTCCTTATGGCAATGAGCAATAGAAAGAGTTTATTTGTTGTCATTTTTTGATGTGAGATAGGAGAAGCCATCAACAATTGCTGAGAGTACAGTTTGTGGAAGGGAGGGCAGTAGGCTGATGACATCAAATACCTCCTTGGATATCCAGATGCCTTAATAGAAGAGTAAACCAACTCTAGTGGAATAATAGAAAATCAGATGGAAATTTCCATTGTAAAGACATTTTTACTCACATTGATGACTCAGCTTCTCCTTCATATTTTGCTGTTGTAGATATTGCCAAGTATGGACTGTGTAGATTAAAAATGAATTGTATTATAACTCTTTAATGTTATAATACAATTATATTATACAGTTATATGCAGTGTTCTCGTTTAGCTATTCATTAGTGTTTAAGAAAAACATGTCTGATGATCCAATGTGACCATTTTTGAAAGAAAACTGAGATGAAAGGGAGTTCTATGCTTAAGACTGTTAACAATTTTGATTAAGTTCTTGATGAGAAATTATAATGTATTGAGTCATTTTACTCAAGAGTACAACAGGGAATGCAGTAAAAGTCTGTCCTCACATTGAAGGGTTGGTTCTTAACAAGAACTGAGCTCCAGAAATTGTCATACTGATCACATGTCAAAGAGAGCTTCTTTATCTAACCGGATAAGTCATCAGATTTCCCCAATAAATCTTGTGCTATAGCATCTGTAAGATTTGTAAGTGATAGGAAAATTCAAGAGAAGTTTATCTTCTGTAAATCACTGCCTGAAACATGCAAAGGCTTTGTGTTTTGTCTTCATATTTGTGACAACAGCAAAAGAGATATGGGGTGATTTTTCATACTACATCATAAAATGTAATTTTTTTTTGCCTGATTCTCTTGGAATGCTTATTCTTTAAATTCAGCCACCATGCCATGAGGAAGCTCAAAAAGTCTGTGAAGAAATCTGTATGAAAGTTCCACTCCCAAAACTCCAATGAAGTTCCAAGCTGTATGTAAGCATCTTTTTGCTATTTCTACCAAGCTTTGCCCAAATTGCCAATTTGTAAACAAAACAAAGGATTTTTGTCATTTTAAGCCATTAAGGTTTGGGTGCAGTTTGCTTCGCAGAAATAAATAACTAGACTAGATTTTGGCACTGAGTGGAATACAGCCATGACAAAAACCTCAGGCTTTGTAACTGTGATAGATGATGTCTAAAAAAATTTCTAGAAAATTACTTCCAAAAGTCTAAGGAGATTTTGGGACAGTATTTGCAATGAAGGCATAAAGGAAAGTAAGGAAAATGTTAGTGGAAGCTGAAAGTAAGAGAAGCCTGGTTATGTAGTGGTGGGAGGCTTGGTACACCATTCCCTGCAGTAGGGTGAACCAAAGGGAAATGTGCTTAGTGAACTTGATGATATAGGTAAGAAAATTTTGAGACAGAATATTGGAGTGCTGACTTGCTTCTTTGGGCTGTCTCTAGGAAAATGCAAGTGGAGGGAGGTGAGCTTAAGAAAAACCTATTAAATCTTTAGATGAAATTTCCTGGAAATATAAATGAATCAGGACTTAATGGGTTTGAAATTAAATCATAACACTGTTTTTTTTATTCCCAGATGGCCCAGATAGCAAATTATTCTGAAATTAAGACATGGCTTCAAGGTAAAAACCCCATTCAGAGTAGACCTGTGAGATCCTTAAGGACCTGAGGAAAAAAAAACATTTAGAGTATTGCTTCATAGACCCTTTCGAGGAGCTCTCAGAAAGATATAAGGGCATGTCTTACAAACTCTATTACAACAGTCTTCTAGGAATCTTAAAGCCATTGTCCCATAGATATTTCACATGGAACATAAGGTAGAGAAGGACTTACCTCAAATTAAGAATATGGCTTTTGTCTAGTAAAGTTGGTTATATAAATTGATAGGCAAAAAGCCTAAACATTTTTGAAAAAATTGTACCAGTTTGGACAAAAATATCAAAAAGAGTATAAAATAGAATGATGCCTTAGATTCTGAAATGGTCGTAGGCAAGAAGCAGACAGAGAAAATTACTGCAAACACAGATTGTTTCCTATGGAAAAAGAAGAGTGACTCAGAAACCAAAAGCAATGGTTTTGGAGGCTGGAGACAAGAACTACAGAGAACAGTTCTCATGCAGGACATCTGAGCCCTAATCATGGAATTGACAGTCTATTCCTTCCTGTATTTCAGAATTTTTATAGACCAATAGCTGCTGTGTCTTTTAAATTCCCTCCCTTTTAGAATGAGAGTGTCTATGGTAATGATCCTACCTATTCCTGTTGCCTATCTCACCAATATATATGTGTGTGGTAGGTAAATAATGTATCTTTAGCTTCTCAGTTCTTTAGATCAAGAGAAATAGTACTTAAAAGTTGTATGTAAGTACCCCTACCCAAAAGCTTCATCTACACCTAGACCTGATTGAGATAACAAATTGTGGGCTTAAAGCTGATGATGCTCTAATGGGATGTGTCTTAGGGAAGGGGAGAATATATTTTGCTTGTGGGAGGAATCTAGATTTTTGTGATCAGAAGACAAACTGTGACATTGTACTTTCCAAAAATGGTTACCAAACTATCTCTCACTTCATATATTCTTATTATAGCATAAGATTGATACGCCTTGATTTGAAATCCTGGTTCCATGGTGCTTAGCTTTGTATTTGGATAGGCTGTTTATTCTGGTAAAAGTGAGACATTTTGACATCTGAGGCTAGGTCATGAATATAATACTGCTTCAGCCTCGAAGGGATACTTACTTGCTCTTGGAACATATCCACTGTGCCACTAGGAAAGCCAACAAATTCAGGGAGAGCCCATATGAAAGGAACTGAGGTATCTGGCCCCAATTAAGTGCCCCCTGACAAATAAACCTACTTGTCAGCCATGTGAGTGAGCCAGCTTGTAAGTAGGTGCTCTATCTTCCAACTGAGTGGGTGCTTCATAGAAACAAAGACAGCCTTGCTACACCTGCCAAATTGTGGAACTGTGGGGGGAAACAAGTTACTTTGCTATTGAAAACCACTATGTTGGGAGTAAATATTACGCAAGAGGAAATGGGGATTTCCTAAGACCTGAAAATTATTTGAAGATTCATCCAAAATGGGAAAAATGGAGAAATTTATCTCTACAGTAAAATTCCTATTGTCATAAGGTTTTCATTTTTTTCTACCTTTTGGAAACACTAATCTTCATCTTTGTGGATTATGATTGTGATGATTCCTTATGAGAGGGAAAGATATTAGTTTCATCCCTTTGAGAACCATGGACATGATGTCTATTTACTTTAGATATAGTGCTTTTAATTCAAGTGCTGAATAAAAAAAGTAAAACAACAGAAGTCCCATTGTTAGAATTTTAAATCTCTTAATATTTTCAGTGTATATCTGATGGTCTTGAGAAATATTACACTTTCCAAAATAAGCCTATAATTATGGATTCTTGGTCTAAGAGATAGCTTAACTATAATCAACCAAATACCTGGTTATTCTCTGAATTAATGACAATATTATCAACCATTAGTTAACACCTACAGCCTGACAGGTACTGCCTGCCACATATATTGAAGAGCACTTCAGTAAAATGACATGAGATATAAGCATAAACAAGTACATAGCTTAGAATATTCCTGAATCTAGAAGTTATATTTTGTAGTTCCATATTTCTCTGAAAAAAGCAAGAATGCCAATTTTTCAGTGGAATTTGGTATTGTGAAGATAACAAAGCATAACAAACAGTGGAGCATATTTTCAAAATTATATTAATTCAGTAAGAAGACCAACTGATGCTATTTTGTGGCCCTGTTTTCACTGAATATATTCAATTTCACTGAGTTAATTCAATTTTATTTCATTAGTGCCAGCTGCTAAACCTTTTTAAATGTTGATTTCTTTCCAAATGTAAAGAAAATACTCAGCAAATCCACTGTTTCTTATTGAATTTTGAAGGGTAGAAAATGAATCTTTATTGAAAATATTCTGTAAGAATCTGTTTGCAAAATTAAGTATAACTTCAAATTGTAAACTAGAAACTCAGAAATTATAATGTTGATGAAATAGCACTTGAAGGGGTGGGGTGTAGAACAAGCCACCCCAAAATTTGGCATGAAAATTATTTTGAACTAAAGGCAATCAAGACCCAGGAGATTCAGAAAAAGCTCTTTACCTCCTATTTAAATGCCTAAAAAAGTTAAAAATTCCTCACTGGAGGAGAAAATCTACATTTATAAAATAAATTTATGTTAGAAATTTATATTCCTGCACCAGGAAAAGAGCTAATACTAGAGATCATTTTACTTTGTTTACAGTACATTTCTTCCACTCATCTTCCAATGAATTGCCTCCCCAGAATCCCTAACTCCTATCCCTTTTCTTAGCTCAGGATGGTATGTAAGTCCCAACTGTTCGGCTGCCTTTTGAGTCTCATATCCTTGTGTGGCTCCCACGTGTATGTACATAATTAATTTATTTTTCCTGTTACCTGACCTATGTCAATGTAATTCTTAGACCAACCATAGAATCTAGTAGGGTAGAAGGGAGAATTTTTAGTCCCTTGCATACTATATCCTGAAGCCCTCACTTGGGAATACAGAAAACAAAATATTAATAACCTCTAGAATATACACCTCTTTCATTCTCTCTGTATGACAACGTGGGAGCTGAGGGCAAAGTCACTCCAAGATGGGCCACTTGGGCATGAAGATTGTTCTGAGGCAAAGGCATTCAAGAACTTGTGGGTTTAAGAGAAACTTTTGTCCCTCCCTTAACTACATAGAAGTATCTAGCCTGGGGGTCTTTCCCAGAATAAGGGCTATTAGTAGAGATAAATTTTATCTGAGTGACTCATCTGTATGGCAGGGCAGACATTATTTTCTGGTGAAGTGCATTCCTCTCCTCTGAAGTCTCAGACCCTTGCCCCATTCTCTAGTTCAGAATGACATATACACCTCATTTTGCCTGTCTTTGGATTTTCCCTATCTATGTCGATTCCCTGTATGAACACTGTTAACTCTGAGCTTCTCTTGTTATCTGTCTTATGTGAATTCACATCTTAGTCCTGTCCTTGATGAGGACAGGAATTCTTGCTCTCCAACTATATTTTGTGTGAAGAAATACTAATATACTAATAATACTAATACTCAATTGGAAAGGTTATATCATGGCTCAAAGTTAATTAGTGGGATATTCCTCAAGGAAAATATGATTTTTTTTTGCTTCAAATGAAGTATTCACTTTTCTGACTATAAAATATTTAATAATTAGGAAATGTCTATAAATTCATTAAAAATTTAAGATTTGCTTTTCTAATCGTCTTGAAATTTTAAATTTATTTTATAATCAATCTTCACTTTTCCCCATTCACCTTTATTTTTATTACAACTTGTTAATTTGTGTTGCTTGTATTATCTTATTGTTTTCAAAACTTTTGGAATTTATTTTTTTACCTATGATTTTTAAATACATTTCTGGCAAAATATCTCACATAAGGTTTTTCATAAAGCAAATCATGAAATTTTAATTTTTGTGATACAAATGAAATGTGTTGATAGTTATTTATCATTTTATATAAAGCCCATTATATAATTATAAAATACCATCTTTAGGTTAACATGGAGAATAAACATTTCTTATTTTCTCTTTATCTTTTTCATAAGGGTATCCTTCAACTCCATCTGACTTCCTGGCTTAACTATGAACCTCAGAACTAAATATATAGGGAGTTTAAAATGGAGATAAAAGGGGTGCCTGAGTGGCTCAGTCAGTTAAATATCTACCTTCAGCTCAGGTCATGATCCAGGGGTCTTGAGATTGAGTCCTCCATTGAGCCCTTGCTCAGTGGAGGGTCTGCATCTCCCTCTCCTTTTCCCCCTTCCCCTGCTCATGCTCTCTCTTACACTCACTCTCTCTTTCAAACAAATAAATAAAATCTCTTTAAAAATGGAGATAAAGACATAGATGGGAAGGAAGAATGTACGAGAATTATCAGAGATTGCAAACTTTAGATTAGCCCAGAGACATAGCTACTTTCTTTCATAAGAAACTGGACCACAGATTTTTCTCTAGGATATTTTGTGACTTTGTTTCAAGGTTAAAAGCAATATAACAGGTTAAGATGGCAGAACCATAGGAAGACCCTAACCTTGCCTCATCCCTTTAACACAGCTAGGTAAATATCAAGTCATTCTGAGATAGGAGATTGGGTTTAAGGACTGAGCAAACAAACTCCACAGCTAGAGGGACAAAAGAGGCAACATTGTGGAAGGTAGGAGATGAGATGTGATTCGGGAGAGAAAAGAATTGTGGGTGCTGCAGAGGACAAGGAGCCCTTAATCACAGAGAAGGGAGAGAGAGGGAGGAAGGGGCGGGGGGAGACAGAGAGAGAGAGAGAGAGAACCAACGAAGTGCAGGACACTGCACAAGAAAAATATTTCCCCAAAACCATTAGTGGGGAAAATGAGAGGGGCTAATCATTGCAAGTTTTTACAAGCAGCAGAGCTCAAAGACTAAAGTTTCAGAAGTCTACACCATTACAAGGTGGAGCCTGGTGGGTATAGAGGTGCTTCTGTGAAGATGGAGGGCAAAGGCCCAGGAGCCAACAGCATAATCTGAGGATTCCCTGAGTCACACTGGGAGAGACAGTTGCTCTTCTTGGACTGTATTTGGGAAAGGTGGCACTGCCTCTCTAGGGACAAAAGAGCCGGCAGGTGCCATTGAGCTGTCCTGTCCATTAGCACAGGAGCAGATAACTGCTGAGGACAGCTAACCTGGACTCTGGCTTCTTGCTGTGTTTTACCATAAACTCCAAGCCCCTGCACATTCATGTGACAGTCCTTTTGGGACAAACTGGCACCAGCCACAGTGCTGTGAGACCCTCCCCCAGATCCATCCATGCAGGCTCCTTAACATTTGGAATTTTAAAACTGATACAGGAATTCAGCAAAGTGGCAGGTTATAGAGTCAACACAGAGAAGTCTGTTGAATTTCTATACACTAACAGTGAAGCAGCAGAAAGAGAAATCAAGGAATTGATCGCATTTACAATTGCACCAAAAACCTAACCAAAGAGGTAAAAGAGCTGTACTCTGAAAACTATAGAACATTTATGAAAGAAACTGAAGATGACACAAAGAAATGGGAAAATATCCCATGTTCTTAGGTTGAAAGAAAGAATATTGTTAAAATGTCTGTACTTCCCAAAGCAATCTACACATTTAATGCAATCCCTATCAAAATATTAGCAGCAGTCAAGAAACACAGCTTCATAGAGCTAGAAGAAATAATCCTAAAATTTGTATGGAACCACAGAAGGCTCCAAATTGTCAAAGGAACCTTGAAAAGGAAGCAAAGCTGGAGGTATCACAATTCCAAACTTCAAGTTATATTACATAACTGTAGTGATCAAGACAGTATGGTACTGGCACAAAAACAGACACATAGATGAATGGAACAGAAGACTCCAAAATGTAATCCACAACTCTATGGTCAACTAATCTTTGACAAAGCAAGAAAGAATATCCAATGGGAAAAAGATAGTCACTTCAACAAATGGTGTTGGGAAAAATGGGTAGCCACATGCAGAAGAATGAAACCGGCCCACTTCCTTAAACTGTACACAAAAATAAACTCAAAATGGATGAAAGACCTAAACGTAAGACAGGAAACCATCAAACTCTTAGAGGAAAACACAAGCAGCAACCTCTTTGACCTTGGTTGTAGCAACTTCTTACTAGACACGTCTCTGGAGGCAAGGGAAACAAAAGCAAAATGAACTATTGGGGCTTCATCAAGATAAAAAAAAAACTTCTGCACAGCAAAGGAAACAATAAAACTAAAAGGCAGCCTATGGAATGGGAGAAGATATTTGCAAATGATGTATCTGATAAAGGTTAGTATCCAAAATCTATAATGAACTTATCAAACTCAACACTCAAAAAACAATTGAGTTCCGATATGGGCAGAACACGGGGTGCCTGAGTGACTGTCAGTTAAGCATCTGCCTTTGGCTCAGGTCATGATCCCAGGATCCTGGAATGGAGCCCCACATTGGGCTCCCTGTTTGGCAGAGTGTCTGCTTCTCTCTCTCCCTCTGCTGCTTTCACTCTCTCTCTTTTGTCAAATAAATAAAATCTTTTTAAAAAATGGGCAGAACACACGAATAGATATTTTTCCAAAGAAGACACCCAGATGACTAACAGGTACCTGAAAAGATGCTCAACATCACTCATCATCAGAGAAATACAGATCAAAACCATGATGAGATACCAACCTACACCGGTCAGAATGGCTAATATTAGCAACACAGGAAACAACAGATGTTGGTGAGGATCCAGAGGAAGGAAACCCCTATGCACTGTTGGTGGACATGTAACTGGTATAGCCACTCTGGAAAACAATGTGGAGGTTCCTTAAAAAGTTAAAAGTAGAGATACCCTATGATCCAGCAATTGCACTATTAGGATTTAGCCAGAGGTTATAAATATTGTGATCCAAATGGGCACATGTACCCCAATGTTTGTAGCAACAATGTCCACAACAGCCAAACTATGGAATGAGCCCAGATGTCCATTGACAGATGAATGGATTAAGATGTGGGGTGTGTGTGTGTGTGTGTGTGTGTGTGTGTATTGGAATATTACCCAGCCATAAAAAAGAATGACATCTTGTCGTTTGCAATGACGTAGATGAAGCTAGAAGTTATTATGCTAAGTCAAATAAGTCAGTCAGAGAAAGACAAATACTGTATGATTTCACTCATATGTGGAATTTAAGAAACAAAATAGATGAACATAGGGAAAGGGGAGGAAAAAGAGAGAGAGGCAAACCATAAAAGACTCTTAACTGTAGAGAACAGACTGAGGGTTGATGGAGGGAGGTGGCTGAGGGATGGGTTAAATGATGAGTATTAAGGAGGACACTTGTGATGAGCACTAGGTGTTATATGTAAGTGATGAATCCCTGAATGTTATTTCTGAAACCAGTATTACACTGTATGTTAACTAACTCAAATTTAAATAAAAATTTAAATAAATAAAAAGTTAAAAGCAGACCAAAAGAGTAAATAAAACATGTTTAAAAGTCAAGAAACAAAAAAAAAAACAAAAAAAAAAAAACAAAAAAACAAAAAAAAAAAAAATAAAAAAAATAAAAGTCAAGAAACACAGTGAATTTTTAGGTCTAATTTATAAATACTTTTCACTTTGTTTCCTGAGTATGTAGCTTTGGATGTTTTAAAGAATCATGATAGTTACTAGACATTTTTTTTTTATAAAATAGAAAAAAATGAACATTGTTGAATAGCCCTCCTGTCAAGTTTTCACATAACAATTTAGTCACATAGAATAGCAATAGTAAGGGCAAAGTATACTATATTCTTACAGGTAGTGTTGAAGCAACATACTCAAAACATACAGACAGCAATCAATAATATTCTTTGTCAGTGTCCTAAGTATCATGGATTGCTTGCAACCACCCATCAATAAGCCCTCATTGAGCTTCTGAGTGGTACATCCCTGCATTTGTGTGCCTAAGTATTGAATAGACTTTCACTGAACTAAAAGGAGTAATAGGTTAGCCTTTACAAAGTGCCCATGCTGGGCACTTAATATAGATTACTTTTAATCCTCACAACAATCTCATAAGGTAAGTATCATCATCAAAACAATTTTATATGTAGACACCAAAGATTGTAAATATTAGGAGCATGTCCAAAGTTACAGTTTGTCAAAGCCAGGATTCCAGCCTGTTTCTTCTCTGATTTTAAACCTACTTATGCTCTTACTTCTCCATCTTACTTCTTTAATACAATGATGATAGTAATGATGATGATGATGAACAGTTATAGTTTTTTAAATGGTTAGTTAACTGTATTAACTACAGTGGTGAGTGCTTTGTATACTTTTTCCTATTATCTTACGTTATCCCTTTCAATCTCTTTGCAATAATTAAAGAATTAAGGTATTTTAAGATGCAAATCCTCTATTATTATAGAGGGAAAAGATGGAGAAGTAATTTGTCCTAAATCAAGCAGCTCATAGTTGACTAGTTAGGTTTAAGCTATGTCTGAAATCTCAGCTGATCCTTGATCCTTTAACCTTTATGTAGAATTGATTTCAAACTGAGACTTTGAGAAGGAGAAAAGAGAAGCTGAATGCATTAATACAACATAAAATTATCTTATCAAATAACTCTCACTCCTCAAGAAGATTATGTGGTCACTGACTATCTGGTGACTGTGGTCAGAGTAAGAATAATAATATTTTTGTCTCTTTTGTTTGCTTACTAATAGCATTTGTGCACTTGGATCCCTTATTTCGAAATAATGTATTCAGGATTATCTCTGAGTTTTCTAGGAAAAAAAATGAGAAAGAAAGGGAGTTTGAGGGAAAAGGAGGTAGTTTTCCTAAAAAACAAACAAACATATTTAGGACTTGTTAGGAAGTTGTTCTACAGGTAATTGTTCTCTTTCAGTGTACAGACTATTAGAAAAACTTCTATCACTTTTTTTGTATCTTCTGAAAAAAAAAACAACTAGAACAGGCAACTAAGGGGGCAGAGGAGAAAGGGGGAGTAGGAGCTGTGGGGGTGTGATTACTGCACTATGGCTGTGTTGTGGGAGAGGAAGCAAACTCATCATTCCAGATCCTTTGGAGTTCATACTCTGCGTGTTTTCAGATTGGGGTTGTTGTAATGAATGTGGAGTCTCATGAGAAGAAAATAGCAGGACACCACAACATGATGGAATGCTGCAAGTACAAATATTTTAAACATGGATCCTTTTATCCTAGGAATTTTCTTTATAAGACCACTATCCTAACAGATAGCAAGTAGGTTGTAGAGTTAAGACATTTATAAATATCAATTCAGACCTAGTATTTTTAAAATCTGGGTGACCTTATGCATTTACTTAACTTTGCTGCTTCTCAGAGTTTTATCTGCCCAATAGGAATAATGATATAGATGCAGAGTGTTGTCAGGGAGACTCCGCCTCTACATATTGCCTGACATATAGATAATGAATAGTGGTTATTTTATTTTTCAAAACATAGTTTCTTTTTTTTTTTTTTTAAGATTTTATTTATTTCTGGGGGGGGGGGGCAGAGACACAGGCAGAGGGAGAAGCAGGCTCCAGGCAGGGATCTTGACGTGAGACTTGATTCCAGGACTCCAGGATCATGCCCTGGACCGAGGGTGGGCGCTAAACCGCTGAGCTACCCAGGCATCCCACAAAACATAGTTTCTGCCTCTAAGATGATTAGGATCTAACTGTAGAAAATATAGAAAGAAAGTTTATGTTAATACTTTATTAAAATAAGATTATTTCTCCCTCAGCTCTAACATATGTAAGATAAAACAGGGGCACCTAGGTGGCTCAGTCGGTTGAGTGTCTACCTTCGGTTTGGGTCATTATCCTCAGGTCCTGGGATCGAACTCCATAACAGCCTCCCTGGTCAGGAGGGAGCCTACTTCTCCCTCTCCCTCTGTCTGCTGCTCCCTCTGCTTGTGCTCTCTCCCTCTCAAGTAAATAAATAAAATCTTTATTAAAAAAAAAAAAAACTGCATGGCAAATGCTCCCAGATTCAAAAAATGAGGTTTTAGACCATACAGGACATTCAAAGGAGGTGGTTGAAAACCTTTTTTGAGTTCACTTTAGCAAAATTTTCACTTAAGAGTTTGAAAGGTATGCCAGAATTTCTTGGAAGATAGCTGTCTGCATGCTATGAAACCCATCACCATCTCTCATGGCAAAGAGGCACTCCTTTTTTCTCTCACCTCTCCTTCAGTGAGACTACTTGAGAGGTTGATATTTACCAAGTGGTGTCTGGACTCATCCTTGAAAATCTCTCCAAGCAAAAGTCTGGCTGTATGTATGACTCTGTGATGGGAAAGGAGGAAGAGAGAGGATAGCAGTGAGAGCAAAAGTTCTACCATTTTACCTGGCCAGGATGTGTAACCTTTTTTGGGCCACATGAATTCCTAGAAGTTTAAGTCAAAGCCATTTAGAGAAGACCCTGCCCCAGCAGGCCACCTTCCAAAAGCAAAGTAATACTAAAGGAAAGGTCTCTGCAGTTTATACTTTTTGAGATATGACTGGGGGAGGGTAGGATATGAGTGATTGGTTGGAGAGTAGATGATCTAAATTAGGGATCTGGGTGATGGAGAATGTCATTAGAAATCTCCCAAGAACCAGATATGCTCCCCAAATAGAAATTGGCCCTGATTATCTATGAAGCTCAATAAACATTCAATTTTAGACAATCCCGAGGTCCACCAGCAGATCATGGCGGGACTAGTCAAGTGGAGCCTTTCTTGCCTTTTTTCTGTTGCTGCTCCTGCCCTAGTGTGGTCAGACACCATGACTAGCAAGAGCTAAGAGGAAATAGTGCAAGGCAGCAAAGCAGAGAAGATACTGACAACACTCCTCTCTTTTCTTTTCCTTATAGGTTTCCAGGGGATGCTTCCTTGAGAAGAGCAGTTTGGAACTTTAATGACATTGGATTTGTGTTGGTTTTCTGTTTCTGCCTAAGAAATTACCCCACATATAGTGGTTTAAAACAACACACATTTGCAAGCTCACAGTTCTGTAGGACAGAAGTCCAAATGACTCAACTGAGTTCTCTGTTTAGGGTCTGATGATATCAAAATCAGTGTTGACCAAGACTATGTTTTCATCTGGAGCTTGGAGTTGTCTTCCAAGAGTATGCCTGTTATTAGCAGAGTTTACTTCCTTTTGGTTGCAGGATTGAGATATTTATTTATTTATTTATTTATTTATTTATTTTTTTTTTTTTAGGATTGAGATATTTATGTCCTTGTTAGATGTAAGCAGGGACCGCTCTCACCTCTTTAAGAACACCTGATTCCTTAGGGCACCTGGGTGGTGGTTGGTTAAGCGGTTGACCTGTTTTCAGCTCAGTTCATGATCTCAAGTCCTGGGATCAAGCCCTAATTCGGGTCTGTGCTCATGGGGGAGTCTGCTTGTGAATTCTCTCTACCACCCTGCTCTTCCCCCTGCTTGCTTACTATCTTCCCTTAAAATAAATAAATCTTAAAAAAAGAGAGAGAACATCCAATTCCCCCTCATGTGACCCACTACAGGTTTAAAGCCTGGTTCTTTCTTACACTTGGAGTCTCTGGAATCCTCTTCTGCTTCAGCCCGAGAAAAGCTCTTTGGTTTTAAGGGCTCATGTGATTACTTTAGGCCTGGCCAAATAATCTCCCTATCTAAAAGTCAACTGTGCATATCACATAACACAATCACAGGAGTGATATCTCATCATATTTAAATATTCCAGGGATTAGTACAGCAAATCTCTAAGAGGCCATTTAGACAACCTACCTATCAGAGAATTGAGCCTTTTAATTATCGCAATGATGTCATTTTTTCCCTTTGTTTTGATTCCAAGTGACTAGACAGCTTTTTACGATCTGAAAGTGCCCAATAAAATAGGAGGCCCAGCAGAAGATTTTATTCAAGTGTGAGAAAATAATTACCTTTACAGATTGGGGTTAAATGGGTATTGGTGGTGTTTGATGAGAGGATTTTCCTTTTATTTTGCTATATCCTACTGATTGGTTTAAACAAAATGCATTGGCCTTAAGTAAATTGTGGTTTGCGATAGAGGGACATAACCAGTTATCTCTCCTTTCCCTGCTCCAAGGATGGGGTAGGCAAATAAATACTTTGAGTTCATTTTCTTTTTAAACTAGGATATCCTGTTAATCTTCCTAGGTTAGGTGGCAAGAATCTCTTGGAATCCATGTAGGTCAGTGTTCCAGTGCCCAAGGAGAAATGAAAGATGCTGGAGAGTGGATCTGAAAGAACAAGCAGAAATTATTCAGCACAATAATATATTGCAATAAACTGAGCAAGAGATGATGGTGACTTGGAGGAAGATGGTAGGAATAGAAGAAGAGAGAGGGTTCTGGATAATATTTTGAATATATAGTGGGCAGATTTTGTCAAATGAATTAGCTGTGGGCTATGAAAGAGAGGAAAATAAATCCAAGATTTGGGGTTTGTGGAACTTGGATGATGGAGATGCCATTTACTGATGTGGAAGAGATTTGGAGGGAGCAAATGTGATATGCATTAAGAAAATGGGACTTTATAAAAACTGTAACCATTTTTTTTAAAGATGCATTTATCCATTGGAAAGAGAGGGAGAGAGCAGAGTGTGGGTGTGGGGAGTAAAGGGAGAGGGAAAGGGAAACCCAAGCAACCTGAAAGATATCCAATATTTGGTGACAACTTTTAAAATCTTACGCCTTTCTCATCCACAGTTTTGTCTAGAACTCATTATAGAGAGTCATATCCACATCTGATTCCATATTTGCTTGATCTTCCTCATCCCTGTCTCCTCTTTGGTTCCATAGTGACTTCCGAGCTTCTGGTCTATCATTTAAAAATTCTCTCTATCCCTCCTCCTTTCTCTAAATGTCCTCAGTCTTTTGAAATGTGAATTTCTCCTAAGGATTCTCCTCCCCTGTGGCACTATCAAGCAATAGTCTCAGTCTTTCCAAATTGTATGTGGCTGTAAGTGGAGTAGCTTCTTCCCTGATGTTCCTTAACACTTTAAAACTACTTTCCTTTCTCTTTTCCCTAAAATTCCTTGTCTTTGAAGATTTTGCTCCCAATCTATAATATACTTCTATACTTATACATAGACGGTTTCCACTCAGTAATGACTTTAATTGTTGGCTCAATGTCGCTGTCTCTAATGGCACTCTAAGTCACAGTGGCTGCAATGTCTGTGTGTGATCTTTGTGGTCTTCTGATGTCCTAGTTCCTGGATACCTTCTCTTTCAGTATTCTCTCTTCCACATCCATTCTGTCTTTTCCCATGGGCATTCCCCAGACCTTGACATTATGAATATCATAATGTCAATCATCTCCTCCATGAATTCAATTTGAAATGCCTCACTTTCTGATCTCTACTTCTTGTCATTTCCACTCCTTCCTCTAAGACCTTTCAGTCCATAAATTCTATCACATTTTCACAGATGCTTGTTTCCCATTTTCAGTGTCTTTCAGTTGTCAAACACCAGGAATAATAAACCTATAGTTGAACACATTGGGTGAAAGGTTCATTTCAAGGGGGGGACAATGCATACCATAAGGGCATCTGAGTCAGAGTGCATTACAAAAAGCTAATTGCTAGGAACTGGGTTCATGTTTGGTGATTTTAGGAAAGGTTTATTAGGAAGTAGGACTTTACTATTCATTTGGATGCTGTGAGGCATGTGGCATTCTGTGATTGGATTTCTGAATACCTCTTATCTATAGAGTAAGAAGAATGAATCAATACCAAAGCTATAATTTCTTTTAAAGATTTTATTTATTTATTCATGAGAGACACAGAGAGAGGGGCAAAGACCTAGGCAGAGGGAGCTTGATGTGGGACTCAATCCCAGAACTCCAGGATCATACCCTGAGCCAAAGGCTGAGACTCAACTGCTGAGCCACCTAGGCATCCCTATTTTTTATTAAAGATTTTATTTCCAAAGCTATAATTATTAATGGAGCCACAGTCACATATTATCCAGGACAGGAAGATGTTTAGTTATTTTTGTAGTTTGAACAATTTCAGTTTTGTCTGTGTTTAGACATGATTACAGAAGGGTCTTTTTTGTCTCTTGTTCCATCATTGTCTGAGTGGCCTTATCTGATATTAATGTTCTGTGGAATTATGTTCAACAGGAAACCAATACAATCTAGCTAATAATACCAGGCCAGCTCCCTCATGTCAGAATGGCTTTTTTCACTCATCCCTGCCTTGGTCTATCACTGTAACCATACCTTGCAAACTAAAAATCTAACTCCTTCACTCCAGCCCCCACCAATAATTTTAGGTCCACCCTGGCTGGCATTCCCTATGGCTTTTAACCAGCTTTATTTTTTTCTGTACATTACTTATAATTGTATGTCATGTTATAAATTTATTACATATTTTTCTATTATCATTCTAGTATTTAAACAAATTATTCAGATTATTTTCACCATATAATGGCAATTAAAGAATACTTTGACCTTTATTTATTCATTTTAAATTCTTTCTTTCTTTCTTTCTATCTTTCTTTCTTTCTTTCTTTCTTTCTTTCTTTCTTTTTTAATTTTTCATTTATTTATGATAGTCACACACAGAGAGAGAGGCAGAGACATAGGCAGAGGGAGAAACAGGCTCCATGCACCGGGAGCCCGCTGTGGGATTCAATCCCGGGTCTCCAGGATCGCGCCCTGGGCCAAAGGCAGGTGCCAAACCTCTGCACCACCCAGGGATCCCTCTTTCTTTCTTTCTTTCTTTCTTTCTTTCTTTCTTTCTTTCTTTCTTTCTTGGAGAGAGAAAGAGCGTGTGAGCAGGGGGAGGGGAAGATGGAGAGGGAGAGAGAGAGAATCTCAAGCAGATTCCATGCTGAGTGAGGAGCCCACTATGGGGCTTGACCCCATGACCCTGAGATCATAACCCAAGCTGAAATCAAGAGTTGATTGCCCACCCAACTGAGCCACCCAGGTGCCCCTAACCTTTAAAATAAAGTAATCAAGATGTGCAAGTGCTAATAGAGGTCTATGTCAATTAATTATGCATTTTACTGATTATATAAAACAAAAAGGCATGATTTATAATTTCTAAACTTTTTGCGATACTATCCTGGCAGTTAGCTTTCAGTGAATTAAAGCTAAACCTTTTTGCTATCCTGGCAGTTGACTTTCAGTGAATTAAAGCTAAACCTTTTTTATAAGACACAGTAAGGCCATGTCAACGAAAAACCTAAAAGATTAAAATACAAAGAGATGAAGTCAATTTGTGGAGGTCAAAGTGTGTAATAATGAATTGAGAGAAATATAAGGATTTTAGTCTAGGAACTTTTTTAAAAGAAAGTTTTGACTAATATTTTCCATATAGTTGTTAGTAACATTTTTAAAGTTTTTTTTTTTTAAGATTTTATTTCTTCATGAGAGAGACAGAGAGGCAGAGACATATGCAGAGGGAGAAGCAGGCTCCCTGTAGGGAGCCTGATGTAGGACTCGATCCCATGACCCGGAGATCACCACCTAAGCCAAAGGCAGATGTTCAACCCCTGAGCCACTCAGGTGCCCGGTTAGTAATATTTTAAGGCAAGAACATTTAGGGAAAGAATTAGGCTATTTGCAAAGATTTTATAGAAAAATTGTGGTACAGCCAAACTTCTAATCCTTTTTAATGTTGCACCTGTTGGACAGGTGCATTGTTTTTTTTTCCCCCCATACCTTATTTCATAGCTACAGAGTGTGAACTAGGTGTTATATATTTTCTGTATCCTAAGGACCAGTGTGGGGAAAGGTTTAGCCTTGTATGAGGTCCTGGTTGCTGCTACTGATTCTGTTAAATGTTCTGTACTAGGATTTATTCTACTTAATTTGAAAACTGTATCTTCCCTTCCAAGGTAATATCCTGGAGTATCAGATCGTTTCTCCAATTCAGCATGCATGTCCAAGCCTGCTGAGATCAAAGAGCCAGGCCAGATTATGCACTTATAAGTTCCACCCTTCTCTTCCTAGAATCAGCAGGGAGAAGAACGAAGTGATGAATAATGCAAGGTTATTGTGTTAATCGGTCCATGGGCAAGATAGTAGTAAAGAAGAGATTTCGAACTGGGCTTGTTTTATGACTTTTCCCCAGGATTTCTTCTGTTATTTTTTTGTTTTCATGTCTGTTAATTCATCATTATGGCTGGCAAGTAACAAGTCTGATATTGTAACTCTTCTGTCTTCCTTTTTGACTTTCTACACAATTAAAATAATAATTTTGAGCATTGGTGATTGGTCTGAACTTTGTTAAGAACTGTACTGACAGGACACCTGGGTGGCTTAGTTGGTTAAGCATCTGACTTCCATTTGGGTTATGATCTCAGGGTCCTGGGATTGAGCTCTGCATTGAGCTCCCTGCTCAGTGGGGAGTTTGCTTGTCTCTCTTCCTCTACCCCTCCGCCCACTCATGTGCTCTCTGTCTCTTTCATAAATAAATAAAATCTTAAAAAGAAAAAGGAATTGAATTGACACTTGCATTGCCCTTCTTTCCTTCCCAAACCCACTTTGTACCTGACCACATTCTCCTTTCTTTTCTTTCTTGCTTTTTCCATGAGCTTATCTCTAAATTTAGTGATCATGAGTAGCATTCATGTTTTCTACTTTATTTCCCTTGTGTGCATGGGTTGGAGGGATGACTAGAAGCTACACCATTGTAGAATCTTTTTTACTTCTCTTAGCTATCACTTTTCCTTGTTTGGATGCTGTTAATGTATTATTGACTTGCTGATTTTGGTATTTTTAAATAAATTTTATTAGGTATTAGGAAAAGCAAGTTTTATGATAGCTTCATTCTATCATTTTTATTTTTTGTTTTGATTTTCAACATCATAGAAGAATACATGTAATGAATGATTTTTGAATTGAACTGTATTTCATTATTTAAATACTTATATACTATAACCTTTTTGTACTTGAAATCTTATTTTGTTTCAAAATAAAATGGAAGTATTATAATGCAGGAAGTCTGAATATTAATATAAAATATGTAATTGTAATGCTTTCAACTAGGATTTTTCAACTAAATTTTCATTTATTTCAATTGAATTTCCTTAACTTTCCCTTGTCCTCTTTACCACTCTATATTTCCCCCATTTCTCCCTTTCTACTTTTTTTCCCTTATTTACTCCTTGCCTATCTTCCAATTACTAGTATTTATTGAGCATCTACTATCCTATGGATTAAAAGACACAAAGATGGAAAAGATATGTGTATGAGAAACTATAACTGATCTTAAGAGCCAATTAACAATTTACAATGCATAGGAAAATATGTAAGAACACATATTTCATTCGTTAATCTATTCATTTTTGATATGTGGATGTGTTTGTTTTATTCAAAATACAAGTCTAGGTTTGAGAGCGGGGGTCTATGAATAAAGTGACAGCAGGGAGATTAAAAGGAGAAAAGCCATGCAAACTTATTAATTTTTAATATTATGTGCACAGGAGCATTGTAGAAAAAAGTGAATACCTGAAAAAGTAATGAAATGTGAGAGCTTATATATCATCTTAATAGGAGAAAGGGAGGGAGAGTAAATGATTTTTAAGAAAGATGAATGGGCTGTTAGAAGAGTAAATGGCGGGTATGATTGTTTGTGATAAAGTTTGGCTGTGGTGTGGACTTCTAGTTTCCTTTCCTACGATGAGTCATCTCTTGTTGATGAAACACTCAGGAAGGGGATTTATAACTATTGAGGTTTTTTTGGAGGATCTGTCTTTAGGCAGATAAGGGGAATTCAGAGAAAGCTGGTTTCTGCATTTGCTGCTTTTCAAATGCCTTCAGCCTAAAATAATCAGCATACCAAATACGCATATTTTTGGTGGCATATCCTGAACTTCTTCATCCAGAATATGCCATACACTGTCCTACATACTGAGAATAGCTAGTTTCAGATATGGACATACTTGTTAAGTAAAATCTTATTAAAAGTCCTTCTTGGTACACAAAGACAGCTTTAATGAGATAACAAGGCAAATAGACACCTTCACTTCACCATTCTGATCTCTTAATGTTTTAGCTGAGAACTGAAATCATAGCAAATTATATCAAAATTAATTGCAATTATTAACTCTTACCAATGTTAAAGTAAATACAAGTAGAACTTTTTATTGATAAATCTACTTAGGAAAATGGCATGATAAACAAATCCTAGATTTTAAGAAAATAACTGCAACGTGAATATGATAGGCTTTTCAAAAGCATTTTCCCTTTATATTCTCTGAATGTGAAGTTTCAGTTTTCTGCAACTTGCCAAGTTAGAATTATGATTTGAATTTTTAAATGTTATGCTCGAGATTTCTTTTTTACAAAATTCGATTTGACAGCACAAAAATGTGGTTATAACTAAAATACATTTAATGAGTGCATTAATATGGAGCAATTAGCACTCAGAATTCTCCATCAAAATGTAAAATGCAATTATGATCATTATTTTGCAAAGTTAGATCATAGTTACCAAAATGAATAGCCAAAATGTTAATTAGAGTATAGAAAATTTGAATATAGATTGAAAATAAAGCTACTTTACTTTATGTAAATTGCATTTAACATAAATTTTTCTGCTCTTGAGTATTTCACTTGAACAAAAATCCTGAATTAATTTAAAATATCAAAATGCTTGTTCAGTCTTTTTGTTGTTGTTGTTAAAAGGATGTGAATAATATTAAATGAACTAGGAAAAGATTGGAATCAGGGCTAGATCAAATATAATTTCCATTTTAGGTTTTCAGTTCAACTTTTGGCCTAATAGCTTACAATCTAAGCCACTGAATTTAAGAGAAAGAAAAATCAAGATTCTTTATTGAAACCTTGGAAAGTCACTAAAAGCAAATGAATAGTTTCAAGCTTTAGTTTTTTACACTGCCCCTTATCTCTCTAATATTTATTGAACAACATAAATACCACCATTTGCCATATTTGCCATTATAAATATTTGCCACATTTATATAATCTTTAATAATGTAGTAAAATAGTGTTTAAATTAAAATTTGCAAATTTAGTCTTTTCTGTTAGATAAGGATTCTTATTGCCATTTTAAATACAAGAACATTGAGGTATGAGAAAGCTAACTCATTTGCCCAAGACAAATGATTAAAATATATTTGTTTGTTTTTTTGGACATCCAACCATCAACCATTTATTGACTATTGTGATAAATCAGTTTTCAAAAGAACATTGAAATTGGAAAATTATCCTGTCTTAATAGGACCCTGTTTTATGATCTCAAGTTCATAGAATTTTGCCATGTTCTGAATGGCATGATGAATTGGGCAGTTATTTGAAAGCCCTAAGAGATGAACAGTTTTGATTACATCAGAAGCGCTCTGCTTCAGATAACATGATTGTGTACATCATAATTACCTACAGTGCAGATCCAATGGGTGGCCACATCCCCCAGTACTTTAGAGAGAACTGCACTTGTTTTTTAAAAATTCCAAGAGAATTGTAACGGTAGCTTATTAGGTTTATAAGATAGAGCAATGGAAACATCTGTGTTTGCAATCTTCATTTAGAAATGGAAATATGTGATAAGGGGAAAGAAAAAATAGGTTCTGTGTGTAATCCAAATTATTTCACCCAGCCTCTTTCTTTCTGCAAAGGGAATCAACTTTATAAACAAGCTCTCTTTGAGGCTAACAGTGTAATGTTTAAATTAAAGAGTGAAAAATCACTTTTGTAGCACTGACTATGCAGACTACTCACCAACTTCAATGTGTTCAATTTCCATTCTGTGCTATCAGTACAGACAAACTAGATAAACCAAGATACATCCCTTCGATATAGCTTTGGTTCATCTTTTATTTTATCTTATCTCTAGAGGTGGTGATTATATTTTATCCAAAGGAAACAAGATTCTCACATCTACAAAATGTCTGCAGTTTTCCTATATGAAGTGACACCACATGTTGTTCTGCTTATTATTTCTGCATCGCCAGGGCAGCACTTGTCTGTTTCAATGTTGTATGGTTGCCTCAGCGATTGTTAATCTAATGATGGAATATGTCCCTGGAGGTTACAGGTACCATTCTGTGAGCCTCGTGCCTACAGGCTGAATTATAAGATGGTTGATATCATAATTTTTTTATTCTTTACTAAGATATGCACATTTATAATAATAGGAAGTTATAGCTGTGATCCTGATAGGAGCACCTTCCAAGGAGGCATGATGCAGCCTTTGTAAAAATGGCCATTTTTTCTATAACTCAATCTCTCTCACTGACATTGAGCTTTTTCAAAAGACAGGGAAGCCAGAAAAATAAAAAATGTCAGCAATTTATGCATTCTGATTTTACTCCCAGCTGAATTTCAATGTAAATGTATTAAATATACATTATGTAAATATATTTAAATATGCAACACATATTTACATTTATATGTAAATTGTGATAATTTACATGTTAGATTCCAAATGTCAGTTATTAAAATTCACTGATTTCCTGACCCAAAGCTACCAATCAGAATGATGTATGTGTGTGCTTGTTAATTAACCATTTACTGAGTACACAAAAGGTGAAACTGCTGACCTAGGTGCACACCGTAATTTGCAGGATGCATCTTTCCTTAAAGGAGTTGCCAATTGAAGTTTGTGGGGGCTGAGGTTCAGAGGTGGAGGGGAAACAGATAAATACAGGACTAAAACAGAAGAACAGAAAAACAAAGGACCAAAGGGAGAATGTGAATGTTCAGTAATCAAATAGACTCAAGTTTCCAAAGAAATCTATGCTGTGACTTCTTACATCTGGTTTTAGAAGAGTGGTCAAAGTAGCGAGGTCTAGGTAAATGAGGGATAAAAAATATGTGTATACGCCGCCTACTAATGATAAATCACAAGTGACTCTGTCATATAAGGGTTAATGGTCAGCCAAGAGTGCTCACGGGTAGAACCTAAGTTCAGATGTTCAACATTCATCCTGCAGATTATTAAAGCAGTCTTCTACTTTCCTCTGTCTTCAGGTATGACTTTCCATGGTCTATATACTATCTAAATTTTCTTTAAAAATCTCTCTTTGCACAAATCTAATCATGTAATGCCCTTTGTAAAAAGAATGGAATGGTGTCCCAATGCTTTCATATTCAGATCCAAACTCTTATTTTTTTATTATTATTTTTTAAGATTTTCATTTATTTATTCATGAGAGACACACACGGGGGAAGAGAGAGAGAGGCAGAGGCACAGGCAGAGGCAGAAGCAGGCTCCATGCAGGGAGCCCAACGTGTGACTCGATCCTGGGACCCAGGATCATGCCTTGGGCCGAAGGCAGGCGCTAAACCGCTGAGCCACCCGGGGATCCCCAGATCCAAACTCTTTTAAATGCTTTGTCTTAATCCTGCATTTGGTACATGTCAGGTGTCGACTCCTGCCATCTCTTGACTCACACCCTACAATTCTGTCATTCCAAATTGTTTGACATTCCCTAAACTTACCGGACTTTTGTTTGTTGAATGTCCCTTTGTTGTTCCATAGAGGAATATTGGGGAGGAAGACTTTTCTCTGCCCTACAAGGCCCTTCTAGCTGGACTTAGAACCAAATTGACATGAGAGTAACAGGAGAAAATCAAATTTAATAGTGTGTGTATATTCAGGAAGTTCCAAAGACAACGAGACAACAGGAAGCTTCTTGGAACTAAGGAGAGGGGTAAGGCCTGAGGTTACAAAGGGGAGGAATGCCATTAGCAGGACAGAAAGCAGATGGTTTGAAAGACAGAGGTTACCCTCTCAGGTATGTCAATTTCACAGGTAAAGGGGAATCTCTGTTAATAATTTTTGATGTCTCGCCCCACTGTGAGGAATGTGCTAGTTTTAATTCACGTTGATTCCTGTAAGCATTTGACTGTCTCAAATATTTCCCCCAGAACTTTTTCAGGAAATGGAAGTCATTTGCTTAGTGACTCCAGACTGCTTAACTTATTGGATAGAGATAGTAATTTATTTTAAGGACAAAGTGACAAAGTGGAGAAATTTATAAAGCTAAATATTATATATTTTATTTTTTCATACATGTTTAAAGTGCAAATCTGTGGAAATTCCATTTGTAGGACCAAGTTGACATGCCCATCCTAACGTTGTATGCTACAAGAACTCTTCTGATGGTGGAATTTTGATTAAAGTGCAGTGGAAGATGAAAAAAAAACAAAAGCAAAACAGAGTTCTGTTAATAGCTCTCTTCCTGGTATAAAGGCACTCCACTTAGGCAGTTGAAGACCTAGAAGAGAGATTTCTCCTTAATCTGCTGGGTTTTGATTACTCTTAACTGAAAAGTAATGTTCATGTCAAAGTGGCCCATCCTGAGTAGCCTGCCCTTGACACCTACAGGAACAATTCCTATTTTCCCTTTGAGACTCAGGCCAAGGCTGATATTCTGTGGAAACTCTAATTCACATTCTCCTCAAACATGTCCACACTGCTACTCCCCAAGTTCCCTGGACAGGTAAGACATCAAAAGAGGATGAAGATGTAAGACATTGAGGAAAGTGTATCAATGTTGAACTTTATCTGAAGCTTGCATTCCCAGAAAGCAGCAGTGGTAGAGAAGTTCTACCCGTTTGTGTTTGTAAAGGACTGTCCTGCCCTCACATGTTCAGGTAAAACCCGCCTTGTATCCTTCCTCAATGACTGAGACCTATCTCCATCCTTCCTTTTGACTCCCTTATTCTCTGAAACCCCAAGTTTTTTTGAGATTTTCCTCATTAATGAATGTTCTCTCTATTGCCAGTGTCTTGAATACAGTAATGACTTTGAGAATACAGTAATGACTTTGACACAAGACCTTTCTTTGTCCTGGGCATTTTGTCTTCTGCACTGACAACATGGGCTTTTGTCAGTGAATTCATTACAGCTCTTATCATATTTTACTGTTTCTGTTGACTTGCTTCTCTGCCATCCTCCTTAGACTAGGAATTCCTTGAGAGTTGAGGAAGATGTCTTATTTTATATGTTCCCAAGTATACTCAGGGCAGTACCTGATTATACATAGCAGGTGACAAATAGACCTTGGATGATCACGAAGTGACAGTTTGCTATCTTTGTTTACCCTCCTCTTTTACTATAGGAAGATCATCCAGGATGCCTCTTCTCCCTGCCAGTTGACTCTGAGCAGGGAGGACTCTGAATAAAGTTCAGCCCATCCATCCATCCCGTCTCATGAAATGATTACAAAAAAGTTCACTTTCATTGTATATAAAAATGGCAATTATACTCATTCACCAAAATCTCTGTGATTTGTAGATTATCATATTGAAAAATAACTCTTACACATATCACTCATTATATGTCAAAGTCACATTGTGTTTCCAATGATGGAAGTGGGGTGGTCAGCCATTAAAAGATGATTATGCGAAATGGGACACCTGGGTGGCTCAACGGTTGAGCGTCTGCATTTAGCTCAGGGCGTGATCCCAGGGTCCAGGATCGAGTCCCACATTGGGCTCCTTGCAGGGAGCCTACTTCTCCTTCTGCTTATGTCTCTGCCTCTCTCTCTCTCTCTCTCATGAATAAATAAATAAAATCATAAAAAAGATGATTACATGTAATAAATTCAAGAAAGCATGGAAGAAAGATTTTGTCAGAAGTCTAATTTCTGTAGTTATACAGAGTGGTGGGAAATCAAACTTAGGAAAGATATCTAATATTGAGGCAAATGTAACCTTATAAAATAGCAAAAAAAATTAGACTTAGAAAAGATAATGATCCATTGCTTTCTGTATCTATGAAGAAAATAAAGAAGAATTAATAATGAAGAAGCTAGTAGGCTTACCCAGTATAATATTCATATAGAGCTTGTTGAGTACCATTTGTATTTTGACATGTCATCTATAGCTCTTTGAAACAGGGAGTTTCAAAGTATGTAATGACTCATACTTTACTAAGGCATACTAAATAAATTGTGTAGGCTTCTGTTCAGAAAGCTTATTACCTAGTGAGTGAACCTAGCTAACCACACAGCATTTCAACCTAGCTTCTTTGGTCCCAAATCATCATTTTGAATGCACCTGCTCTCTTAAAGTCAAACAACTAACAAACCATATGGTGAATGTGTGTGTTTATGCTTCTGTGTGGGTGTCTGTGACTGAAATATTATCCTGTAAAGTGTGTCAGTATTTTTTCTAGTACTGACATATTACATGAGAATTCTTGTAGGCTGAAAGATAGAATGGCTCTGCAGATTTTTATTTTTAAATGTAAAGTTCACATACTGTAAATTGCACAGATCTCAGTGCAATGAAATGCACAGTGTACTGTTCTGTGTCTTGACAAATGCAAAACCAAGTAACCTAGCACCTATGTATCATCTGAGAAGCAAATGCCAGTGGGATTAGATGTGCAAGAAATTTGAGGGAAATGCCTATGTGGATAAAGGGGAAGAGGGTAGAGTAGGGCAGGGACAACCTGACATTCACGAAAGGAGAGGAGAAAGGGTTGGGTAGACATTTCAGATGAGAGCAGAATTTTGAGTAAGTTTTAACAGGGTTGATAAAAAGTCCCTGAACAAAGACTACTTATTGGTTGATTCTCGTATTGAATAGGGGTGGCAGCTAGGGCTGTCACTTAATTATGCTCCCTCCAGAAGGCTCTCTTGAAGGGTGTCTGAATGCTATATCTCCACTCTTAAGTTATAGAATATTTACATCACCCCAAAAACCCAACCCGCTTTCAAAAGTCATTGTTTTGATTTCTGTCAGCACAGATTAACATTGCTGGTTCTAGAATTCCACATAAATAAAATCTATATATCTATATATTTAATTTCTCTTTTTTTCTGGGCTTGTTTTCATCACAATGCTTTTAAGATTCGTTCATATTGTGTGTATAGTTCTTTTTAAAATTTTCTAAGTAGTTTTTTCTCTAATGGATCTTTGGCTAACTTCCAGTTTTTATCTATTAAAGAAAAGGTCTATGAATATTCTTATACAAATCTCTTCATGGATGTGTGTTTTCATTTCTCTGTGGAAATTGAGATTCAACTGCTGAGTCATAGAGTCTGTATATGTTTAACTTTATAAGAGCCGGTGAAACATTTTCATGAGTGTTTCACCGAAACATTTTCCTAATAGGTTGTAACATCTTCCTTCCCTTGGCAATGAAATTTACTATTGTTGTGCATCCTTGTCAGTATTTGGTCTTCTTGTTGATCTTTACAATAATAGCCATTCAAGTGGTTTTAATTTGTCATTTCAGTATGAATAATACTATTGAACAATCTTTTTCTTTTTTTAAAAAAAGATTTTATTCATTTATTCATGAGAGACACACACACACACACACAGAGAGAGAGAGAGAGAGAGAGAGAGAGAGAGAAAGAAGCAGAGAGACAGGAAGAGGGAGAAGCAGGCTCCACAAAGAGAGCCTGACGTGGGACTCGATCCCGGGTCTCCAGGATCACGCCCTGGGCCGAAGGCAGGCACTAAACCACTGAGCCACTCTGGGATCCCGAACAATCTTTCATGTACTTAATTTTCTCTCAATATTCAGGCCTTTTTTCCACTATAATTGTTTAATTATATTGGCCGATTTGGGATTATAAATATAAATATAAATATATATTTAAGATTTTTTTATTTATCCACGAGAGACACAGAGAGACAGAGAGGCCAGAGACACAGGCAGAGGGAGAAGCAGGCTCCATGCAGGGATCTCGATGTGGGAGTCGATTCCAAGATTCCAGGATCATGCCCTGAGCTGAAGACAGACAACCGCTGAGCCACCCAGGATCCCAAATATGTTTTGAACATAAATTTTTAGTCAGATATATTTGCCTCAAAAATTTCAGTCTATGGCTAATATTTTGCTTATACTAACATTGCCTTTAATGAACTCCAATTATTTTTAAAATTTTGATTTCAATTTGTCAATTTATTCTGTTACAGTTAGTGCTTTTTTTTAAATTTTAAATTTTTTTTTTTTTTTTTTTTTTTTTAATTTTTTATTTATTTATGATAGTCACAGAGAGAGAGAGAGGCAGAGACACAGGGGGAGGGAGAAGCAGGTCCAAAAAGGGACCCCGACGGGGGTTTTTCGACCCCGGGTCCCAGGATCCGCCCCGGGGCCAAAGGAAAGGCCCAAACCATGGCCACCCGGGACCCCCCAAAAATCTTTTTTTTTTTTTTTAAAAAAAAGGGTTTTTTTTTCCCCTTTAAAATTTTTAAAAGGGAGGGATTAAAAATAAATATAATTTTTTTTTTTGGGGAAAAAGGGGAGAGGCAAAAAAGGGGGGGGAAGAAGGGGCTCCCTTGCGGGGAACTGATCTGTTCTTTCTTATTATCCTTACATGAACATTGAGACCTTTGCCTAGCTTTGTATAACTCTTGAAATCAGTTGCAGTTCTCCAAAATTGTTCAGCTATTTCAGGGGTCTTTTTACTCTTCTAGGTCAACTGCATTTTGATATAAATTTAAAAATCCCTATGTCAGTTTTACAAAAATTTCCATTGTGATTTCAATGGGATATGCTGTCTTCAAATCAGTTTGGGAGGAATAAATATTTTAACATTCTCATCCATTTAGCTTGGTACATATAGATATTTTTTCAGGTCTTCTTTATTTCTCTTAATGATGTTTTGTGGTTTTCAGTGTTAAGATCTTAAATATCTCCTGTTAATTTTTTTCTAAATACTTTGTTACATAATGATATTGTAAATATACCTTTATTTAAACTTTGGTTCTACCGGTTTGAAGAGAAAACTAAGTCTATGACAATGAGTCCAAAAAACAAATGTTTCTGGTGTGGAATTTGTTATTACAAATTACATTCTAAATCTGTGATGTCTACCAAGTGCAAGTATTTGCTTCTATTGCACCTCACCCACATTGTGTTGCTGCTGTTCCTAATAGTTGATAGTATAATGGGCATGTGATTATGGTCTACTAAAAATAAAATTTTCCTTTTAAAGAACTGTGATGATTATATAAACCGTACTTATTCTCTTACAGCATTTGATTTATGCACTGAATTTTTTCTGTGGAATAATAGAAAATTTTTAGGTAAGTAAATTTGTTAATATAGTCAGAGAAAATAAGAAAATATAAACTCCTTGGAACCCACTCCAACTTTAACTTATAGATTTAAAAAAGTGGGATGAGCAGAAGCATTAAAATATTACCAAATGAAGGGCTGTTTAGAGATAAGAAAAAGTTTCCTCAAGAATATCAAAGAGAAAAATAACTTCAAGGACCAGAAATAATCCTCAAGCAAAGGGCTTGATTCTTTCTTGTTGGCAGAAGCCAAGTATTCTCTGTGGCTAGAAATTCTCACTAGAAATGGGCTGTGGAACTGTCTACTTCCTTCAAACTGCGCTTATTTTTAAATAAAAAATGGCAGGTTTTTATATTTACGATGCTTCGTCTCTTAGAAGTCTGGTTTTCATACCTCACATGTATTATAATTTTTTTTATAAACCCCATTTACTGTTAATATGTTTTTTTGTGTGTTCAGATAACCTAAGCTATCTGTTTTTATCTAAAGCTTCCTCTTAAAATTAGTTCATTTCTCTATCTTTTCTTATGTCACATTCAGTGTGTGTGTGTGTGTGTGTGTATGTATTTCTATATGTATATTTGCTTCTTTAAAGCAAAATTTCTAATTTGCTTACATGACAGATATGTAAAGGATATACAGTGGACCTGCTATAATTTATATCACTTTCTTCATGAACTTCTTATCTGTCTAAAGGAGAAAAACTTGAAATTTAATATTTGCCATCAAATAGTCTCTATTATTATGGATAGTCTTCTTGGATTAAATGTCCATTCTTTCAGAATCATTTCCTACCAAATACTGTGTCTTTCACAAAGATGTCTTCAATACATATGAAGGTGGAGCACTTGTGCATTTGGGAGAAAGACCAATTCCTGGCCTCGTGTTGTTTTGGGGGAGCACATAGCCATGATCTACTGAGAAATGTTTGCTTTATCTGATTCTTGGCTTTTTTCCCTTGGGCCTGCTACTAAATATTATACTAATATTACTATATTAGTTTGTTAGAAATGTAATGCAAAATACCACTTGCAAAATACAATAATGGGACTGGCATACGATAGAAATTTCTATTCCAAAAAAGAGAAATCAGAAGGAAGGCAGGGATTATAGGTCCCAAACAGGTCTTAAACCTAACAGGGCAAATTTCATTAGATTTTAAGGCTTGACAATTATCCTCTTTGGCTTGATACTCTCTTGCAGCCTACCAGGGAGGTGGCCTTCTGGGCCTGCTAATGTGATGGCCCCACCCCTTCTTCCCTGGCCATGGGTGGCTTGGCTCTCTGAAGCCAAAGAGGTGGCTCCGCTCTCTGGAACTGAGGGTAAGATAGCTCCCTCAACCCATGGGACCTGTGCCATCTGAATTTTTGGTGGCATTGACAGCCCTGCTGGCCTTTGAGATGCCTTTGAAGTCATTCCTCCATTTACTTGAATGAGAAGGCATGTTTGCAGCTGGATAATCGCTTTATTGGTCCATCCTGTAGAATCCCAGAAGTCTAATAGCCTTCTTGCATTTTTTTCCCTCTCTGTCCCCTTCAGTCTAAGCTGGCAGAATTTAGACTGCTATACAATTCTCAAAAGCTGTATTGGTCTCCTATGTAGCGCATGGGGGTCCAGCCATTGGACAAAGAGCTGTCCGTATTTTTTTCTGAATAACTGCATCTCTATTCCTGGCTTCTGCTGAGATGGTTGACTTGGTCAGTGTGTCATACCAAAATACCTTTAGCCAGTGATTGTCCAGCCATACTCTTGATCTACTCCTCAGCACATGCATTCTCATGCTTTGCAATATGGGTTGGCTGAGAATATCCCAAAACTTCAAATTCTGGTTCCTTCTTGCTGAACAATCCCTCCTTCAATATCGTCTCTCCTCTGGCATATTGCTATACAGTAGCAGGAAGTAACCAGCCTGCATTTTCAACACTTTGCTTATAAATCTTCTCTGCTGGATAACCAAGTTCATTACTTACAAATTCTACTGAGCACAAAACACTGGAATATAATTCTGCCAAATTCTTTGCCACTTTATAACAAGGATCATCTCTTCTCTAACTTTTAATAACATGTTTCTCATTTCCATCCAAAACTTCAGAATTGCCTCTGAGTCCATATATCCACCAAAGATCTTTTTTTAAGGGAATCCAACCTCTTGCTAGCATGAACCTCAAAACTCTACTGGTCTCTGCCGAATTTCCAATTCCAAAGCCACTTCCATATTTTTAGGTATCTGTTACAGCAGCATCACACTGCCTGGTACCAAAATTGGTTTCAGTTTGCTAGGGTTGCCATAGCAACCATGGATGGAGTGACTTAGACAATAGAAATGCATTTTTTCACAGTTTTGGGGCTCGTTATCCAAGATAAAGGTGCGATTGCTTTCTTCTGAGGCCTCTCTACGTGGCTTTTAGATGACCGTCTTTTTCTCAGTGTTTTTATGAGGTTTTTCATCTGTACAAATCTTTGTCCTAATCTCATTTATAGGAAGGAGTCATATTAAAATAGGGCTGACCCTAATGACCTCATTTTAACTTAATTGCCTCTTTAAAGATTTTTCTCTCCAAGTAAAGACATCTGAGATACTGGGGTTTAAGGACTTAAACATACGACTTTTAGTAGAACACAATTCAGCCACAACAATTACCATTATACCCCAAATTTATTTCAGGCCTTTGATCCTTGATAATATCTTCAGTACTCCTGGCTCAGTAGATCTTCTGAGTCTCTGCCTTTGTCTCTTACCCAAGTGTTGCCTTAAGTGATTCACCTCATATCTAGCCATTATATATTTTCATGCAATCCTTATCTCTGGTATCACCACCTTCCTGAGGAGTCTGGAAAATTCTGGGTACATCTCTAACACATGAGAGCTCAAGAAGGCTTAGGAGTAAAAACTAGGGCCTTCTTCAGTCTGTCTGATCTTGTTACTTGGCTTAACGCTCTTATCTTGGAATGAGATAATCTTGCATAGTTATATACTCCCACAGTCTCAAATGGGACAACCATTTGTATCTGTTCCACCAACTGGTAACAAATGCATTCTATCCTTAATTCTCTTTAACTTGTCTTAAACACATCTTTTCTCTTAACCTTTTTCCTGTCAAAGATAGGTAAAGAAGATATTACTTCAATCAAGTATCTGACTCCTGCTTTTTCAAACTATGTTTGTCTTCTTCCCCAAACTCCCCAGATAAAAGAAATCTGTTGGATTGTTTTACTTCTTTTAGGTCATGTTAACTTTCTACCTTAGTGGAAGTGGCCTTAAGACCTGCCCATCATGGACCAAAGGGAAATACTTTCTATTCTATGAAATAAATTCTTTGATATGAGTCTTCAAGACTCAACTTTTGATAACTTAAGTGAAAACTAATTTTTGGCAATTCATTCTTAGTAAAGCTTGGCTTTGAAAACCCTTTTTAAAATTAATGTAATAAAATACAATTTTTTTCATATTCCTGATAAAATACTCTCCTCCAGTCACTCAGTGACAACCTCCTCAAAGCATATGAAAACTTCAGAGAGAGTAAAAAGGTACAATACCTGTAAATACATAGAAAAAAATAAAAATTCACTGGTATTATATGCATTATGTTTTTTAATTGTATGTCTAACTTTATTGTGTCATATGACATCTTTTGGGGAAATTAACCAGAGGAAAATAATACATATATTAAGTAATTTTTTTC
Organism: Vulpes lagopus; assembly: GCF_018345385.1. NCBI lineage: Eukaryota > Metazoa > Chordata > Mammalia > Carnivora > Canidae > Vulpes > Vulpes lagopus. Next base: position 41,694,228 of record NC_054842.1, on the reverse strand, counting down.
TTTTTTTTGCTCACATAATCCTATTTAAGGCATCTGGAGAAAAACTTCTTAAATAAGCCCCTGACTGCTAATAATATTGACTACACAGCATCACTTTTCAAAGGTTGATATTGCTTAGCCACATATTTTATTTAGGCTCCATTTTTTTTCTTGTGGAAGTACAATATATCCATATTTAGCAATATTAGTATATTCTTCTGGAAGGATCTGGGATCCAGGTGTTTGGAACTTGAATCAGCCAATGAAAATTAAAAGAACATGGAGCCAAGTTTTCAGCTGTAGATTTCATTTTATAAATTATAACTTTTACTTTTGCAATTAATCTCACCTCCAAAATTACATACACAGCTAATTAAGCCACCAGGTGGCTTATTGCAAGGCTATTTAATTGCTTGCATCTTATTTTGAGGGCAATGGTTATAATTATCAAGTTGCAAGTGAAATTAAATATGATGCCATTTCCCTGCCAAATGAATTGTGATTAGAAAGGAAGGCTAACTTAGGCCAAGCTGGAAGACTAGTGTTAGATGAAATACAGTAATTGCTTTTCAATTTCACAATGCAGTCTCATTCTCAAACTCTACGCCAATTTGAATGGCAAAAAATTTAACATCACAAACTGGGTTCTTCTGGTTTGCTATTCTTTAGTTAAAAATTAATCACACTGGGAGATGCATAGTCCTTCAGAATTTCCCCATATATGTTCAGCAGACCAAAGGCTTTGAAACCCATTAACAGATACATTTTACACGTTGATTTCCAAGGCCAACTAAGTTTAAGAATTCTGAATTACCTAGATATGAAAAAATATAATTATTATTTTAAATATTTCTCCATAATGTATTTCCAAATTTATGCAGCATCTCAAAATTGATTTGAACAAATACACCATTTTTCTTAGAACATCTTAGAAGTAGGGTAAAAGGGGCAACCCTAGGTTTCAGTGAATTCATTTTAGGAAATATATGATTAACTCATCAGTCATATGGTTCATTGGTAAAGCCCAAAAAATGTTAGGTCTAGGTCAATAAATGTTATCAGGAAAAAAAATACATATTGTAAAATGCTTAAATGCCAAGTCAACTTTTTTGTCAATGGTATGATTTTTAAGTGATTAATTACCTTGTTTTCTTGAGTCTAAAAAGAGGTTTCAAATACACTTTAAAACTAGGGTAGTCTATAAAATGAGGTAGTAAACAATGGCTCTGATTGAAATTTTGTGTAGCTGTTGAAGACATAAAACTGGATAAACTTTGGACACATTTATGGACTTACTAAAATGTCAGTGCTTTAAAGACTAAAAGTGAAAAAATGACCTGTCAAAAAAGCTATCTTTATGAACTTTTATTCATCTGAAAAATGTTATTTTTAGGACAACACCAATAGATTAGTTTTCCTAATATTTTTTATAATAGTCTGTCACTCCAACTCATGAGAGGGAAAAAAATGCAACTTTTCCCATTCCTTAGGTAGTGAAGCAAAATAAAAATTGATTTTTATCGAAGAAAAAAATCTAAAACACATTAATGCTGTAAAATGTACACTGGAATCTTTCTTTCTTAGAATTTAAACAGTAGATGTATTCTCAACTGCCTAAAATAGGTTAGGATATGGAAATAGGTCAAGTTAAGGGAGGGTAATAGTACCTCCTAGGATTCCATCCACTGGTTTTATATATAACTAGTTGAAACTTCTACATAACTAAGCATATAGAGTTACAACTGATGTTTCTGTGTATCAGAAAATCACCTGTCACATTGCCTATGAGTTCGGTAATATCGTCTTGGATTAACCCAATTCTTACAGATCTTCCAAGAACATTAGTGTGTGTGTGTGTGTGTGTGTGTGTGTGTGTGTGTGTGTGAAGGGTGGAGGCCTTATTGATATTTACATAGTTTTCATCCATTTGGTCCTCTTTTTCCAAGCAGGAGACCCCAGGTGTTGGGCGATGCAATTGTTCCCCAATGTCTCACTGCACTGATTTTGAAAGCTAGTCCTTCAACCTTTGACTAAAGTGCTATGATTGAGTACTCTGACAATGTGAAGTCTGTTGGTATGTTTCCAGGAGCCCGTGAGCCTTCGTTAGAGCACGAAGGAGAGGTTAGGCCAGGCCTATCTGTCCTGTCCTTCACTACATCGAAGGCCAGTATTTCTAGTTCCAGGAAACACATCACTGCTGGATTGTTTTCATTTCAATATTCAAAGCAGAGATGAACTGTTTTACTTTCCCTACCTATTGATTTATCCAGATAAGCCTCTCTGTCTTCAGGAAGGCCTTGTTGTCACGAGGCATCCTCTCTAGTTTGACTTAAACACAAAGGCAGATTCTGCTTTATTTTTGGATAATAGCCCTGATTGCTTCCCTTGTGCACAAGTGTTTGAAATCAAGTATCTTGTTTAAACATCCTGAGAAGCCAGACTTGTCTAACATTCTGAAAGTAAATAAGCTCACTCTCTTATCTTTTGCAAGACAATTAGAGCAATAAAAACCAAAGCTTAAAATTCTGTAAGTTGTCCACAAAGATTGGAATATTTTATATTCTAAGTTCCTGTAGGTATGATACTAAGGGGAATTGCAAGGTTACAAATTATAGATACTGCTGCAGAATTATATAGAGGCTTTGTCTTTGAGAGTTTTAAGTGCCACAATAAAGTGATATGGAAACATTAAAAAGGTTTAGGTGGAGGAGTGACATGCTAGGAATGCATTTTGAGAAATTACTCAGCATATATTTGAGAGAAACTAAACATGTAGACAAGAAAGATGTATAAGAAGCAATCGTATTAGGGACCATTAAGCTAGAGACTACTTAGGTTGGTTGCACTTCCACAGTTTTCTTGAGCTTGTTGAAGTTTCATCCACTAATATAGACAATGGAGGCACAACATGCCAATCATTTCATGTTCCAGAAGTATTGCTGTTCATTCATTTCTTCGGTTACCTCTCTACCATCTTCCCTCTCTCAGCCTCCTTCCAAGCTCCAGTAGGGAAGAAAGCTTTTTATTTTAATTGTGGTGTATTCCAAACATACAGAATAATGTTTTGCATTTAATGGGCAACAGAAAAAGACATAAGTGCAATAATTATTTGCTGCATTCCTTATTCATTAATGTAGTCATTTTATTTATGACTTTTCTAATTCTAAAAAAATGGTGTATGACTTCTAGAAGTACAAACAATATACTGACATAAAATCTAGCTTAAAAGTAGATAAGAGAACTGGGGCAAAGGAAAATAAAGTTAAAAATAGGTTAAGTGAGGAGCACTTGGGTGTGTCAGTCAGTTAAGTGACTGACTCTTGGTTTTGGCTCAGGTCATGATCTCAGGGTCATGAGATCAAGCTCCTCATTGGGCTCCATGCTGAGTGTGGAGCCTGCTTGGAATTCCATCTCTCCCTCTCCCTCTTCTGCCCCTCTCCCACTAAAATAGGTTAAGTGGAACCAGGAATAAATTAAAGTTACCAAATGGTTTTGCATTCTTATTGCATTCTCCATGTATAAAAAAGGAACATAATAAATCACATCATTTATGATCCAATGCTACATACATACACACCTGATATTCAGGGGGAGTGTAGCTATTCATGATATTGAGATCAAAGAAAACTTTCCAAGGATCTTCATAGATGGGATACTCTGTAATGAGGTAAATAAACACTTCAATGGCAACTCTACAGGTACAGTGCTAATTTTGATAGAAATCTTTCTTATGATATTTCTACTGTGAATGTGGTAAGTTGATTGAAGGCTCTGTGAAGGATGAAGTGAATCGGAAATGTTCAATTCCTCTTTGGCCAGGAATATCTCATTTTAGAAGAGTTCTAAGCAAAGATTATGCCTCACAGTGTAGATTATAGCTCAGGTTTATGAGAGCACTTTCTCATGTGGCTCTAAGATTCCTATGATACACTTACCAGCTAGCCACAAGACCTGGCATAACTTCTCCATGTTTCACTTTCCTCATCTGTAAAATTAGCTTAACTATAATACCTACTCGACATGTTGTTGTGAGAATTGAGTTATTTTATATAAAATTGTACATAAATCAGTTTGGAGAGAGATTTTTCCATTTAGCTTAAATCCCTACAAATTTGCCAATAATCCTGTGTTTACAAAATGTTCAGATATCCATCCATTTTAACAGTCAAGTCTTTGGAAATCATGATCTTTCCTATGGGACACATTGAATTAAAAAAGGGTAATTGGATGACAAATAAGTAAAGGAAGATGCTCAACATCATTAGTCATTAGGGAAACACAAATTGAAAACACATTCAGAGACTATTCCATATCCATTAGTGTGGTTAAAATAAAAGCATAAACAAAAGAAATTAACAGTACCACATGCTAGAGGAAATGTGGAGCAACTTGAACTCTCCTAAATTCCTTGAGGACATGTAAAATGGTACAGCCATCTCCAGTATTTTGTTAAATATACTCAGTATCCTTCTGGGTATTTACCTAAGACATCTATTCCACCACCCCCTCATCTGTTTATGAATGTTTATAGTGGTGAAGGCTAGCAGAATATGCCACTTTGGCACAAGGATTATTTTGAACTGAAGGCAACTGGGATACAGTAAAAGCTTCTTGCCTTGCCGTATTGCCTAAATGGAGGATATAAATTTACCAAGGTGTCCCCCCTCAGTTCTTGATAAGGAAGGACAAAGGTTAATATTCCAAGATAACTTTAGACATTAATACTCGCTTTATTCATAATTGCCAAAAACTGGAGTATCTTAAAAAGCAATCAGCTGGTACATAAATAAAATTGAGTCCATCCATGCAGTAGAATAGTACTTTTCAATAAAAGGGAATGAATCACTGATACATTAAATAATATAATTCTAAAGCCATTATATTAAGTAAAAGAAATCATTCTCAAAGGCTACTTCTGTATGATTTCATTTATATGACATTTGTAAATAGCAAAATTATATGAAAAGTGGATTCTAGAAGTCCAAGATCAAGGTATTGGCAGGGGTCCTTCCTTCTGAGGATGATACTGAACAGTCTGTTCCGTGCACCTCTCCTAGCTTCTGGTTTGTTAACAATTGTTGGTGTTCATTGGCTTCTGTGGCATCACCCCAAACTCTGCCTTTATCTTCACTTGATGTTCTTCCTATATGCATGTCTGTGTCCAGATTTCCCCTTTTTATATAGACACCAGTCCTAGTGGATTAGGGCACTGTGCTACTGCTACTCTACCCCTACCCTTACAGTGGCAGATTTGTAGGCATACACTAGTGTGATCTCATCTTAACTAATTTTATCTACAAATGACTTAATTTCCAAATAAGGTCACATTCTCAAGTACTAGGGGTTAGAACTTCAACGTGAGAATTTGCAGTGGAACACAAATTCACACTGCCCAATTAAGCCCTTAACAGTCTTCCTCAGGTGGGGCTGTGAGCTGTGCTCCTGGTCATGCTGGGCTGCTACTGGGCTCTGCTGTCATGCAGGGTTACTATCTGTGATATGTAATCATGTCTGATTGGGCAGGGGTGCAGGTTGTTCCCTAGCAGGGCAGTGTCACTGGTTGGACATGATTCGGCAGGGCCACAACTTAGGCTCTGCAATCAGACTGAGCAGGTAGGGCCCCAGGCTGTGATCTATGGACAGACGATGCTGTGGGCTGGACTGTGTGTTCTGGTGAAGCCACAGGAAGTGCTTCTTGATCTGGTCACTGTAAGGTGGTTTCTATAAGTGGGCAGACTGCTTGCTGTGCTCTGCTGTTCTGAGAGTGCTGGCTGGACACCGTGGCTAAGCAGAGCTGGAGCCTATGCTCACTAGTTGAGAAGTGCTGTTGGCTTGGCTTCTACTAAACTATGGCTGTTCAGTGGGCTCCTTGGCTTCCCAGGGTCACTGGCTGGGCTCCCTTTTTGGTAGGGTTAGAAGCTATGTTTAGTAGATGGGTGAAGCTTGGATCACCAACCGAGCTGAAGTTGGGAAGGATTGTGGGGTGGGTTCTGAGGCTTTCCTGGGGTTGTTGATTGGGTTCCATTGTCGGGTGGAACAAGAGACTATCTCAGCAATTGGGCAGTGCTACAGACTTGCCTCCCCGCCTAGGAAAGCTGTTATATGGGCTCAGTGGCTGGTACAACCCATTTGCTACACTGCTGGCTATGTTCCCTGGTCAGTTAGGGCACCGGTTCTGTTCAGCAAATGGGCAGAACTGCTGGCTGGGATCTCTGCTCCAGCGCTGCCACCAAAAGAAATGTTATCTACTGAAATCCCTGTTCCAGTGCCTGCAAGCCCCACCCCTTTCTCCATCTCTAGCTGATCCCTGATGGTCTCATCTAGACTCAGAAATTGTTCCTCCAGTAATCCTTTTGTGGTAAGACTGAAGGAGCCTCCTAGGAAACATCCTGTCGTGCTGGAGAAGCTGGATGTTCACTTTGGGCTCTTTTTATCCTACTGGAGAAATTGTAGGCCCAGCAGACCATCTCAATGCCAGACTGTGCCAGCAGGGGAAGGGACAGTGCAAGCTCCTCAAGCTCCTCTTACTCTTCCTTTTCTTTTTCTTTTCTTTTCTTTTTTTTAAAGATTGATTGATTGATTCATGATAGACAGAGAGAGAGAGGCAGAGACACAGGAGGAGGGAGAAACAGGCTCCATGCCAGGAGCCCGATGTAGGACTCGATCCCGGGACTCCAGGATTGTGCCCTGGGCCAAAGGCAGGCGCTAAACCACTGAGCCACCCAGGGATCTCCCTTCTTTTCTTTTCTTTTCTTTTCTTTTCTTTTCTTTTCTTTTCTTTTCTTTTCTTTTTTTCTTTTTTCTTTTCTTTTCTTCTTTTCTTTTCCTTTCTTTCTTTCTTTCTTTCTTTCTTTTCTTTTCTCTTCTCTTCTTTTCTTTCCTTCTCTTTCTTTTCTTTTCTTTTCTTTTCTTTTCTTTTCTTTTCTTTTTTCTTTTCTTGCCTCTTCAAAGATGTTGTTTCAGCCTCACTACCAGGTTGTGGGATTTTTCACAAAGGTGTCTTGTTTATATATAGCTGCTGCCAGTTAGTCTTTCTGTGTGGGGCACTGAAGTTAGGAACCATCTCTTCTGCCACCTTGGTTATATCATCTCTCCTAAAAATTATATTAAATTAAAGAATCACAAGCTAGAAGTAATGACATAGGTAGTTTAATGTATAAGACTGAGAAATTAAATCCAAAGCCTGCAAATATATGTAAAAAGTAAAAATAGGGGAGTTACTAAAAATAATATTAAAACATTTAAAAATGAGTTTCTAGAAAAGCATGTTTGATATTTTCCATATCCCCCTTCAGATGTAGTCTCCCCCTTCAGATGTAGTCTGTATTTTTCCCTTCCTATACCTGGGCATTGGAGTGGAGATTTTGCAGACCATGCAAACCATGCATACCCTCTGGCCTTTTCTTGAGGTTGGTCAATGGGGCACCGAAAAGGAACCCAGAGAGTGATCCTGGAATTTGATGCAATTGTCCCTCTCCTTGACATCTTGAGGGGCATAACCTGCATTCTATTACTACCTTTCTTTACCCGCTGGGAGCCATTGTTAACTTTTTCTCTTTGCCCTTCAGTCCCAGGGAGGGTGATTGACTTTCAGCTATATTAGTTCCTGGCTGCTTTGCTATTTCTTTTTGCTTCCTTCACTCTACACAAACCTCTGTAAGTGGTCCCTTTATTACACTCTCTTCAATCACCACTTTTGAGTGTGCCTGCCACCTACCCCCTGACATGACCTTGCCTGATATAAGAATATAAATAAATATTTAATATGAGGGAAAATAAGAAGGAAAAGGAAGAAGCCAAAAGAACAAAAGTAGAGCACATACTTGGAAATAAATAATACAATAGCAGCAAGATATTCTAAATGACATGGGCTAGTGTTTTATACACACACACATACAATTATACACACACATATACGCACACACACAAGTACATGTGGTCAATTGAAAACAAAAAGAAGGGAAGAAGATGGGAAGGTGAAGGCAAAGACAGAATAGGAAAACCCAAAAGAAGTGATAACATTGGTATACTGTCTAGGTTGCTGTTCTCTGTTGGCATTGTTTTTAGAATAGAATTTCTCAACGCTTTTCAACTTTTAGGCTGTTTCCTCCTTTGCAGCTTGGTTACAGAAAACTTAACGGTAAAGAATCATATTTCCCTTGCCATTCAGCTGTTGCTTTTCTCTTATTTGGGTCATTTTTTTCAGTTTATCTTTCCTAGAGAATGTAATCATTAAAAACAGTAGTAGATAGAACCAGTGTTGAGATAATTACATATGGCAAGAGAAATCTTATTCTAGCAGGAAAATAATGCATCCAGTAAAGACAAATCATCAGTCACAATTCAGTTAGTTTCTTTTTTTCTCCCTGTGAATTAGTTTCTGAAACTACATTTCCTATTTACCAAACATTTATGTTTTATCAAACTAAATAAGAAGCACTGTTTAAGTGACTTATGAATATTGTCTGTTTAAATTCTCTTAACTCTATGAAGTAAGTACTATTATTATTATTTTATGAATGACCTTAATAAGGCATGGAAAAGTCAAGTAACTTGCCCAACGACTCAGGATTGATAAGTGGTGTAGAAAGGATTCCGTCCCAGGCTGGCTCCAGATGTTGTGCTCATTTGCAATTGCCAAATCAATTAATATAAAAACCTAACTGTCTTTGGAGAGACAATCTGAGTTTCTCAAAATGGAGGAGACACACATTGATCATGTCCTAGTTAAGACGCTTTGTTTGAAAGCCACAGGTACCAGCAAAAGCTACCTAATTAAAAAAAAAGAGAGATTTTATGTAAAAATAAAAAGATGCTCCACACAAATTGAGAACAAAAATGAAGCAACAGGATGTGAAAGAATAAGATGCTAAAAGATAAAAAGAAACCATAAATCAGCTTTTCTATCTCTTCTCACCATCTTTTTTCTTCATTCTCTCTCAGACTAGCTTTTTTGGCTTCTTATATTGCATAAGGCAAGTCAAGTAGAATATAGCTTCTCGTTAGCTTTTAAATTTTTGTCTTTTCCATTCAGGATGCCAAGCTCCCAGTCCCATTTTCAAATTCTTGGATAGAGTCTCTGTTGTTTGGCTATGATTTGTTATCCAGTTCTGGTCTGATGGACAGAGGCAGGTTGGCTAGAGACAAGGAGTACCTATGTAACAACTGGGTGCAGTCCTCAGAGAAAGGTCACTTTGTTCTAGGCAGATGCCATCAAATGTGTCCCACAGTTGTTACCTTGAAAGTTGACTAGGTGGGCATTCAGTGTAAGGAAAGCCTGGAAGAGTTTCAGACTTCCAGATATGAGAATGTTCTTCAGGGAGAGAACTCAGAATCCTGAGAAAGAAATCAACGAAGAATAAGGAAAGCGACTAGAACACTCTTAGAAAAATAGTTAAGGTATAAGAAGCAAATGTAACTTGAGGTGAAACAGGTATTTGTTATCAAGGACATTTATTATGTACTTGTTTCTAAAATTTTCTTTGGTTTCTTAGTCACTTGTTCTTTCAAAAAATGTTTTGTAACATTTCCTATGTAAGAAACATAGTGCTGTTTTCTAGACTCCTGGATAATTAAAACCCGTCCTTCCTTTTTGTTGAGGAGGATCATAGAATATTTAATTTATATCACACAATGACAGTATCTATCTACTTATCAATCTTTCTACTTACCATCTTCAAAGAACTTAGAGGAAAAAGACATTTATTCCTACTGTCACCATTTTTATTTAACAGTGTTCTAGAGATTTTGGGTAAATCAATAAGATTAAAAAATAATTTAGTTGTAAATTTTTGGAAAATTGCAAAATATTACTAGCAGATGATAAGCTGCCCAGCAAGGAAATTAAAGAGAATCATTAAAACATTCTGAAATGTTTAAATAAATTCAGCATGCTGGTTAAAAAAATTATACCTCCCCCCAAAAAAATTATACCAAATCAATGTATTTCTCCAGTAGGAGGAATAATCTGTTGAAAATAAATGGGAAAGAAGTATATAATAGCAACTGAATAAATGAAACAATAAGCAATGAATAAATAATAAATACCAAGAAAGGAACTTTATAAAGAAGTATGCTGAACTAAACGAAAATCCTCAAAATTTTGCCATGCAACAAAAGTGATGAATTTAGTAAGGGAGGCATGACACATTTCTCTACTGAAATACGTAATAAATGTTTTCCAATATAAGACATTTAATTATAAAGTTTACTTCCAAGAAGAAATGAGCTTTCAAAAATAATGAGAGAAAAATTCTAATCATATACTTTAAAATATACTATAATATTCTTATAACTTTGTGATACTTGCACATCATCACATAGATCAGTCTGTCACAGAATAGAAAGTCCAAGATCTTGTCAAGAAGAACTATGATGAATTTAGTGCACCATAAAGGTAACATTTTAAGACAGTAGAGACAGAATGAATTATGTGTTAAATGTCTTATTATAACCTGACTCATTATGTAGAAAACACATTTATGGCTCTAATAATAAAATATATGAACACGAATTAAGGATGAAGTAAATGCATAAATATTAAAAATAATATTCAATGTCACAAAATCTTGATGAGTATTTATCTATTACATGGGACTGGCCTTTATAAATATAAAACCAAAAGGTAATTCAAAGGAAAATATGAATAACTGATTATTTTAAAAAATAGGGCTTTTCTATGGAAAAAGTAAATCACTGTTAAAGATTTATGATGATTAAATTTGTCATTGCTTGCTTAGATTTAGAATATGAATCCCAAAATAAAGCTTTTAAACTTTAAATGTTGACATTCTATTTTAACTATTTAATTATTATTATTATTTTTGTTTTAGAGAGAGAGAGAGAAAATGGGCTCACACAGGTAGGAGGAGGGGAGAGGCAGAGGGAGAAGGAGAGAAAGAACCAAACAGAATCCACACCCAGCACAGAGCCCCCTGTGGGGCCAGATCCCACGACCCTGAGACCATGACCCGAGTTGAAATCAAGAGTCAGTTACCCAACCGATTGAGCCACCCACGCTCCCTTATTTTAATTATTTTTGAAAAGAAAAAGAAGGTATCTTAGAAATGCTATCTTTTGGGGCACGTTGGTGGCTCAGTGGTTTAGCACTGCCTTCAGCCCAGGGGTGGTCCTGGAGACCCAGGATTGAGTCTCACGTTGGGCTCCCTGTATGGAGCCTGCTTCTCCCTCTGCCTGTGTCTCTGCCCCCCCCACCCTCTCTCTCTCTGTGTCTTTCATGAATAAATAAATAATCTTAAAAAAAAAAGAAATGCTATCTCTTGCTATAACATTTTAATTAAATTCTTTTCAGATTAAATTTTGGGCAACCCATTATGAGAATTCCAAGTAACCTATTTCAGATAACTTTCATTTTTCATTTAATCCAATTACAAAAAAATTTCTGAATCTTATGAGGCAGCTATTCCTCTTTGTATGCTCACTGGTTTGCTTTTCCTCATACAAAATACGATAATCTTACCTCTGTGAATAAGCTGCCAGTGTTACTGTCCTGACCACACTGACATCAATGGCAATGTCACTGTTGATGATATCTTTTGGATTCAGACTGTTAATCCCATCATTATACCTAGGTGAATAAAACAAAATACTTTTTAGCTGTTACGCGGAAAAAAAAAAATCCCATGACTGTAGGTTCCTATAATGAAACAGATCATGCATAGAAGACTTTGAAATTTGGTGCTAAGGCAATAACAGCGTCTGTCAGATCCCGGTAACTTCATTTGACAGGAGTAATGTTTCTACTTTGTCTTCATTTAGGACAGCTTTGCTTCAGTGACTAGGAAACATGACAATGAGTTGTAACAGCTAGCAGTTCAAACTACTTTTCCAACTGAATCCCGAGGTGAAGCTAACAGACTTTTGCAAATAGGGAAATTAATGGTTTTCACAAGTTCCCTCAAGAAGTCACATAACTATGATTTTTTTTAATGTAGATGTGTGATGATAATTGAAATCATTGTGGGAAACTATATTGAACGTCAGGAATAAATTTAAGGAAGAGTGACTCTTGCTGCAGTGGATGTTTTTGTCTGGGAATACTTTTCAAAAAGCCATGCTTTATGCTGCAGTGGTTTTATTCAGCAAGGAGGCTTGGGTTTCAAGTCATGCAGGCATTTGTAGATTTCCTCAAGGATTAAGGTGGAAGAATCAGAGGTCTATATTGAAAAAAATGTTATTGGAGAGAATTAAGGTGTTATACTGAGTTAATTTTAGAGAGATACAAGCATACTTCAGTTATTTAGTGAATCTCTTTAGTGTTCAGAAAAATACTAGGTGAGTTTTTTCTATTACAAATTGAATGAGGATTCAGATGTGGATTCTGAGCCTTCCTTTACTAATTGTTAGCTGTGTGACCTTAGGAAATTCAATTCACTTATTTGGGTTTGAATTTTCTCATTTCTAAAATGAAGAGTTGGGTTCAATTTATCTCAGGTTGGGGTACCTGGGTGGCTCAGTCAGTTAAGCTTGTGCCTTCCACTTAGGTCATGATCCCAGGGTCCCAGGATGGAGCCCTGCCTGGGCTCCCTTCTCAATGGGGAATCTGCTTCTCCCTCTGCCCTTCCCTCTGCTCATGCTCTCTCTCTCTCACTGTCAAATAAATAAATAAAATCTTAAAAAAAATTATCTTCAGGTGCTTTCTATGAGAGGTCACTCTGAAATTCACTGAACGCTAAAAGGATAAGTTTTGTCAACACTACCATAGTAAAATAGACTGAAGATTTCTACGCACAAGCCATTTGCCATATTAAAAAGTGGTAAATGGGTTCATTTCTGGTCCAAAGGTGATTAGGGAAAAGTCTGTTTAGAATCAACTGCCAATGGAGGTGATACCCAAATATAAGAAGCTGATTTGCAGTGATATTTTTTCTGCATCTGGATAGGATTCAGTTTCCTTTCTCTTGAAGACTCAAGGTGCAATTCAATATTGTGCTATATTCAAAGGACACACAAATTCAACTCCAAAAGCCTGGGAAAAGGCTTGAAGTTATTCTGAAAATGAAGTAAAAGATAATTTTATCTTATATAACAGAGCAAAGCTCCTTAATTTTACTTTTTAGGTATTGCTTTCTACCCCCTAAATTCTGTATACAAGGCCAGTAATAAAATCACTCAATCTATATTCCCAAATCCCAGATAATCTTGATTTTCACTTTTCCATTCTTTCTAGGTAGGATCCTCTTATATTTTGAATATTTATTTCCTAAGGTAAATCCTGTATTTTTCTTTAATGCTCAGACTGAAGAAATAAGGCCAGCTAATATGACAACAAATGTTTATAGGGTATCTAATTGTATCTCGTAATTTTATATTGCATAATTGCATTTAAGCCTCCCAATCAACCCATGATGCAGATACTATCATCATTCAAATACTAAATATGAGAAAAATGATCCCAAAAGAAGATTGATAACCTTTCCAAAATTTAATAAATTTAATAAATGCAAAAGGATAGTTTGGATTGGACCTCATCAATTCCTGCTTTTTCTAATTCCTGATATATAATTTTAAAAGAGGAAGATTTGGGTTAGGCATATTATTTCACATGATAAATTAAATAGAAAATAAGACCTGACTATTTTTTATCACATATTTTACCATCTCATTTTCTAACTAGTTTCAAGTTAAAAGCTTGAATTTAAGGTTTTTTGTTAGATAAGAGCATATATTTGTATTAGTATATATTTACATATGTAAGCTTAAGTATATTAACAGATAAATATTTTGAGCAGTAGTTATCTGAAAAAGATTAAAAAATTAACACAGAGAACATATGTTAATGCTTTATATGAAGAAGGATTATTATTTAAAGGAAGAGAAGGAGCACTTAGAAGTTGGAGGAAAACAAAGTAGTGTGGTCTTATGGACCAATTCTAAAGAATCTTCAGTTAGGAGTAATTTGTGATTTTTGAATCTCCTGAACATTTTGGTATATCAAAATATCTGTCCGTCTCTTTGCCTCAAAATGTGAATTATAGACAGGCCTGATTTTAGAAATCTATGCTGAACGTTATTTTCCCTCAGAAATTTTAAGACTCTCCCCCACAGTCTTCTCATGTCCAGTGTGACCATTAATAAGTCAAAAGCCACTCTGATTCACAGCCCATTTTACAGAAGTTATTTTTGGTAACTGAGACCTCTTAAGATTTATTCGTTCTCATTAGAATCTAGAAATTTTGCCTTTTTTGTTCTTTAGGCAAAGGAGGTCCTTTAATATTAAAGGCCTTTTTTAGCATGTATTGAGCACTTTCAATTTGTGGACTCATTTCTTTTCAATTCCAAGAAATTTTTTAATGAAGAAAAGTTAACCATGAGCTGAGTCACAAAGTAGGAAAATTACTTGGTAGGGCAGAAGATTGTAGAAGGGAAATTTTAAATAAATTTTAAACAAAGTTTATATGGGTGGAAAATATGGTGGAGTAAAAACTAATGAAACTCAAAGATACGGTGCCAAGGTTGAGATAGAAAATTTTAATGAGGGATCCCTGGGTGGCTCAGTAGTTTAGTGCCTGCCTTTGGCCCAGGGTGCTATCCTAGAGTCCCGGGATCGAGTCCCACGTCGGGCTCCCGGCATGGAGCCTGCTTCTCCCTCCTCCTGTGTCTCTGCCTCTCTCTCTCTCTCTCTCTCTCTCTCTCTCTCTCTATCATAAATAAATCTTTTAAAAAAAAATTTTAGTGAGTAGTAGTCTAATGAGTGGTCTAATGAGTATTACTTTCACCTTAAAAGGCACAAAACCATTGGAGTTTTTCTTTTCAGTGTATTGAAAAGATTGGTAAGATGTCTATGTTATAAAGATAATTGTAGAGGGTAGACTAGAAGAAGGCAAGAATGGAAACAAGAAGGTCAGCTTAGAGATCATCACTGGTCAATTTTGTAAGGTATAATTTAGTTAAAACCAGATAATAATATATGTAAAGCTCCTTAGTCATGGACACAACAACATATTTATCTAGAAATGAAGAAAAAAGCAAGGGCACTACTCTAGCATCTGTGTTCTAGAACTTTCACACTTACTGCCTGATAATTGACTGATAGTAAATAACATGTCCATCTTTAACATAAGGACTGAACTCCTGGCATCATATTAAGTGTCTTATGAAATACCAGTAATAGTATTGTTTTTTGTTGAAAATAAGTGCAAAGGAACAATTCTATTATTAAAGAATAGCCACAGCAATATTTCCTATCCTACATACTCTCCTAGAACTTTATCATTCCTCCATCAAAAGTTTTTGTCTATGCCTTCTTCTTCTAGCAAGGCTTTGTGACCTGCTCAACTAGGAGAGTACTCAGGAAGTGACTTCCAAGGCAATATAGCTTCCTCCTAGTTTTCCCTCTCTGAGGGATGCTTCCTTTTTGGTCCTACTCCCTATGCTGGCAGGCCAAATGTAGATACCCTTTCTGGAAGCTGCAATATAAGTCCCAGCTGATAGACAGTATTAGTATTAACTGCCAGGCATATGAGTAAGCAATCCTTCAGATGATTCTCATCCCCAGGCATCCTTTGAGCATCCCCAGCTAATGCCGTGTAGAGCAGAGGAAAGCTCTCTCCATTATTAAGCTCTGCTTAAACTGCCCATTTGTGAGCTAAATAAACGATTGTTGTTTTTCAACCCTACATTTAAAATAGTCTGTAAGGTAGTACTTGATACACTGGGACAAGAAACTAATGAAATGTAGAAAATCTCTACATTTCAATGGAACGCCTTTCACACACAAGACTTTGAAGACAATTAACCTAGGTTATGACTAAAGAAGTTTAAATTATTTGAGGTTTAGGGAATAGGATGAAAAATACTTTCTCCTGTCAGGATTATAAAACATGAACTAATGTCTCACATGATAGAAGTCCCTATGTACAAAAGTATTACTTTGACTCATTCCACCCAGGTGTCATTCCTTGGATTAATAGAGTGTTATTCTATTAAAATAAAAACACTAATATATTACACTGTTATATTTAAATAAAATGTTTTATAACTGATTGTTCTTTCACTATAGCAGTAAGCAGATTGGAAAAAAGAAGGGATATTTTTTATAAAGGATGATCATCAAAGGGAAAAGGATAGATTGGACATATAGAGTTAATTGTAGTAACTTGTAGTGAAGCCCAGAGATATCAAAGATGTATATAAAACCTTTGAAAATAGCCCTAAGAGGCTCCAAAGAAAAATTTTCTATCATAGTCATTTTTGGAATAGTTTTATTTACCTCTGTTCAATGAGTTTGATTTCAAAAATATTTTAATTTCCCTCTCCTATTCTGTCATAGTTAGGAACTCATTATTGTACAATAAAAGTCATGGCTACTATTGCATATATGATTTATAGGAGTACACAAAAGTGTTAACTAGAGGCTGATGTCATTGTTTCCTTACTAATTCAAGCAGGTTTGTGGGTCTTATGACTTGGATAGGTTGCTGACAATTGAAAAGAGCAGATATAGGTAAATTTCAGAGTTTCACAAGACTTAGTCACTGAGTATTGAGAATGAAAATTGATTGCAATAGGGCATATATGTGGGTCAGAGGTCCTTGATGCAGTAAATTGTGATATGGTTTACTCTGGAAATGATTAAAATTTTAGAGATGTAAAGACAATAACAGACTCTTATACCCATGTTTAGTGTAAAGCTGCAGTGAGCTGTCTCTTATGAGCTGTGTTAATGTTCATTTCTGACATCTTTGCTATTGGTAGGTCCTTTTTTTTAATAATCAGTTTTTTGACACTTTGGTTATTAAACCAAAACATTCAATATACTCTCTCTATCCAAGCAAAGATTCATTTTATTATAAATGTCATTCTTACAGCATTGCAAAGTCCACTGAATTTTTGCTTATACTGAAATACAATTCCTGATAAATAAGGTGGATATTTAAAAAAAATTTTTTTGTTGTTTCTCAGATCCTTTTTGACATCTAAATATATTGTGTTATAATTAAATATCATCTTATTATGTTTTTTTTATCTCATTATGTTAGCTAGGCTATCTCACTGTGGTAATTTAATATGAGTTTGTAACATATTTTTAATGAAGTCCATTTATATTATGTTGGTCATAGTTTGTGATTTTGCAGTTATAAGTGATTTATCTAGTGGAAATTTTGATTATTTTTCTGTCTCAAGTTTGTCAAAATGGTTAATTCGATGTCTTATGATAACAAAGCTCATTAATTCATAATGAAATCTCAGGTGGTGCAAATTTAGATGGATTTGCATTTTGCTGATCATTTAATTAAGAAGAATCTATAATTAGAAAAAAGCATCACCTGTACCCCTAATTTTAATAACTTGATAATGGTTAATTTCTTATACTAGAACACCTTTTAGCAACAGTGGCAAAATCTCAAAGAGGTTTTTAAAAAGATTTATTAAAGGGGTGCCTGATTGGTGCAGTTTATTAAGCATCTGACTCTTGGTTTTGACTTAGGTAGTGATCTTGTGGTCATGGGATCCAGCTACACATGGAGCCCCATATGGAACCCCGCCTCAAGCCCTGTAGTACATGGAGCTGATTCAGTGGGGAGTCCGCTTGAGATCTTGTCTCTTTCTCCATCTGCCCCTCTCATAGTGTGTTTTCTCTCTCTCAAGGTAAATAAATCTTTTAAAAAATAGGCTTGCTTTTTATAGTGGTTTTAGGTTCAAAGGAAGATTAAACAGAGGGAAGAGAGATTTCTCATATCATTCTGCCTCAATATATGCATATCTTCCACACAATAAACATCCCCCACCAGAGTGGTACATTTGTAACAGTCATGAACTTACACTGACACATGATTATCACCTAAAGTCCATAGTTCGCATTCTAC
The DNA here is from genome assembly GCF_018345385.1 of Vulpes lagopus. Taxonomy (NCBI): domain Eukaryota; kingdom Metazoa; phylum Chordata; class Mammalia; order Carnivora; family Canidae; genus Vulpes; species Vulpes lagopus. Next base: position 41,676,421 of record NC_054842.1, on the reverse strand, counting down.
TAGTACATTCTATTAGTTTTGACAAGCATATAATGACATATGTCCACCATTACAGTGTCATACAGAATAGTTTCAGAATGCCTCAAGAATCCTCTATGCTACATCTATTTATTCTTCCCTTTCCTAAACTCTGGTAACCACTGATCCTTTTTTTAAAAAAATATTTTATTTATTTATTTGAGACACAGAACATGAGCCAGGGGGAGAGGGATAGGAGGAGAGGAAGAGTAAGAAGTAGACTCTACACTGAGCAAGGGGCCCAATGTGGGGCTTGATCCCAGGACCCTGGGATCATGACCTGAGCCGAAGGCAGATGGTTAACCAACTGAACCACCCAGATGCCCCACTACTGATCATTTATTTGTCTCCAAAGTTTTGCCTTTTTCAGAATGTTGTATAGTTGGAATTGTACAGTATATTACCCTTCAATTTGGCTTCTTTCACTTAGCAATATGTATTTAAAATTACTCCATGTCTTTTATGCCTGGATAGCCTGTTTCCTTTTAGTATGGAATAATACTGCATTTTCTGGAGGTACAACAGTTTATTTTCCATTCACCTACTCATGGACAATTGGTTACTTCTCATTTGTGGCAATTATGAATGAAGCTGCTATACACATGCATGTATAGGTTTTTATGTAGACACAAGTTTTCAATGATTTTGGGTAACTACCAAGTGTCATGATTGCTGGAGCATATAGCAAATATACGTTTAGTTTTGTAAAAAACTTCCCAACTCTCTTCTAAAATTGCTGTACCATTTTGAATTCTTGCTAGTAATGAATGAGAGTTTCTGTTGTTCCACATCCTTGACAGCATTTGTTGGTGTCAGTGTTTTGCACTTTGACGGTTTTAACAGGTGTATATCAGTATATTATTTTTTTTTAATTTGCAACACCCTAATGACATAAATATTTGAACATCCTTTTATATACTTATGTGCCATCTTATATCTTCTTTTGTGAGGTGTCTGTTCAGGTCTTTTGCCCATTTTGAAATCAGACTGTTCATTTTCTTATTGTTGAATTGTAAATGTTCCTTGTGTATTTTGGATAACAATGCTTTATCAGATGTTTTTTTTTTGTAAATATTTTTCTTAGTCTTTTCTTTTTCTTCTAATTCTCTTGTTAGTCCTTCACAGAGCAGAAATTTATCATTTTAATGAATTCCTGCTTATCAGTATTTTCCTGTTAATTTTTTTAATGAAGAAAAAAAACTCCTCATAGTTTCCTGTAAAACACATTAACTATTGAAATATTTTGTCCAGATGTGCTTTTATTTCTTAGTTTTCCCTTTTTAGGGATGCTGTTTCTACACATCTCTAGTTTATACTCAGTAATAACGTTCATTTTTCTCAAAGAAAATATACAAAGTACACGCACGATGCAGGCTCTGTCTGATATGAGTATTCAGAATGAGAACTGGCAGAGAGCTTTAGTTCAGCTTATGATATGAAGTGGTGGGATTTTAGTGTATTTTTCTACATTTAGGAAAAAATAGTGTATCAGTTCAAACTCACATGGAGAAGTAGAACCAGTAGGGGATATAAATTACAAGGTATTTTTCAAAGAATTGGTTTGTGTGGTAGGCTGTCAGAAAGGGCAGGCTAGAATTTTAGGCATGGGATGAAGCTGCTGGTTATAGGTGAAATGTTTTCTTCTTCAGCTGGGACTCAGTTCCGCTCTTAAAATATTTCAGTCGATTGAATCAGGCCACACACATTATTTAGGATAATCACATATATTTTTAAATATTTAAATTTATACATAACATATGGAAAATATAACTACTACAGTTCTCATTTCTGCATCTGGTCATGTGTTTGTAGCTGGTATATATATATCTACCTTCTTTCACTATCTATTGCATATTCTCTTTGTCCTTCAGCAAGAACCTCAGTGGGTTGTGGTTCTTGTCTGGTAGTTTGACCAAACGTTTATTCCTGAAAGATGTGGGACATTAGTAGTCCTGCACAAATTGGATTGTTATAGTTTTCCATTGACTCTAATCACAGGACAATAGTACAAAGTGACGTCCTAAGGAATCTCTCATATTTCAGACATATTCTCACTTCCATTGTGAAGTAGCAGTCCAGTTTCCCCTAGGTAATCAGAATCAATCACCTCAGGCAATAAATCAATCCTCTTCTTTGCCTCTGAGTTAAAAAGCATTAAGGGGTTCAAATTGGCCTGGTGGTAGCTTTAGCTTCCAACTCTGTGAAACCATTATATCTCCTGGTGGAAGCATTCATTCATTTGAAACTCCTCTAGACCAACAGAACCTAAGGTGACCAAGACAAGAAGCAAAATTTTTTGCTAGTGAATCACTACTGGTAAGTGGAACATTATTGGACAATAATGACTGGATCCACTCCCATTTCTATCTCTTAATTCCTGGTGATGAATTCTGGTCATGGGAAAAGCAACATCATTTAATGACTTCTAATTTAGAATGTACAAGGCATCTTGGAGAATGTTATTCTAGCCCTGCAACATTTGCCACTGAGCTTGCACTGTGATTGAGTCTTTAAATATCATCTTATCGTTCTGTCAAGCCAGTTGCTTCAGGATGATGGATCCTGAAAATAGTAAGACCAGTGGATTCTGTGAGCCTATTGTTATAGTCTATTTTCTATTAAACGAGGTCTTTGACAAGAAGCAATGCTGTGGAATACCACAGTGGTGGACTAGGCATTCTGTAAGCCCATGGTAGTTTACACATAAAGTTTGCATGGAGGTAAGACAAATCCATATATAGTAAGTAAGTATCTATTTCAGAAATAAAATAAATCCTACTGATAGAAGCTGACAAGTATGATCAGCCTGCCATCAGATACCTGGATGACCACTGCAGGAAATGGTGCCATATTGGGGACTCTGCTGCTGGCAGATTAGGCATTTAACAGTTGCTATAGCCCAGTCAGTCTTGATGAATGGAATTTCATACTGGTGAGCCCATGCATAACCTCCATCCATTTCATAATGGTTGCTTCGGTCATTAGTCAATTGAACAATGACAAGAGTGGCTGGGAAAGTGGCTGACTGGCATCCATAGATGGGTCATCTTAGTCATTTGATTATTAAAATCCTTCTGTGCTGAAGTAATTGGTTAGCCTTCACATGGGAGACAAATATCCTCAGACCTCCTTTTCACCAATTTTCCAATCATTTTTCTTCTAAATCCGTGAACTGTTCACCGAAACCATTGGGCATATCTTGTGAACCTGAATAGACTTGTACCTCTGTTTCCCCTTTCAGGAAAAATAAACAACTGAGTGTGTTGCTCAGTTCTGCCCTTCAGTGCAACACCCGAAATGGTTTGTAGTGCTAGAGCTTTCTACTTTCAGGTGGTGCCTGCCAGCACACACAGCCATCTGCAAGCAGGGTTCATGTCTCATGCTTTCTTTTCCCCAGTCAGCTAATCATAGATTATTTGTGATACGGATTTTCTGCCTATCACAAATAGGAAGGTTACAAATGGAGTAAGGTTTAAAAAAAAAAGTATGAGAAGTTTAAATGTACAAGGTGGAAAATGAAGGGAATAAGATAATTGACATTTATAGTAAAAAATAATGAAAAATATGGATGGTAAATGCAAATTTGTTTGTATATATTTTATAATATGCAGTAGCTTACATGATTGCATTTGTAGTAACAAATAGAAATATACATTCATAAAAGAAATACCATAGAATAATGGATCAATGATTCTGAAGTGGCCTGATAGTCTTATCTTTATTCCTTATTTTACTCATTTCCAGCTTTCTATTCTAAAGTTGAATTTGCCAGTAAATACAATTAACCAATTTGAATTCCTTTGGAAATAATTTGTCTTTCCTGTTTTCCTGACCTGTACTATGTTTCCAACCATCCTCATTCATATTTAATTTAGCATAAGGATAGAAGATTAATTTTTAATTTTGCAATTAGTGAATGACTACTATCTTCAAGTCTAGAGTTCTCTGTAAGAGTTTTCATCTTGGTATGTAACTTTCCAGACATTTTGAAATATTATGTTAATATATAAAGAATGGTAACCAATAGATATCGATATCTATATCTATATGTAACCTATATATTTATGTATCTAAATTGAAATACTTCTCTGTCTACCTATTTCTTCTTCTAAAGGACATGACTCCACTTACTGTCCCTGTTCAAAGTTGTTGCTAGAGGTAGTTTCCTGACTAAATGGTTTTGTTCTCATTGAGTGACACCTTATCATAGTACTTAGTGAGCTGAGTGGAATAATATTCTGGGAATTATGGAGTAACTGAGTATATTACTTGGTAGCAGGAGGTTTAGAAAGAAAATTGTGAAAAAGGAGAGCAAGAGGGTAACTGGGTCATATTAATGGTGGAGGAATTGCAAAAAATTCAGTAAACTGTTAATCTAGAATAAATGATCCCTAACTTTGCCTTGGATTCTAAATGACCTTTGGAGTTTCAGCCAGGTGGATTTGTACTCACTTAAGTGAACATTTGTTGCTTGAAGGCCTGATAGCCCTTTCCCACTCTGGTGACCCATCTTTATTTTCCTTATGTTTAGAAAGCAATTGCTCTTCCTCACTCCCTGTCCATGTTTGTCCATGCCCTACATTGAGGCGTATGCCAATCACACTATTATCCCTAGCTACAAGGATTCACTGGAGGATAGATGTGAGGGCCAATTTAAGGCAAAGAAGAGAAGAGAAATGACCTTTCTTCTATGCTGAACTTGGAAGTATAAAGATATGATTGTGTAGTTCTGGACAGACATTTTGCCACCTCAGTACACGGAACCTGTTTGAGAATGAAACCAACAACTCAAGAAAGCAGAGCTGCAACACACATGCACGTGCGCACACACACACACGCACACACATGATGACGTTTGAAGGATCCTGACTGCAGGCACAAAGCCAAATACCTCTAAATTATTCAGTTTTGTCGATTTTATTTCTTAAACCAGTTTTTTAAAATCTCTTTTCTACCTTAAAACCAAAAGGTTATGGTTACGATTCTTTCTGATGTGACTGAGTATTAAGTTTTTTTAGTTAAATCTTCAGTGTATAGGGTGATCACATATCACCTAAATCAGAATTACTTTCATAGTGGAAAGGGGAACTATTAATTACACAGGACCAAAAGGTATAGATTGTGACCATTCCTGGCAAACCCAGAGGAACGGTCACACTAACCATACTGCAAATATTGGAATGATTGCCCTGACTCCACTCTTACAGTGAACTTAAATAAAAGGAGCAGAGTGCCTTTTCAGGAGCCTGGCTCCACGCACGTATAGACAGCTGCTATATGTGGAGTGTATTTACAAAAATACATTGGGGAGGATAAAAAGCAGGAAATAAAGGTGTGCTTGCTATAGTATTATTGCTGTTGTTTATTTTTTTTTTCTCCCTTTGATTTCCTGGCTTTTTTCTTTTCTCACTTCATTGGTTTTTCTCTTCATGCCTGACTAACCTGTCTGTCATCATCATCATTCACAATGTACATTATAAGCTTGCTAATGGCTATTATTTTTATTATTTTTCAATAAATACACATTTGAAATTTTACATTGGAAATCTGTGGAAATAGGGATGCATAATAGAAATTATATTGTATGAAGTACTTTTCTGGAAGTAGCATACTAAGGAAGCTCTGTATGCCTAAAAGTCTTTTAAAAAAGCTTGGAGATTTATTAACACTTCACAGAGCATATTGTAAAATAATGTTTAAAAATTGCAGAGTAGGGTTTTTAAAAGGACATAATTGCCAAATATTTCCTGCTCCATTTCCTCAAATTATGCAAGAAACAACAAAAGCCCCTTTGGCTTTCTTAGTTCTATAGAGAACTCATAATTTTAAAAAGCATTCTTTTAATGCCAGTTTTTAATTGTGATTATAAATTAGAGCATATTAATTGGACTGTTAAAACATACTGCTTTTAGAAGAATGGTCTTATTTATTTTCTCAAATCAAGACCTGAAACTTTTTTACTTCATAAATGAAGAAGTTTATTTTTCCACCTGAATGGTGCTTACAAGAATTAGTTTACAGCATTCATATAATTTACAGAGTTTCTGCCCATGACAAATCATTTATTCACATTTAGATGCAAATCACTACAAACTTCTTATCCATTTGTCAAAATTCTCATTTTGTCTTTTCTTACACATTGTAAGTTTCAAAACTTGTAAGTCCAGGTTTCTCTTTACAATGATAACTTATGACACCTCTCAGTGCCGGTCAGTGAAATAAAAATTAGAAAATGGTTTATTCTTTCCAAGCAGCTGTATTGAAGCAAATACTCTTCCACTTAATAACTGCTTTTGAAAATGTCATTTCTGATGAAGGCAATTTATAGAATACGTGCATTAAGGGATTACTTCAGTTCCTGTGAAAATTATCTTTAACTTCTCATATAATAGATAATTGTGATTGAAAATTGAACTTAAATGGATATCACTGTTTTTTGAAAATATAAACCCTTGTATTTTGATTTTTATTAGGTTAATGTGAGTTCTTCAGCACTTCTCCCTTCTATACCGATGGAAGTAAAATAAAATGTGAGCCTGTATTAGATTTCTTTCATTTTTAAAACAAGTTTTAAAACTCTTTGACCATTTAAATTAGCACCAGCTTCATAAAGAACCAGATTTTTTACACAAGACTAAATGTTGAAGATTGGAAGAGTTAATGTGCTTTTACTAGTATTATTATTTTTAGTTATTAACAGTATACCAGTGGTGAGTTAGTCTGTACATACCATTTAAGAAGAACTGCAACAGGATGGAAGATACAAAATGTACAAGTAAGGTTTTATTTTCTTCACAATATCCCTTCCAAAGCCCACTCTCCTGAGGACAACATTGGCTGTGCTTCTTCTTGGGTTAGTTCTTCAAATGAATATATTATAAATTTGTATTTATAAACTTATATTTTGTGAATGGGTATACTAGTTTTGAACAAGATCTCTTGGCTCCTTACTATAATTGAGTTTTGTTCTCCTTTTCCTTTTCCCCTAGTTTCTTCTTAATTTCAGCACTGACAGTTTTGTACGTTTTCTACCAATTTCTTCTTCTTCTTCTTCTTTTTTTTTTTTTTACCAATTTCTTTAACTTAAAATATGTTGTAGGGATGCCTGGGTGGCTCAGCGGTTGAGTATCTGCCTTCAGCTCAGGACATGATACTGGACTCCCAGGATCGAGGACCACATCAGGCTCCCTGAATGGGGCCTGCTTCTCTCTCTGCCTCTCTCTCTCTCTCATGATTAAATAAATAAAGTGTTTTTTAAAAACCTTAAAATATGTTGTAGATACTTATTGATTTATATTATTTATATACTACCTGTATTTATTTTATACTTCTATATAATGTGTATATTTATAGGATATATTTATATTCACATATTGAATCTATATTATAATTAAATATTACTCTATCATATAATTAAGACAACGTTGATTATTAGTTAATCAGACACAAAATTTACTTATTCCAAGCTAATGACTTTAAGACTTGTTATTTCTCTTTTTTCCCAACTTTTTCTGCCAATCTCTATCTTTCCATTTCTATTTGTTATAGTTTTATTTGCACAGTTCAGGTTTATAACAGTTATAAACTATTCTGTGCATATGAGAGTCTTATTGATAGGTTGATTCTTAAAATTGGAAAACATAAATACACTTAAAATATTCATGTTATGTAAACATCTTTTACTCTAAATTAATGTTATTAACTCCAGAATGTAATTCTATGCCATTTAATGTCCACCATTCAGTGGCTCTATCTCCACATCTCTTTATGTTTTTCTTATACCTTCTATCTGTTGCTATGAATATATACATTAAAACTTAATTTGCTTTCATCAGTAAACTCCTTCAATTGCACTTACTTTGCTGATTCAGATTTGTCCATCATTTTCATGTTGTTTGCTTTCTTCATATATCTGGTGTTCAGATGGTCGGATTTTATTTACAACTCTAAAATGACAGTATTTGTAGCTGCTGTGGATTTCCTTTGCAATTGTGTTGTGTTGTGTTGTTTGTTTGTTTGTTTTTTACCCTTGATTGGGGTGATTCATTGTGGCATGTGGCAGATACCATTTCTGAACAAGGAGCAGGCAGGCAGATAGAGACCCCCAAAATTCCCAATAACAAAATGTTATTTTACAGGTTATATTTCACTGATGCTATCAGAGCTTAAATTCTGTTTGTTCCAGAAAAGATGGGGGTCTAAGAAGATCCTAATTCTGCCTGGCCTCTGTCTTGCAAAACAACTTGCAAATACTTCATTGAAAGGCAATACAGGAAAGAGTGCATCCCCAGCAGTGAGAGAAGTGTGTGCAAAAGTGTGAGGGGTGAGGGAATGTGGAACATATACAGGGCTGAAGTTATTCACTGTATAGGAGCTGTGGGTTGTTCCATATGACTTGCTCCAAAATGAATAAGAGATTTTTTTAAAGATTTTATTTATTTATATGGGACAGAGAGAGAAAGAGAGAACATGAGCTGGGTGAGGGGCAGAGGATGAAGCCGGCTCCCTGCTGAGCAGGGAGCTTAATGCAGGGCTCAATCCCAGGACCCTGATATCATGACCTAAACTGAAAGCAGATGCTGAGAAACCCAGATGCCTCAGAGCAGAGATTTCTAAGCCACATTTGTTTTTTTCCCCTCCTTATAAATGGACTTTTTAAAAAGCAGTTTTAGGTTCAACAAAAAATTGAACAGAAAGTACAGAGAGTTCCCATATATCTCCCATCCCCTGCATATGCACAACCTCCCCTGCAACCAGCAACCCCACCAGCATAGCACATTTGTTACAATTGATGACTTTACACTGACACATCATTATCATCCAAAGTCCATAGTTTACATTAAGTTCTTGGTGGTATACAGTCCACGGGTTTTGACAACTGTGCAGTAATGAGTATCCACCATTGCAGTATCATACAGAATAGTTCCACTGCTCTAAAAATCCTCTGTGCTCTGCCTGTTTATCTGAATGTCTCCTATAACCCCTGGCAATTGCTGATTCTTTTACTATTCTAAAACTATTGAAACTAGTCTCAATAGTTTTGCCTTTTCTGGAATGTCAAATAGTTGTAATCCTACATTTTGGCTTCTTTCTAGAAGAAAGGTTGGCTTCTTTCACTTAGTAATATGAGTAATATGTATTTAAGGCCTCCATATCTTTTATTTCATTCATTCATTCCATTCATTCACTTATTTTTCATCATGATAGGTGTACTCTTTAATCCCTAGTACCTATTTCACCTGTCCCCCCACCCACCTCCTGTCTGGTAGGCAATCAGTTTGATCTTCATGGTTAAGAGTTTGTTTCCTGGTTTCTCTCTCTCCCTCTTTCTCTCACTCTAAAGGTAGAACTAGAATCTCTGTATCTTCTCATGTTTGACGTTTGAATTTATTTTTAGCAGGGAGTAATATCCTATCGTCTAAAGGTAGAACTAGAATCTCTGTATCTTCTCATGTTTGACGTTTGAATTTATTTTTAGCAGGGAGTAATATCCTATCATCTAAAGGTAGAACTAGAATCTCTGTATCTTCTCATGTTTGACGTTTGAATTTATTTTTAGCAGGGAGTAATATCCTATCGTCTAAAGGTAGAACTAGAATCTCTGTATCTTCTCATGTTTGACGTTTGAATTTATTTTTAGCAGGGAGTAATATCCTATCGTCTGGATTTACCATGGTTTGTTTATCCATTCACCTATTGAAGGATACCTTGATTCCAAGTTTTGGTGATATAGATAAAATTGATATAAAAATCCCTATCTAGGTGTTTTGTGGATGCATTTGGTTTGTTTAAGTCAGAAACAACCCATTATTGTCAGAAGGCTCTGAATTTTAAAGGTTTCTTTGTTGTGGCAGTTAGAAATAACTATTTCTACTAATATAGTTGACCGCTAATTATGTTGAAGCATCATACTGGGCACCTCAGTTTGTATAAGGGGATTTCAATCTTACTGGTTTGTTTAATCTCCAAGGCAAAATAATTTGATAATCTTCATAGTGTTTTTTAATTTAAAAATTCAATTCAATAATTTTATAAATTACCGAATTAGATAGATTCTTTAAGAAAAAACTTCAGATAAAATAAAAGCAAACTGTATGTATTTATTGTTTATAAATGAATATGTTGGTCTCTGCTTACTGGTTTGGATTTGGCTGAACTGACCTATTTTTTGTTGTAATAATACAAGAAGTGTGTGTTTGTGTGTGTAAATATTCAATAAGTTATGAGAACAGGGCTTAAACAAAAATACATTAGGAAATTATGCCAATCACCAACCATAAAGCATAAAGGTTGTGTGACCTTCTACAAATTTTTGATGTAGCTAGTATCATTTTTTTGATAGCTGTTCTATATTCAAAAAATTAAACTCCCTCAGTATTGTCAGTTATTGTGCTTGACATTAGATGTAAGGATGAAAACCCTTGGACTGTGCCCTAAAGTAATTCAATCTTGTAGGGAAGGCACATATAAACAAACAAACAATACAATGCTTGGTGATAAGGACATCAATAAATGTCTTAAACATATTACAGCAACAGCACAAAGGAGAAATACAAGGTTAGCAAGTCTGTAATTCTTTCTAGTAGTGATTGGAAGGCCAGGTGAAGATTCAAGGAAGCAGGGATATCTTATGGAACTTTTGAATGATAACAGTAAAGGTCTTTTATCTGTTTTACAATTTAAAACATTGCAACTTGCATGCTTACCTTGCCAAACTTTCCAAATACATACAAATAGATATTTTATTTATTGAGGATATAAAATTATAAAGGTCTTGAGAAATGAACAATTTAGAGCTGATATCTTTGGGATAGTTGTGTCTTCAAAATACCAACTAAGCTACAAGTACATACTCCAGTTTCAGTAGTACCTGTAATAGCCTCTCTGTTGGCTTGCTTCTCTATTTCTGATAATATGCCTTTAAAAACAATGTCCTTTAGGGTTCAATGGACCATGAAATAGTCTCTGCAGAAGTACCCCTGGTGCCAGCACTGAGACAAACATTCATTTTGGCTGTCAGCTAAAAGAACTTGGAAGAAATGAAGCACATTTATTATGTACTGATATATTCTGACTAGATAATCCTTTTTTAGTTGGAGGCACTATAAAAGCAAGTGCAGATTACTGTTGGCAAAATAGTAAAAAATAAAATTCAGTTGAGCTGCAACACTATTGCTTCCAATTTCACAGCTGGGTAATTTTCTTTATAAACTTCTATTAAAAAGTTTTGCTGGGAATGAGTATATTATTAAATAAACAATTTATAATATACTAAAGTCAGATGAATCAACAGACCTTCAGAATAATTTTTTATATTCTCAAAATTTGATGGTTTTCTAACTGTTATATGATCAGTGGATTGGTTAAGTAACTTAATGAGGATTGGCCTTATTATTAATAGGAAAATGCAGTTACAGTAATTTTTTTTATAAAACTTTTATTTTAGGGAATGTTAAATAGATAACCTTTGCGTTTATAACTGTGGAAAATAAAGCCTAAATACTAGGTTTTCAATATTCTGAAATATTAAAATAATAAGCTATTTCATATTTATCCATGAACTTAAGAAATGGTGGCAAATGTTATGAGAAGGTGAAAGAGTAGGATTAAATTCACTCTTCAGGAGTAAAGAATAGTTATCTTAAAGATGGTACAGCAACAGGTTGACCAGTTTGCCATCTTTCAAAGGAAAAAAGGAAGAGACACACAGTTAATTAATTGTATTTTGCATTGGAGGAAGTCCCTTAGACATTGACTTAAACTGTTACCTTTAAAATGGAAACTGTTTTTTGAAACTGTTTTAATCAAAGCCAGCACTTTGCCATCTCTTACTGTGATTCAGAGCACTCTAGCATCTCAGCCTCTTCTACATTTATTCCGGTCATGATGATATAGCAAGAGTGCTGCGAATGGGATCCAGGTATTCTGATCTAGAAGAAGTACCTCAGATTTTTACACCTCATGTTTCTGCCGTTTTTTTTCTGGTGACTATCTCAGACTATGTCTCAATTCATTATATAGGACAGGTTAACAAGAGAAAGGCATACATGTTTAAAAAAAAATTTTTTTTGCAGGTACATGGGAGCCAAAAAAATGAAAACCCAAAGGATCAGTTAGAGTTAAAATCTCAACATACTAAGTTGGACAAAGAGTATTAAATTATCAAACTGTGACAAGGGGTTTGGGGTAGGGTAATCACAAAAAAAGTTATTAGGAAGATATGAATTTAGTTTAACAAGGTTTATTTGTACAGTTTTCTTGACTCTTGTCCCTGGTGATAAGAACCTTTCTTTTAGGAGAGTTTTGTCTCCCACTTTCAGGGGGAAAAAAAAGAAAAGAAAGGTCCGAGTGTTTGAATCTTGCATCTGCTGTTTTTCAGATGCCTTTAATTCAAAATAGCCAGTATAATGAGGTACCATATTTTGGGGTGGTAGGTTTCGAACCCCTTCATAAATCACCACCATGTTGCATATTGTATTAATTTGCTATTGTTGCTCTAACAAATTACCACTTACTGTTGTTGCTTTAACAAATTACCACAAGCTTCATAGTTTGAAACAACAGAGATTTAGCTTAACAGATCTAGAAGTCAGAAGTGCAAAATGGGTCAGCAGAGCTGTGTTTCTTTTGAGTTCAAGGTAAAAATCCATTTCCTTGCCTTTTTCAGTTTCTAGAGGCTGCCTACTTTTTTTGGCTCATCCCAGTCCTCTGTCCACAAAGCTAACAGCGGAGCATTTCAAATTTCTCTCTTTGTCCCTCCTTCCCTCCAGTCCTTCCTACTTTTCTCCTTCTTCCTCATCTTCCCTACCCCACATCTCTTCCCAACTATCACATCTGCTTTGTCATCACAGCAATTTCGTGGACTCCCATCCTCCTGCCTCTCTCTTACAAAGACCTTTGTGATCACATTGAGTCTACATAAGTAATCTTCCTATCTCAAAATCCTTAATTAAGTCACATCTGTAAATCCTATTTTTGCATTCAAAGCAACATATTCACAACTTATGGGAATCAGAATGTGGATCTTTTGGTACCATTATTCTACCTACCACACATATATCAAAAGAAAATATATGTGAAGTAAATTAATTATGGCCTCTCCAAATTGTCACACCCAGAGTCTACTTTTTAAAAATATTTATAGTAATATAGAATACTTTTTAAGAAGGTATAAAAACCAAATGTAGAGTTCAATAAAATATTGCAAAGTGAAAACATGAGACATGACAGATGAAAACAATATTGCTTGTATTCAGGAAGCTTATGAATCTCTCCTGCCTCCCTCCATTCCAAAAGTAACTACTCTTCTTGCTATGACACTGTTTTTTTGACTATTCTGAACTTTGTACAAATTGAATGATAAGGCTGTGTGTAGCTCATTTTGCTTAATATATACTCTGAAATTAATGCATTTTATTGTGTGAACTGTAGGTAATTCATTTTCATCACTGTATAGTATTCCATTGATAGAATACAATCACAATTTTTTATCCATTCTGTAGTTTATGAATATTTTGGTTGTTTTCAGCTTGAGAATGTTCTACATAATGCTTTTTGATTAATTAATTACCTCTCTCTTGGGCATATGTGCATCTTTTTTCATTGGATATATACCTATAGGTGAAATAGCACATTCATTGGGTATGTGTGTATTCGATTTTGGATGATGCCACTATGCTAATTTCCAAAGTGATTATACTATATTTTCCTGTCATGAGCAGTGTATGAAAGTTCCAGTTACTTGCTTTACAGCCAGGCCAATAGCTTAATTATTAGTCTTTTCACTCTAGGTATTCTGTTGTACATGTCCTAGTATTTCACAGTAAACTAGGGTTATATTTTAAGTTGGAATTTTCTGATTACTAATGAGGTTGAGCACTTAAGCATATTTTCATATATACTGGGCTTTTAGATATCTTCTTTTATAAAGCACCTACTTAGGCATTTTGTTCATTTTTCTATTCAGTGATCTGTCTAATTCTTTATTATTTGTAGGATTTCTGGATCCCAAGTTTTTGTTAGTTTTTGTTAATTATATATTGCAAACATCTTATCCAATACTGTGCCTTGCCTTTACATACTTTTAAGGGGATTGTTGGATTAGTAAACATTTTTGACTTTTAATATCCAACTTATCAATATTTTTCTTTTGCTAACTTTTCAGTAACAATATTCTGTACTGGGCTTCTATATGTATGTAATTAATAAGCATTTAAAGAATGAACAAAAGAATAAAAGTGATGGCTCGATGATGATCCTATCACCAAATCTTACTTATATATATGTCATTAAGTTACTTAAACTCATATATAAGGGGCTTCATTATATAGTTTCTTTTCAAAACTTTTCTCTCATATATTTCTATGCTTCCCTCTAATAGAAAAAGGGAACTATGTTATCCGTTTACTCAGGCTGCTACGAAATTAAGGAGGATTTTTTCACCTTTCTCATTAGGGATTACATACAAACGTACATACATATAGTAAAGTGTATATATTTTTTCCTCTCTCTGTTTTCCTCTCCTAAGGCTTAAATGATTTGTCCTTTACACAATATTGATTACTATTAGATTTTTTAGGTCACATATCTTACATATGTCATCTCCTGTTCTACTTATCCCTCCAGGTCATCACCTCTCTGGCATGATGACAGCAACTGGGAGAACTTCAGGCACCAGGCAGCCTGGATTGCTGCAATCACAGTCCATTCACAAGTGACCTCAGGAGAGTCAATCTCTACTGTTTTCCAGATGTAGTTTGTTTTAGGCAGGGATGTCAACTTGTTAATAGAACATGTGAAGGATCACAGATATAGCTAGGTGGTAATCAGACCATAGGACATATTGATTGCATTGACCAACCATGATGGGATAGGCAGCAGGTGTGCCAACTCCCACAGGTTCTCAAATATATCTTTTTTATAGTTACATATTTACACAAAATTTTTCCTCTATTTTCATCCTAACAAGGTATCTTTCTGGAGTAATTTTACTCCCTGAGAAGCCAAGTAATGCAGCCGTTTTCTATGCCCAAACCGGGCATGTACATCCAATTCCTTGTATGACCAAGTCCTTCTAGTCTACCCTGTTTGACATCTATATGGGCCATCCTGGTGATAATCCTAGAGCTAGTTTGTTTTCTTCTAGGCATGTGCCAATCATATAGTGTTTAGTGATCAAAAATATGCAAAGAAACATTTTCTAATGGTTATAATAGGTACCTGCTGGAGTTAATATCACATGTTTAAAAACTGTTCTTTGTTTCTGTGTTTTGGTGCAAGTCATTTACTCCTTTTATTAAAACACTTTGATTTATTTTTATAATTTATTTTATTTCTTGCATTGTAATTTCCCTCAAATCAGAGTTGCAAATGATTAGGGTGTGTAAAAACAAGCAAACAAGTGGACTGACTTATCATCCTTCCCAAATAGCTACTGCTTTTCATCTGCAGTTAAATATGCCAAAATTTTTTTGTTACCCAGATTAAAAATGCGATACCCACATTTAATTCTCTGGGAAGCTGTCAATTCTTGTAGAATCCATTTCTGCCTTTTTTTCTTCTTTTTCATTCTCTTTTCTGTGGCCCAAATTCAAGAACTTAGGGTTCCGAGTGTAGTATTTGCAAGTCAAACAATAGACTGTTGCTAGATTGTCCTTCCTAATGCATAAATTTAATAACATTTTAGGTCTTAGAACGCTAATAACATGCTATTGCTGACAATTTAATTAATGACCGATGATTATGATTAAAAAGGCTTCCTACTGTATTTTTATTTTTTTTTTTTTTATTTTTTTTTTTTTCCGGGAGTCGGTGCCTTTATTGGCCGACGGGCTACTTGAGGGGGATGAAGCGGGAGGAGTGCGTGGCCCCGATGCCGGGCCTGCCGTGCTTCACGGGCTTCCTACTGTATTTTTATCTCCAGTAGCTAACCTAGAATGCTTTACTCACTATATCTTAGAATTGCCCTCTATATTGTTAGCTCTACAGTTTTGTTCATCTTACTTTTATTCCTAGAATGCCATATGACATATGCCCTTCTTAAAAAGCACATTCATCCTTCAGAGCTCTTTTCAAATGCTTCCTCTGTAATGTGACTTTTCCTGCCTCAGCTGTGCCTCAGCTGGATATTGGTGCTCCTTTGTTTGGCTTTTTCCTTTGTTTCCCTCTTATAGTTTGAGTCAATATAATCCTATGAATTGTAAACAAAGTAGTGCAATTAAACTGTACAACCATTCTTAAGGGATGGCCCCTGTAATGGGAAAATGTTGATGTTCTATTCAGATTTCCTTGGATCCCTTCTGCTGTCTCTGCCCTCACTTCCTCTACTACTCCCCCCTCCTTGTGTTTTTTCTTTCAGTAGCCAGAGCCTGCAGCTCCTTACTAGAGGAGTGAGTGCTCTCAAGCTATTTGGGGCCTGCTTGCTATCAGGTATAAGCTCAGAGAGCTCTAAGGGCTTGGGCTTTATATCCCCTAGAGGAGACTTTTAGCCAGTCACCAAACTAATATTACAATGCTAAGTCCAGATTCCCTCCTCATGACAACTCAGAAGTGGTCCGTTTGCCATTTCCCCTTGGGCTCAGGCTTATCTCCTGCCTGAGATGGCATCTTGCTTTGTGCTACTCCTCCCTTTCCTTACCATTTTTTTTTCCTGAGAGATTGTTTTTAATATCATTTACCAAATGCTTATTTCAGGATCTTCTGGGGAATCTGATATAAGACTGCCCCATAACACCAGTCCAAATATATCCAGTTGTTTCCCAGCTTATTCTAATTAGACATGACTAAAAGAGTAAGTCAAATTGCTGAAGTCTCCAAGTACCAAGAGCAGGATACTACTTCCCTGATATTCTGGATAGGTTTTAATAATTCTGGACAGGTTGGTTTTGATCCAGCTTTGAAACCCCTGTGGATGTTTAAAAGGGGCTGTTGAAGGAGAAAAGGTTAGCATTTATCATTTATGTTTGTAATAACCGAGGGCAGACATGCTTACCCGTATAAGCATATTGTTATAATGACTCTGATGAAATTGGCTATAGTTTGTGTCCCTGGCTTGAAGAGCTTGAGCTCCCTTGGGCTATTAGAGTCTAGAATTTGATTAGTGTTGGCTGCAGTCTAGTCCCTTATCAGCTATTCCTCTAACACATCAATTCTGTGTCATTCAGCAATGTCTTTGCTGGGAAATAATTCTGACAATCTGGTCTATTTTAAATTTATCAAATAATTGTATGCAGCCTAGTCTTAGTGGATTTTCCACTAAAATGCTCCATATTTTCTCCTTGACAAGCTTCATCTCACTCTCTGTTAAGTTGTGATAAGCAGCCAGTGTCTGGCTAAGAGGCCATGGATTGCTGTATTTTCAGTTTTGAGGGCTCTATCAAAGCACCCAAAGTGAAGGATGGGATTTATAGAAGACCTTTAAACTCTATCATTCTCAGAGATTGTATAGATATTGCCAATTCTACCTCTATCATTTTTATGACCTTGTGTTTTGAAATCAAGTATTTCTGCTACATTTTTCTTTATAATTCCTATTGTCTTTATAAAATGTTTAGCTATAAGATATTTGTACAACACAGGAGAGCCATAATTCCAGGCATATAATTTTATCAGTTCTCTGCATTGCATATACATTTACAGCACTGTATTTGTGTGTCCCACGAATGTCATCTTATAGCACGCTTTGCAGAGAGAGCTACTGTGGCCACCTTTTGTTTTTTTTACTCCCAAATGACTCGAGTTCCTTTTTACTGTAGGAAATTATCTTTACTTCCAACAAAAATTTTGCTTATGTTTAGAAACTGGCATTTTTAACTAGAAGAGTCAACTATATGAGTCATGATCTTTGCTCTTTATAGAAGTACAAAATATAGTGAAATAGAAAATAACAATTTGTAAGTTTTTTAACTTATAAAAATAATGGTTTCATGTACAAAAAATTTTATTTCATATTTTTGATAGATATCTTGACATGCAATAAGAGTAAATTTTGCATTCGAATAAGGAATAACAGTTGATCAAATATAATAATAGTTCTCACTGCTTTGTTTAGTCCTAGGAAGATGCAACTCAGAGGGAGATACACTCTTGCTTCTGATATAATGGCCTTGGAAGAAGGGGAAAGATTAGTGAAAATCTTGTTTTGCGATAAAGGATTAGAGTTGGGATGACACTTTAAACACTTGAGCTGTGTACATAGAGGTATGTAGATATATAGTCATGAGTAAACATTTCCATTAGAATGACACACTGAAACCTGATCACATTACTCTAGCTCCACCAATGGGAGAGTGATGAGAATGAGGAAGACTGGTATAATTCACCCATAAACTACAAACACCTCCAGGGTGGAAGGCACAGACCCTTCTAAGGGTCTTCTTGTGAATGGGTGCCATTGCCGTGGTTCTGTGCCTTACTCACCTCTCTACGCTTTTCACTCTGAGCTGTTGCAATTTGTATTAGCTCTGTGCACATCAAACCTGAATGAAACTTAAGCTTCCTTTACTATTTTCCATAAGAGACACAGTCATACTCAACAGTGTTTGGATATAGTAGCCTTTCTTTGACTCCCAGTATATAGTGTAGAATCATAGAGGCCCAGCACAGCGTCAGCCACATCAATACCATTAATCCTGATATTCCCTGCCTTCTAGCATCTACCTACTCCCCTCTAGTTATTCGCTTGCCACTCACATGGAGCACCCTGGACACTGTATCCCTGATCTCAACTCTGCATTCTCTTCTCATAAGAGCAATCCTACAACACTACTTCCCCTTCTTCAGTGCCCCAGACAGTTCTTCCTGCCTAAACCACTCTGATATTCGGAAAATGCTATTTTATCCATCTTATTTAATAATAGCTTATTACCTTATAATATATATACTTTAAGATTTTATTTATTTATTCATGAGAGAGAGAGAGGCAGAAACACAGGCAGAGGGAGAAGCAGGCTCCATGCAGGGAGCCCAACATGGGACTCGATCCCGGGTCTCCAGGATCAGGCCCTGGGCCAAAGGCAGCGCTAAACCACTGAGCCACCTGGGCTGCCCTAATAACTCATTACCTTATAATATATTATACATGCTGGAGAACAATCATGAGCAGAGTGGTATGGTAATACAAAGGAAGCAACAATTCCTTCTCATGGACTGGGAAGATCAGGTGAAGTAGATTATTTTTAGCCTATTTAGTAGGCTGCCTATATGTCTAGGGGTCCTAACAGGTGAATAGAAGATAAAAGAGAGTATTCTATAAATTAACAAAAAACATAAAGCTTTATAGATGTAAAGTGCTCTTGAAAGTAAGACATTATGGCTCCTTTTCCTAGGTTGATTTCTATGATAAACAGATTCTGAGTTGGAGATTCATTGCAGAAGGTCTACTGGGGACAGCTCTGGGGAACAACACATCACAAAGTGAGTAGCACTCTGGGCAGAGGGAAAAGTTGAACTGTGGTGTCTTTGGAACAAATAGCTCAGGAGATCTTCTGAAGCTCCAGAGTTGGACAGTCTCAGATCTGGGTGGCGTAACACAGCATGTAACACACTCAGTGTAGAATTCACATATTTGTTAGTTATCAAGTTTGAGAGTAGATACTGGTTGTTCTTTTTGCAATGACTAGAGAAATTGTGGCATATAATGTAATATATATACATCATTAGAAGTGATGGTCACTTTTACTAAGTACTAGAAAATTAATCATCTTCAAAAGTTTCTGTTAATTTTCCTGAGACATATAGACATAAATAATGTAGAAATATTTTCTTGAAAAATAGCAATTAAGAGAAGATCTCTTTTACTCTTGAGTACTATCTTTATTATCATACCACCATTACCCTGGCTAACAATTTTGAGATCTTAAGGCAACTAGCTAAAGGATTTCAGGCCCTCTGATTAGGCAGATTTGGGTTTACTCTTGTTGGGGTAGAAAACATTGTCTACATGACTTATTTGGAAATATGTGACCTCAATTTTAATATAACATATGGCTAAATCGTAAGATAATTAAGTTAGTCCTCCTGAGAAATACAAATGCTAAATGTTGTTTTCCAATATGCATATTATATTTAACACAGTAAGGTCACAGTTCTAAAATTATAAATAGGACTATAATGGATTTATTAATGATGTGACCATCAAAAGTTAATATTTCTAACTATCTTGTATCACCACTTATTTTTTTATATCACTAAGCAGTAGATTGCTTTACATTACAGATTTTATACTACAGTGATTGCAATAATTAAATCCATTGAAGTCTGACTAAGTATAAAGTGTAAAGATGTATGAATAAACATAGGCTTGTCATCTTTGCCACATGAAGAATGCCATGCCCTTTATTCTTGAAGACTGGGACAGTTTATTAGGAATGTTTTTATTTTTAAATGTGTGTTTTTGGTAAGCAGAAAAAGTAAAAGGGAGTCAACTGGTTGATTTGGAGTGGAAAAGTACTAATTATTCAAGGAAATTTATACTACATATCTACATAAATTAAGTTGGCAAGAAAGCTAGGTTACTAGATAATCTACATAACCATTTCATTAAATAGTGATTAAAATTTTTAATTAAATTCAGCACTCACCTATTCATGATTAAAAACATTGTGTGAATACAAGTTCACCAATCTTAAAAAGTATCTAAAGAAATCCTACATCAAACATAATGCTCACCAAATTTCCTGTTTTTATAAGGACACCAATCATACTGAATTAGAAGCCCACTCTACTCCAGTGTGGTCTTATCTTAATTACTTACATCTGTAGTGACCCTATTTTCAAATAAAACCACATATTGAAGGCTACATGTCAATACGTGAATTTTGGAGGACATAATTAAGGACATAATGTTTTATAAGTTTATCTATAGTTTTAATACAATCCTGACAAAAATTCCTGGCTGATTTTTTTTCTTTGTATAAATGAACAATCTAATTTTAAAACTTATATCAGTATTCCAGTGTTTGGTAGATGGCTATCTAGAATGCTCATACAACCTTATTTAAGGACTTATTATAATTATAAATATATTCAAGAAATGTGGTATTGGCTTAATTTTGGAGGAATAGATCAGTGGTACAAAATAGGAGATCCAGAACTAGCCCAAGTATATAAGGTCAGTTTATTTTTTAAAATAACTAAGGTAATTCATTGGGGGAAAGCATGGTATTTTCAACACATGGTACTGAAACAGCTACAAATGTATTTGGGAACAAAATTACTCTCAATCCTTTCCTCACACCATATATGAAAATTAATTTTTGGATCACAGGCCTAAAAGTAAGTTAATTTAGAAAATTTCTGGAAGAAAACAATACATCTCCACAACCATTGGGTAGGAAATATTTTGTAGTACACATGAAATTCTAAGCATAGGGATCCCTGGGTGGCGCAGCGGTTTGGCGCCTGCCTTTGGCCCAGGGCGCGATCCTGGAGATCCGGGATCGAATCCCACCTCGGGCTCCCGGTGCATGGAACCTGCTTCTCCCTCTGCCTGTGTCTCTGCCACTCTCTCTCTCTCTGTGACTATCATAAATAAATAAAAATTAAAAAAAAAATTCTAAGCATAAAGTAAAAAAAAATGCACACATACAAACTACACAAAATGATAAAATATTATCAAAATTAAAAACTGCTTTCCAAGAAACACTGATAATGCCATGCTTATAGATGACCCTAGTGTGTGAAACTCTGTCGCAATAAGCAGCCCAACCTTGAAAACCTATGTCTCTGTGTACCTGAGAATAAAATAAAGTGTGTATGTGGTGGGGGGGGGGGAACAACAGATTTTCAAGGGCCTGTGAGACAATAACAAAAGATTCAATGGTCATATCATGAGAGAACCAGGTGTAAAGAAAAATGAGAGTGAAACAGAAACAGTATTTGAAGAAATAATAACTAAAAATTTCACAAAAGTGGTCAAAGACACAAACCTATAGATTCAGGAAGCTGGACAAATACCGAGAGAGGATAAGCTTGAGGAAATGCACAGCAATACAAGGAAAACTAAAAGAATTTGTCATTAGCAGACCTACTACTAAAAATTGTCTAAAGGAAATTTTGGAGAGGAAATGATAAAAGATGTATGTACTCATGGAACATCAGGAAGGAAGACAGAAGAACAGACAAAGTGGAAATACGGGAACATCTCATAGACTGTACTCTTCCACATGAATTTTATAAATCATATTTGATGATGAATTATAGCACCAATATAATATTACAGAAAGTGTTCTCTGAATATAATGAACCCAAAGTAAAAATCAAAACAGACCAAATGAAAATGTCTAAACATGTAGAAATTAAACAACATACTTCCTTTTTTTTTTTTGAAAGATTTTACTTATTCATTCATGAGAGACACAAAGAGAGAGCAGAGCCATAGGCAGAGGGAGAAGCAGGCTCCCTGCAAGGAGCCTGATGCAGATCCCAGGACCCTAGGATCGCACCTGAGCCAAAGGCAGATGCTCAACCACTGAGCCACTCGGGTGCCCCCATGCTTCTTTCTTTTTTAAGATTTGCTTATTTTCTTATTTATGTGTGTGTGTGTGTGTGTGTGTGTGAGAGAGAGAGAGAGAGAGAGTAAGCAAGTAGGAGGGGCAGAGGAAGAGAGAATCTCAAGCAGACTCCATGTTGAGCATGGAGCCTACACAGGGCTTAATCTCCAGACCCTGAGATCATAACCTGAGCTAAGCCAAGTGTCACACACTCAATCAGTTGAGCCACTGAGGCAACCCTAAACAACATACCTGTAAACCATACATGTCAAAAGGTAAGTCTCAAAAGAAACTTAAAAATACAGAAAACTTAATTAAAATAATGTATCAAAATATGTTACATATAATTAAAGCAATTCTGTGAAGGGAATTAATAGCATTAAGTTCTCACATTAGAAAATAGGTAAGGTCTCAAATCAATTGATTTTCTGAATGTTGAATTCATCCTGTGAATCCACTAGTATTCTGATATCCCCCAAAATCCAATAAAAAATAACTCAGATCAATTTCTTTCATGGACTTTGATGCAAAAGTCCTCAACAAAATATTAGCACACCAATCCAGCAAGTATCAAAACAATTACAAATCATGACCAAGGAATGCAATTCTGGTTCAACATTCAAAAATCAATCAATGTAAAAAAAATCAATGTAATCTACCAAAAAACAAGAAAAGGAAGAAAAATTATATGATCATATAACTTGATGCAGAAAAAGCATTCAACAAAATCTACCACCTATTCATGATAAAACAAAAGCTATTAACAGTTTATGAATAGAAAGTACCTGAGGTTGATAAGAAATATCTTCAAAGAGAATCCCTGGGTGACACAGAGGTTTGGAACCTGCCGTTGGCCCAGGGTGCGATCCTGGAGTTCTGGGATCGAGTCCCGTGTCAGGCTCCCAGCATGGAGCCTGCTTCTCCCCTCTGCCTGTGTCTCTGCCTCTCTCTCTCTCTCTATCATGAATAAATAAATAAAATCTTTAAAAAAAAAAGAAATATCTTCAAAGATGTACTGCCCACTCCCTACTGGAGCATGCTTTTAATTTCAATCCACTCTGTGTCACAGATTACAATCCCTAAAATCCCAAATAAAGAGTTGTAAAACCCTTTAAATTATAAATGTGTATGATGGGGCACTATTGTCTGAATGTTCTCAGTCTACACTGGAAAAATTATCATTACATAAAGCATGCCAGGGTGAAGTGAAGGACAGAGTGAGGAACTGGAATGTCAAATCTTTATTGTGTCTTTATGGCTGTCATTATTTACTCTATGAAGTGTGTTCTCCTCTAGTAGTTTAAGCAAATGAATTGTGACACATATGCAATTATCATAGCTAATTGGTTTATTTAAATTTCTTCATTTCTGGGTACAAGCACTAATCTTGGCATATGAGCTATTTTCCATATTATTGTTAGTAAAAAAAAAAAAGACAATAATAATACTGAAAGCAGACCAATAGTTGCTATTTTTTGTCTTGACAAGATTGAAGTTGTTGTTCATATAGTTTAACAGGAGAATTTTTGTCATTTGTTATTTTGCACGACAATCTGCCTGAGAGTACCAGTATCTCCCTATATAAAACATAGATAAATAAAATATACTCTGATAAAGTAACTTTCTTTGGACTGGGGCTAACCCAGGTCAGCATCAAAGCATCAGACTACTTCCCACCACTTCACTATAAAGTCAGTGTAAATTTGATTTGATTCCTTCTACATGAATATTTTTAGGCCTCCTATTTTGCTTTTTTTGTCTCCTACACCACTCTTTTGAAACACACAAACATTCAATAGAATTTATTTATTTTTCATTCAATAGAATTAAAAAGTGTCTTTGATACTGCCTAGGAAAGCATGTTCATAACCACTTTTATTTAGGTACTGATGAACTGACTTTGGGAAAACAGTCTGTATTATGAATCATTTTTACCTGATTATTACACAATTTTTTAGGTGACACTCCTCAAATCCCAATAGCAAATTAGAACTTTGCTCAGCAAAGTTTAACTCCCATATTAAAAAAAAATGTGTATTTCTATGTTAGGAAAAAAGAACCCCTACTCTTCTCAAAATGTTTCTGGAGGGCACTAACAGAAAATAAAATAGTTTAAATGCATACTTAATCCTATTTGTGAGTCTGGACCTGCCTGTTCTATTAAGTCACTAAATGGGATACATTCCCTTTCACATTCAATTTGCCAATCACACTCGTCTTAGTATTTCAATGAAGATAAATTATAACTGTTGGTAATTAGTTAATTGGTAATTTGCTCATTCATCTCCATATTGTAAGTTTTTTTCTCCCATCTTGTTTATTACATTTTTCTTTCCTCTTTTTTTATTTCTGAAGATGGGAAAGCAAATTTAGAATAAATATCAGTCACCAAATTCCCAGGTACCATAAAAGCCAAGCAGCTGTTACTGCTTAGGAAATTAGATTTAATTTAGAAGTGAGTGGGGAAAGGCAGGAGGACATGAAATAAGACCCATCTAAAGTAAAACATAAAACTGTAATCCTGAAATAGTGCAAGAGGAAGAGTGAAAGTCATAGGAACAGAACACGTTTTGCAGTTAGGGGAATTAATTCTTATTCTGATCCTTCCATTCACAGTGGAGTGACCATGGGCGAATTAGTTTGCTTCTCTAAACTTCAGCTACATTATACTAGCCAGGATTCTTAAATCCAAGTAATAAAATCACTTTTATAAGTTACAGAAGAGAAAAAAACAACACTCATTAAAAGATATTGCACAGACAACGTACACTCACAAAGATCAGGGAATCGGATCCTGAAGGCTTTGGAGCAAGGACGAATGCCCATATCACACTGCATTGGCTCTGGGAAAGCCCACACTGCTGCTGCTGCAGGGCACACAGACGACACAGCCCACACCAGTGCTGCTATATATCATATGCCAAAATCTCCAGCGTGGCAGCAACTTAAAGCATAGCACATCCTTTACCTCTGAATCAGCTAATAGTTCCTTGAGGATCCTACCTCTACATACAACTTTTCCAAATCAAGATCTTAAGCATTTCTGTTTCATTGTACAGCCGTGATTATGTACCCGTGCTTTGGGTTCAAGAAAGATTAGGAGAGGAGTTCTAGCTTCTTCCTTGACATGTAGGACATAATATAAATATCTTAACATGGGGTGGAGGAGAGTTCAAAAATTCCCGAGTGACCACAAAGTTCAATAAATATACAGTAATGTCTTCAGAGTGTCAATATATAACCTTTTCCATTCTTAAGTTTTCAAACAGAAAGGTGATCCCATGCATAATGTGACTGTCTTTTAAGAAAGAAAAAAAACCAAAAACCTGGCTGGCTCAGTCAGTAGAGCCTTTGACTCTTGATCTCGGGGTTATAAATTTGAACCTTATATTGGATGTAGAGATTACTTAAAAATAAAAAATCTTTAAAAAAATTCTAAAATCCAAAAAAACAAAATTCCCAACATACCTCCTGAAAAAGTTGAAAAAAGTGGTCAGTGCATACTGTACTATTTCAAGATATCTAGGTGATGTCCACCACTTACCCTTCCTCCTCAAAAGTCCATCTTGATAACTCTGTAACCTATCTTAAAATGCAAAGTAAATTTCCAGACCTTTACCTTACATAATATAGCACAGGAGATGTTAAAAGGATAAGAAGAATCAGTTAAAATTATATATATAATAGTATGGAAGATATTAGAGTAAATACATGTTAAATGTTAGTCCTCATTATTGCAAATGGTCCAGAGATTATAAACTTTATATGAACTTATTTCTCCACTGTTTACTCTGTGTTACCTTTGCCTGCAATCAAAACTTCAACTTGCACAGAACTTTTACCTGGCATCATAGCTCAAACATTAATTCCATATTAAATTGATGCCTCAGTGATCTTTCCTGTTGGAAGTTTACTGTAGTCTTCTCTTAATGTTTACATGAAAATACTCACAGATCCTGAAGAATACCCTAAATTCTGAATGTACATATCTCTTTAACCATTGGAAAGCAGTAACATTATTCCACATGATAATCAGATCAATCATCCAGTCAGCACAGTCAAGATTATAACTTTTTTGTTTTTTGTTTTTTGTTTTTTTTTTTTGGCTTTTTTGTTGTTCATTCTTCTGTACCACAGAAGTCCATTAATCGCAAATTTTTAGTAATTTTGACTTCCAAACCCATGGAATCAATGTTTTTTTCATTATGTGGATGTTCCTTTCATGGGTTCTGTGACAGAAACCCATGTATTTACTTCATTGCTTTCTCTTTCAAGACCCAAAGGAAAATCCTTCTTGACTTTTTGCAGATTGACTGGGGCCATGTGACTGAGGTTTGGTTAATATAATGATGTTGTCAGAAGTAGCATTAGCTGTTTCCAGATATGATTCACAAAAGGATCCCACTTAAAAAAAAAAAAAAAAGGATCCCACTAGAATTTGTAGTCCTCTTTCCCCTTTTGCAATGGAGTTGGATGCTGCATATTCTACTTTTAGTTAATAGATGGAAAATACTGCTTGATCTGCATCAGATTGTGATGAGTGTATGTGAAAGAAATCACTTTTGTTATACAAAATAGATTTAATTTTTTTTCTATCACAGCATAACCTGTCTTATCCTTACTTTTGTTGCACTAAGACTTCTCACCCAGCAGAATTCAAAAGCGTAAGGATGAAACAGAGTTTCTAAATGGGCCAAACAACTGTATTCCAATTTCTACCCCTTTGTCCCTGGGCCCACAAACTTTGGCTATAAAAAGAAAAAAAGTACTACATTGTCCATTAGTTATTGTTCTCCAGAAGGATGGGGAAGGGGATATGCCTTTTGTTTTCTTTTCATTGGGATAAAAAGTAATAATCCAGCTTAACCCTGACAGCTCAATTACTGGTAAGTTTTTCATTCTAAGAAAATTAAAGTTAATGCTGGAGCTAGAGAAAAATTAAGCAACCTGAAATTACTTATGTAAGTGTTTAAATTTATATTCTAAGATTGTAATAAATGTATTAGAGAAAGGAGTGGCTTGACATAGAAAGAATTAAAGCACTTGGGTTCAATCTAACACCATCCAATGCCAGCTGTATGGCTGTCCCTAGATGTTATTTAAATTCTCTAAAATTTAGCCATCTTATTTGTAATATAGTCTTAATGCTAACAAATATCATAAATATCAAGTGGTTCACTTACTTAAAAATTATTGTATAATATACTAGAAAAACGTTGAATCTTAACATGAATACTATCACTTTTACTGTGTTTCTACATTGAATTATATATCTTGAACATATAATGAATTTTGCTTCTCTTCCTTGATCCTAATATTCCTTGTGAGTAATATGTTGACACATCCACTTATAGCCAAACATGCAACTATGTTTCAGAAATTCAAAAATCCTGCTTCTTCATCTATAATGCAATGACAATACAATATGACATAGTCAGAAAAAGAATCTGATCATACAAATGATTATTTTCAATATGTTTTAGAGGCTAGTGCTTAAATGAGGAGACATAGTGAAGATGAACCAAAAGCATTTTGTAATTACAGTTCAAAACACCTCTCTTCCAGTAGGTACAAAGGATAATGAAGGAGGGGAAAGATTGCAAAGTAAACAGCCATCCTCCAACCATAGCTTGACATCAGCATGCACTCCTCTCCGTCCCAACTCTCCTCTTTTAAGCCACCTAAAACTCCTGTCTGCTTTTATTTAAAAATATGTTTTCTTTTTTTTTAAAATTTAAATTCAGGTAGCCAACATACAGTACATCATTAGTTACAGGTGTAGAGTTCAATAATTCATCAGTTGTATATAACACACCAGTGCTCATCAAAATATATTTTCAATATGACAAGTCCCTTCATCTGAAACTATTACCTGTGTAGACAAAGTCATCATAATATCCTGCTTGGATCTGCAATGGATGCTATTTTCTCTTCTCATTTATAGTAAGACATTTTTGAAATACAGTGAATTGCGCATACTCAAAGTGTATAATCTGATAGGTTTGAACGTATGTGTATATAACCATAAAACCATCACTTTAGTCAAGATGAAGAACATGTCTATCACCTCCCAAAGTGTTCTCATGCACCTTTGTAATAATCTCTCCTTTCTCTTCATCCCCAAGCAAAGAGATCTGTTTTATGACACTGAAAGTTTGAGTTTTCTGTATATAAAAATCATACCTTATCTATTTTTTTCCTGGCTTCTTTCACTTGACATAATTATTTTGAAATTCATCATTTGTTGCCTACAAGTATTTCATTACATGGGTATCCTGTAATTTGTTCTTCATTCATTTATTGATGGATATTTAATTATTTCTTGTGTTTGGGCTATTACAGTTAAAGCTACCATGAACATTATGTTATACAATGTTTTACGTGGATTCATGTTTTCTCTACTCTTTACTAAAATGCCAACATTTGATAAAGTCTTCATTTTAGCCATCATAGGGGTTTGGACTATGGACTAATAATGTTGAGTATCTTTTTATGAATTTATTTGTCATCACAGATCACCATTTGCTATATTTGTTCAGATTTTCTACCCATTTTTTAAAAAGATTTTTATTTATTTATTTGATTTATTTGAGAGAGAGAGAGAGAGAATGAGCTTGGGAGGGGCAGAGGGTAAGGGACAGGGACAAGCCGACTTGGTGCTGAGCATGGAGACTGAGCCTGACTCATGGCCAAAATCAAGAGTCAGAAGCTTAACAAACTTTGCCACCCAGGAGTCCCCCTCTGCCAAATTTTAAAAGGGATTGTGTGCTGTGTAGTCCTGCCTCCACCCACCCCATCTCTTTTCAGTACCTGGCCCATCAGACTATTTCCTACTGCCGTTCTCTCTGCTTGAAACAGCCCAAAACATGTTCTATTTCCTTCTTGCTGTCCAGGCACCCATTTGAGTGTGCGGTCTTCTCTAATTAGTTCTAAGACAAGCCCAAACATCTAGTCCCTCTGTTTTATTGGCTCATAAATCAAAATCTGGTATCTATCATCTTACCCATTTTTAAACTTTTGTTTTCTGCCTCCCTCAAACAGAAGTAAACTTCATGTAAATCGGGACCATTTCTGCAATGTTTACCACATATCTTTAACACCTTGAACAATTCTTGGTATAGAAGGAGCTCAATAAGCATTTTCTAAGTGAACAAAAATTAATGACCTGCTAAGTCCAAGTCAGCAGTGTGCTGGAGCTGGCTCAGCTTGACTCAGAGAGCCCATCGGGTGCATCTCTCCCACATTAGTGACAGACTTCATATTGTTAGCTTGAAGCAGGTCATAGTAGAAAAATTTACCCCATGGGAAATCATTAAGTGCCATAAATCAGGACTCTTTTCCCTTTCTTTTCTTGTCAAGTTAGTTATTAAACGTTTATTAGCATACCC
This sequence comes from Vulpes lagopus, assembly GCF_018345385.1. Classification (NCBI taxonomy): domain Eukaryota; kingdom Metazoa; phylum Chordata; class Mammalia; order Carnivora; family Canidae; genus Vulpes; species Vulpes lagopus. The sequence goes on along the minus strand of NC_054842.1, from coordinate 41,646,525 downwards.
CAGGTTATAGTTATTCTACTGCATAGTTGTTAACTAATCCTTGATGAGTTGTGTTTTGACTGGCAGGGGGTACTGCTTTTGATACTCAGGGCTTAGAGTTTGTACCAGTGAAAGCAGGATGGGAGGGCTGCGTAGCTAGTGAATGCTCTTCATATATCAACATTATTGGGGCACCTGGGTGGCTCAGTGGTTGAGTGTTTGCCTTTGGCTCCAGTTATGATCTTGGGGTCCCGCATGGTATGAGGGTCTTCTTGGATCATCAGGTTCCAGAATGCAGTGTCCAGATGATCACATGATGACTGCCACAGGGCCTCCTCTGCCTTTGGCTATCCATTCATTCTTGGCTGAGGGAATAACTTTCTTCCACCTCCCGAACAGTTCTATCCCTTGCCTATTTTTAGCTGTGGCTTACTCTTATTTTTTCTATCAGTCTTATTGTTTCTGAATTCTATAGCTGACAAATTCCTCATGGCTTTTATTCAGTGCATCACATTGTTAATTCTGTATACTTTTTAAATTAAAGTTGTTAATTTAAGGGATTGGGGCAGGATAGAAGGTACCTATTTCTGTGTAGTGAGCCATCTGATCTTGTGATATAATAAGATAATGAATGTATTAGTCAACGATATGTAATACTTTGTAGTATATAATACTGCTGTGTTACTTAATAAGAAACTAATAATCCCTCAGTGGAAAGAGCATAGGTTAGCCGACTGACTAGATTTTATGTTCTCTAATTTCTATGCTCTCTTTTCTACAACTAAAAAGTAGTTCATATAAGATATGAGAACAAAGCAAGTAGTTTAAATTATTTAATATCTTTATTTCCTTAAAGTTTTTTTTTAATAATAAAAGTGGTGGATATGAACTTAAATCTCTTGCTCTTTACTTGCCAATGACAAGGAGAAGCAAGGAAAAAATGATAAATCCTTGCCCAGTGAACCACAATAAAATGAAACCATTCAGCCGTTTAGCTTATATTACCAAGTGTAAACTCTGGTCCCTTTATAATTATCAACCTATTTCATTTTAGTGTACATGATGAATGTGCCTAATCATTCACTTTAGAACATTGTTGACAAGTGTTGTTTCTTTTTTTAATTTTTATGAAGGATGCATTAAATGGAATGAGAAACATATATATTTTAATTTAAGGTATGTGGATCAAGATTATATACACGAAATTATATGTGGACTAGTGACTAAGGACATGAACAATAGTAGCTGGAAAAGTGCTGAGATATTTTTGTGATTGGAAATATAGGAAAGTGTATATTATTTTAAATTGAAATAAAAGTAACTGTATATGTGTATAATCAATTATGAGGTAATAAACAAGAAATAGTAGGGCAGGTTTGGTAAATATTTATGCCTGTAATTAAGTACGATTTCAAATTATAAATTCTTTATAAAGGTATAATATATTATGAATACATTCTTCTTATATATCCACTTTATATTTGTCAACTTTTATTAAAAAGTGATGCTCATTAAAGAGAATTTAGAAAAATAGAGACAAAAAGAATTAAATATCCATAGTCCCTCAACCAAGAAAAAAAAAACAAAAATGCATGAATATTTTAACATGTTCTCTTTTGTACTTCTTCTCTAAACACACATAATGATTTACTTATTTATTTATTTATTTTTATTTCCTTCAATAAAATTGGCATCATATTAGAGCCCTAAATATTTTAGTGAATTCTGTCCAGTGGAGCAGCTTTTTCCAGGGGACTGCATGGGTCCTAATACATAGTTATTTCTCTAATGAAAGATACCATATTAAAATGAAAGAGTTTACTCTTATTATCCCTTAGGCAATTGGATCTTCAGTCTCTCTTATGAGCATACTGTGTGTCAAATTTCATCATGCATAAGTTTGTTAAATGATTATTCTTCTCAAGACTCAACCAGTTAACTCTCCTGAAAATCTATTTCCTGTATATCTTCAAATAATTTCTCCCTTTTCTAAAATCATAAATTTATCACTATGAATTTGAGATAAAATTTCCAGTGCCACACTAATGAAATTATAAGTTGTGCATAAAGAATTGTTGATCACCAACTAAAAGCAATGTAGTTTTAAATGCTGTCATTCAAAACAATGTTGATGATTTTTCATATTCTTCTAAAAATCAGTTTTTGTATAATTTATTTTGAATTTTGTCTTCACCCTTGACACTAAAAAAAAAAATTAATTCCTTACATGTCAAGAGTATTTAAATAACTTCGTAAACATTCTTCAGCCATAAAGTAACAGAAATTTACATTCAGACTTGGAACAGCTGCCCTAACTTCCAGGCATTTTACATTATAAACTTAAATAACTGAATCATTTAGTGAAAAAATATTAAAATATATCAGAACTGTTTTATAGCTCTTTTAAAAATTTTGTATAAACTAAGGATTTCAAGGTTCTTTGTTTGACCGTGTGAACATTTAGTTTTACCAAATTCTTCAAATCTGTTACTTCTGTTACCGAAAGGAAGATAGGGCTTGATTTTAGATTCATATACAACTGCTTAAACTTTCAGTAATTAACTTAGATTCAGTAACAATGCTTTAATGACTTCTTTTACAAAATATAATTAGATTAAATAATAAAACATTAAATCTGAAGGCTCAGGTGATTTTTTAATGCTAGTATTCTCATTTAAAGATACTTTAGGCAATAATAGTCTGAAGAAATATGAATATTTGAATTGATCCAGGTAATATTTTAGTCTAATCCTATAAGCTTTACACCTATTTTTAAAATGAATAAGGTTTCTTTAGTGAAGGTAAGTAGATAATAGCAGAAATGTGAACTAGAGGGACTCTGAGTCAGATACTCTCTAGGCCTATGTGAATTTCTGACTCAGTTGCCCCATCTTTGGTAATGCCACAAAATTTAGTCATTATATAAATATTTTTTTCTCATAGTTAACTGTTATTGCCCTTTATTTCCCTTCCTATAGTGATTAAAATTATATCTTAAATCCAAAACACTGAAAAGGATATAAGTCAGAGAAGATTTGAGTAATTAAACTTTTAAACTATTCTTTTATAAGCTTGTGCCATTATGCTTCTGAAATTACTGAGACTCAAAAGTACAGGATGATTTTGGGACATCCTCTAGATATAATTGTGTTTCCTAATTAGGAGAACGTTTTGCTTCTACTATTTTGTCTTTTACTCCAGTTTGTGATAACCAATGCTACCTGCTTATTCAATTCTCTTTAATATCTTTTCTAGAACAAACTGTATTTATACCGGAGAATCATGGAGTCATACAGCTGATCATAATACTTGCTTTGCATATGTAGCTATTAGGAAGATCTGATTTTAATTTGCTCTTTATGAAATAAATTATCTACAATGTAATCTCTCTCCTCAACTTTTATGTTCCTCTCCGACTTTCACACATTACTGTTCACATTCTTATACAATGTATGACTTTGTCAGCTGCCTGTAAGGCTCTGGTTAGCAAATCTGTGTTTAGAATAGATAAATTATTTCAGTGTCTTCAGACTTGCTTGGTGATAGGTCTATGATGAAAACTCTGAAAAGTTATGCTACCATTTAATGCACTAAAAATGAGATGGTTAAAATTTGTCTTAGGAAAGGAATTATTTAGGAATATTGATTGCTTATGAATATATGACTTCTATTTCTGGCTGTGCAACCAAAAGAACCAAGCATCCTTTAGATAGGAATTAGGCTTCTATTGATGATAATTGGTTATATGCAATCATTAAAATCATTTGGGGTTCCACAGATACTAAGTCTGAACTTATTGCAGGTTGATATTTATTCCCAACAGATCTCATGTGAAGGAGTATATTATCTTCCACCAAAATGCTTTTTATTTTGAAGTGAGGTTTATAATCAGAATTTAAAAAATCCTATAGCTTAGGCCTGGCTCTTGCAGTTCCATCTAATCTTCACCAGAACACTGACTCAAGCAACCTAGGTTCTAGTCCCACTTTTGCCATTAATTAGTTTTTGACCATAAGCAAATATTTCATTTGAAAGAACCTCAGTTTTCTCTTCTATAAAGCTAGGGGCTTAGATTAGACAATTTCAAATGTCAAGTTCAGCTTTTAAAAGCCCATGATTCTGCTTATTTTCATATTTTACAAATATTTCATATGTATTCAGGGAACACTATTGATATGTATTATTAAAGAGAATAAACGTTTAGTTTCTCTTTTCCAAGTTAGCTATTCACTGTAAATATAGTTATAATAAAACAAGTTAATTTGACCTTTCTCTTACTCAGTTCTTGGGTCGCAGAAGAAAAACTGTCAGACATGAAATTTTAAGAATTAGGAATAGGAGTGCCTGGGTCAGTTGTTTGGGTCTGACTCTTGATTTTGGCTCAGGTCACAATCTCAGGGTCATGAGGTAGAGCACTGCACTGGGCTCCACACTTAGTGGAGTGTGGAGTGCTTAAGAGTCTCGCTCTCCCTCTGCCCCTCCACGCTCCCATGCACTCGCTCTCTGTTTCTTTAAAAAAAAAAAAAGGAATTAGAAGGAATAATTCATATCATTAGTATGTATTTCCAAGAAGAAAAAATAAAGCAAAGGCTCTTTTTCTTTCAGCAATGAACAGTTATTCTATATAGAATTCCATATTCCAGTATATACTACATAATATACATTTAAAACATACCGTATTAAGTCATATTGTAAGGTCTCCATGGACTTTACAATTATAAATTTAAATGCATAGTCAGTATAATTTCAAAATGTTACTGAAATTTGGAAAAAAATATTTAAACCTTATAATTCGATTTTAATTCCATATAATGTTCCGTATCACTTGCAGTTATTTCACTTTGTTGTAGTTCACAGATCTGCCCAGGCAGTGATATAATGTGATGACTGTATGCATTTAGTTATTTGCAGTCATTGTCCCATCTAAATTTATTGTATAGACTTAGCAAAATTACTTTCTAATACTTCAGCACTGTTTTTTATAATTCTGTTTCATAATGTTACATGATTTTTATATGTCAGTGAAAAAATTGGTCAGGTAAGTTTGGCATGGTACCTGAAGACGAGGGAATCCCAACACTATTACATACTTGATGTTGAAATTTAGGGCTTAGGATAAAAGATCCAAAATAAGACAGAATTATGTGGAAAAGACAATTTTGGAATTTCCTGGTAGCAGTGTGGCATATTAGGTAAAAGCCTAGGCTTTGAAATTGGATAGATATAGGTTTAAACCAGGTTTAACCACTTGCTGTAAGTTGTCTAACTTAAATATTAATGCTTTTATATGCACAATGATAAAAATAATTACCGTCTTGCCTCATAACAAATTGCATTATGTGAGATGATTAGCAGAATACCTGGTAAATGGCAGGTGGTCAATGTATTAGAATTGTTATGAGATTATTACTATTTCTGTCACTTAAAGTACTGAAGACAGAATTTGCTTTATTCTCGTTCCTGCTGCATTTTCTTAAAACTTGAAGATCATGTTTTAATAGATCCTTGTCAAAGTAAAATTTCTTCACTCCACAGCTTTTTCCTAGAAACTAGGAGGAACATGGGATATCACAATGAGATTGCTAAAATTCAGTCCAACATAGCCTAGGTCAGAATCCTGCACAAAGGAAAGAAACAAAGGGTAATGTCTGGGTCTTTAATTATCTGACTGTAATATCTCTTCTTTTCTCAGACCCTGGATTGACAATTAACCCCAAAACATTCATTTTACTGTCCTCATAAAGTAGGCCCAACAAATTATTTGCCATTAAATTGTTTCTTAATTACTGGACCTCAAATTATCAGCCATTATCAGCAAAAGTTCCATTCACTGAACAGGGTATTTTGATTCCTTTGGCGTGGTAATTAAATGTATATTTAATTGCTTTGGTAGATGTTTGCCCACAATAAATATTCTTGCTCCAAACATTATTAAGAGGAATGAATATCACAACTTTTCCTGATGTCCATTTGCTCTTACAGATCTTCCTCAACTTATGATATGGTTATATCCTGATAAGCCTGTTGTAAATTGAATATTGTAACTTGAAAATGCATTTAATACCTTAGCCCAACCTACCTTAAATGTCCTCAGACCATTTACATTAGCCTACAGTTATGCAAAATCATCTAACACAAGCCTATTTTATAATGAAATGTTGGATATCTCATGTAATTTATTGAAAACTGTACTGAAAATGAAAGAAAAAAAGTATGATTGTGTGGGTACAGAATGACATTAGTATATTGGTGGTTCATCCTTGTGATAGTGTGGTGCCCTGGGAGCTGTGGCTACTGCTACCCTTACCCAGCATCAAAAGAGAGCATCTACTGCCTATTAGTATGTCAGAGAAAGATGAAAATTCAAAATCCCAAGTACAGATTCTACTGAATGTGTATTACTTTCACATCACTGAAGAGTCAAAAATTGTTAAGTTCAGTCATAGTAAGTCAGGGCCCATTCACTATTTTCCTTCCAGTTTGACTTTCCATGTCAGAACTTTTAAAAAATATTATTTCTATTTATTTTCTGAGACCTATTAAATTTCCTTTTATGTGTTTCTGTTGTCTACTTATCTCATGTAAGTACTTTTATAATTCTAAAATGTGTCCTTGTATTCCAACTTCTAGCATTTTCTTCATAACTTTCAGCTCATTTATTATATAGTTTTCCTCTGCTTTTGGTCATTGTTTTCGGATTTGTCTTTATTTTCTGTAAATCTTTTTTCCAGAAAACACATTTTCCTCCATTATTCTCTTTTTCTTACAATATATTCTTATGAGGGCCAAAAAACTCCCTTAGAGAATGGAATGAGCCAGCATCATGGTTCTAGTTCTTCCTCTTCTTTACCAAGACCATTCTAGTACTTCCTGAGTTATAGTACTGTATTTGTCTGTGTTCTCCAGAAGATGGCACATGTGGTATGACATGAGGCTAGAGGAATAGACAGAGGCCAGGCTGCTTGGCTCTATTGGTCCTAGGACAGCTAGATGTTTTCCCAAATATAATGAGGTGTATTGGTAGATTTTCAGGCAGGGCAATGACATTCAATTTAAAATTTACTCTTGATGTTACATATATTTGGAGATGTGTTTTTTTACATGCATGTATTAGGAATATTTAACCTCACAGTGCCCAAAAGAAGGGAGAAGAACATACCAAGAGTAGAATACCAATTTTGAGGGATCTCTAAAAAATGGTGTTAGCCTGACGTCAGAAAACCCCAATCTAAAATTCAGCAGGAATGGCTTTTTGAAAATGCCAGAAATGGTTCTGTGATGCTTTAGACTCAAATTATGCAAAGAACTGGTGGGTATCCTGGAGCAATGGGACTGATGATTGTTTGTGGAATAGTAATCAGCACCTCCACGAGTAACAACCCACTCTACCACTATACATATGTCAACATCAGCCTTTTACTCCCTACTCTCTTCGTTCCCTTCTTTTTCTAAATTGAACTATGACAAGAAGAAGTTCTTGCTGTAGAGACAAAAACTTTCAGCCAAACAAACATGGTAGAACTGGACAGGGGATTTTAACTAGGAAGAGCAGGGATTCTCGGATCTGAAAGATGAGTTGTTTCATACTCTATCCTTGGCATTATTTGTGACTTCTTCCTCATCATCAGATATATCTTAAAGTAGATAAGAAGAACAGTATTAGAAATATGGAAGGGAATCTCAACCACAAATGCAACCATTTCATTGAATAGTCTAAACTCAGTGGGGTGGAAATATAAAACTAGCTTATTTGGTCTGATCACAGCTGGGGAGGGCCTTCTGTTAAATGCCCTGTGTGTCCCTTAACATTTTAAGAGGAGCTCCTAATTTTGGGGTTGCATATTTGATTATTACTAATCCTGTCCTACCTGAAACTTCTATCCTAATATCCAGCATTTGCTCAAGCCCCACCATAGATTAAGTTTCAGAGAAAGCTACTGGAGATTGAGGAATATATAATCTCTTTGCTTCTCTTCCATGTATCAGTCTTCTCTTTTATTTTCTCTATTATTTGGCAAGGAAGATGTATTTGGGAAATTAGGCACTAGTTGTTATTGTTGTTGATTTTAATTTTAATTACCTGGGTATGTAATTTCATTCTTCTGTTGGTGTTGTTTCTCTGGCTATGCTGGCTGACCATTAATGATCTCTGTACGCAGGTGACCAGATGTTGGCCCTACAGTAAAGTGTGTCTATAAAAAATGAGGACCAGGGATCCCTGGGTGGCGCAGCGGTTTGGCGCCTGCCTTTGGCCCAGGGCGCGATCCCGGAGACCCCGGATCGAATCCCACGTCGGGCTCCCGGTGCATGGAGCCTGCTTCTCCCTCTGCCTGTGTCTCTGCCTCTCTCTCTCTCTCTCTCTGTGACTATAATAAATAATAAATTTAAAAAAAAAAAAAAATGAGGACCATGTTAGAGGCTACTCCAGTGAAGAGATCAGTCTCAATCTGACACAGTGCATTGACTTTTGCTTCTGGAGTGTTTTCATCAACTGGTCATCATTTTTGATGCCAGCAAGTTACTTTGAATTGGCTACCATCCCTGACAACAAGTTAACCCACCAGAAATCCTGACTGAACCTAAATATATCAGTTAGTTCACTGAATCTCCACTGCATCTCTACTTCCTCCATAGACTTCCTATGGAGTTTTCCTCCCTGCTGGTAGAGGAAGTCAACAGACAGTTTGCTGCAGGGCAGAAATCTAACCAGGGAATTAAATGGCCATTTATTCTACTTGCAAGTAAATCTAGGCTCTGAGAATGAATTCCTTGGAGTGGACCCTTCACTTGACTAGGTTGGAAGAAGTATTTCTCTCATATTTGGATCTGATAATAGCAACTCTAAAAGCAGGGCCCTGGATGATAATACTAACAATAACAGCTAGTGTGGTCCACCCCTTGGTAAGCCAAATTGTGTATCTTACCCCCAATTATTTTTGGTATCTCTTTATATTGTGGGATACTTGATACTTGTTATGTACTGAGAAAGATATAATATTATTTAAGTATTATTCCAGACAAACCCCATAGCCTCTACATAATCAGGAGAAATAATCAGGGAAACCTAAACTAAGTGACATTCTATAAAACAACTATTCTGTACTCTTCCAAAATGTCAATGTCATTATTCTTTAGAAATACACTGAATTATTCAAAGGTGAAGTTTCACTGTGTCTGTAAACTACTCTCCAATGATTCAGGAAAAAAATAAATTAGAGAAATAAAGAAGATGTGCAAAAAGGTGATGGTGAATCTAGATATAGGGCATATGCAATTTATTATATTATTCTTTACAAATTTTGTGTAGGTTTAAAGTGTTTCAATATAAAAATATTGAAGGTGGACTGAACAGTAATATTTATACTATGTGTTTTCTTGACTGATGATTTTAATTTTTTTGAAAATATATTTTTTGCATCTGATAATACATGTGAAAATTATTATTATATTTTCTAATTTTCCTAGGGTGATGTATCAAACTACCAAAAACATTATGGCCTAAAACAACAGAAATATTCTTTCATAGTTGTAAAGGCTTGAAGTTCAAAGCTAAAGTATCTTTAAGGCTATATATCCTCCAGAGGTCTAGAGGAAAATCCTATCTTTCCTCTTGGGGCTTTTGGTGGCTCCAAGCATTCCTTGACTAAGGGTTACATGTCTCCAATCTCTACCTCCATCTTCACATGACCTCTCTTGAGTCTGTCTCTGTACATATCCCTCTTGTCCTCTTATAGGGATACCTGTCACTGCTATATATACAATTTTTAGCTACTAAGCCAACTAGCATAGAGAATGCCGAAGGCAGGTTATTTATAAAGATAAGAATTTGCCAGAAGAATAGGAACAAAATGTTTAGGATTGAGGAAGTTGAGAAAAAAAATTATTGTCAATGGAATTGAAGTGGTATTTTCCTTAACTAAGTGGACTGAGAGGAATATGAGATTTTGAAATTGGGGTTTTGAAGTAGTACATTTTCTGATGATGAGAAGTTCAAGATTTAACCATGGCAATGTATGGCTGAACTAAAGAAACAAAAAAAGGTTATTGCACCTAAGTACATAACACAGTTAAGTTGGATATATATGGTTACTCTATAGGTTGGATTTACTCAAGATATTAACTGAAAATACTTGATGTGTGACCACTAAAAATAAATTTATGACAAAAGTGCTAGGGACTATGTTGGTATATTGTGATATTCATTCATTCATTCCTTCATTCACTTATCCAGCCATTCAAGAACTACTGGTTGAATGCCTACTACATGCCAGGAAGAGTAGTCTCTAAGGATTCAACTTAAAACTTATTTTCTAATGGTAATTTTAATTATCGTCTCTAACTTTACAGTAGGCTTGCAACTTAGAAAAAAATTCAGAGGTCCAAAATATTTAAGGTAACTTGTTTTTGAAACTTGTATTTTCTGTGACTATGTTAAGAGATGTCCAGAATAAATAGTATATAACAAAATAATTTGAAATATTTCTTCACAAATATAAATTCATTATAGAAAAATTAGAAAATACAAATATAAAATGAACAAATATAAAATTCAAAATTCTTTCTATTAAACTTATAAATGTTAGGTAGCCAGACTAAAGTGAGAAAATGTTATTAGATATTAGATTTTAATAGATATTAGTAAATTACCTTCCAGGAAGTCTTATCACAGATTAATATTATGAGTGTTTAAAAGCTAAAAAAAATATAATTGAATTAAGTTGCTATCATCTCTGTGATTTACCCCTACCTCTCCTTCATATAAGTTTTCCCTAAAGTTCTTTCCCTCTTTCTCTTTCTTGGCAGAGGTGATATAAGAGTATTAAAATTTATAAGACCCAGAAACACATATGGTAAATAGTTTTGTATATATTCTTATGCATAGACTACATTTTAGGAAATCAATTATATATAAAGGTTTTTCAACATAAGGAGAGTCCATCTCTGTGTAGAATTAAGGAGTATAAACTACCCCTTTATTTTTATGTTTTTTAAGATTTTATTTATTCATGAGAGACACACAGAGAGAGGTAGAGACACAGGCCGAGGGAGAAGCAGTCTCCATGCAAGGAGCCTGATGTAGGACTTGATCCTTGGTCTCCAGGACCACCCCCTGAGCCGAAGGAAGACGCCCAACCACTGAGCCACCCAGGCATCCCTAAGCTACCTCTTTAGAGCAAAATGACAACCACCTGAGCAAATACAATTTGCACTACCCGTGTAGTAAGAAGACGGTATTGGAAAATTGGAAATTCATTTACTAAATAATTCTAAAATCATAATGCAAAAAAAGATTATTTCATCATCTGTTTTCACTACCTTTAAGAGTTTTTCAACCTTTATCCATACAAACTAACTCAATATGTTATACTAACTCTCTCTTTATTATATTACTAAAAGTCAGTGTTACCGGCTAAGTTGTGTCTGCTTTGCCCCAATTTGCCCTAATACCCACTATCTCAGAATGTCACTGATTTGGAGATAGATGTGGTAGATGTTATTAATTTCAATTGAGACCATAAGAGTGGGCCCTAGTCCAATCTGACTTGTGCTGTCCTAAGATTAGGAAATTCAGACACATAAAGGGACAACACGGATGCACATATACCGAGAAAAGACTGTTCGAGGACACAGCAAGAAGGTGGCCATCTACAAGCTAAGGAGAGAGGCCTCAGAAGAAATTAAACCCACTGACACCTTGATCTTAGTCTTCAAACCACCAGAATTATGAGAAAATATTTTTTTCTTGTCTAAGCCACCCTGTCTATGGTATTCTGTGACAGCTATAGCAAGTTAATATGGTTTTTGTAGCAAGTTAATACGGTTTTTGAGAAAAACATGTATATCAGTGGGGATTGTTTTTTTATTGTGGTTAATATTATTAAAATTAGTGATAACAGTTTTAGGATTAAACTAATTCAAATAAAACTTCTATTTAATTATGTTTATATTGCATGGTAAGATGATATAAATTACCATTGCAGGTTTCTAATTACCAGAGATTATTTCTCCTTACATCACAATAACACATATTTGCTAATGATGCTAATAAGTTTATTGTCCTAGATTTTAGAGCTTCAGAAGTATTAGAGATTATTTAATGAAAATTAATCTACTTTAGCTCTTACAAGTCGTACAGTATTTTTACATTTCTCATTAAAAATGAAACGTAATGCAATGATTATTGTTTCCTTAATTGCAAACAGCAAACTGAATGTTAAAAAGAAATATTTTCACCTTGTGACAAACAAGAGTTTTGAATTTTAAAAATTACCTAATTAAATTTTAATGATTCTAAGATTATGCACCACTTAATAACTTCGAAGTTTTAAATTTTTGAGATAATAATAATATAATTTTTCAGTAGAAGTCTTCTGACTTATTGAAACATGTAGACATAACAGGATAGGAATATCCACTGTTAAACTGCAAGCTAATAAACTTGAAGATTTATCACACAGAAGGTAAAGGCAAGTTCATAGGCTGAAGAGTGTGGGTTCTGAAGTCAGGCCAATACAGGAGAGCTTGGTTCTTTTCTCACAAAGAATGAATCTCTCAGACAACATAGAGTGAGCGAAGCAATAGAAGTTTATTAAGCAGAGGTACAGAGAAAGCTCTTAAAACTGAGAGGGGTCCCAACAGGGTTGCGACCGAGAGCATTTATGATCTGTCTTGTATATGAAACTGTTCAGGGAACTTGATAAAATTTCTTGTCAATATTGGGATGAATATTTAGAACAAACATGGTGGACTTGTAACTATCATAATAACAAACAAGATGTTTTTGTAAATATCATGAGCCCAAACAAGGTGTTCCTTTCTCTCAGGTTAATATATCCTCCAAAATATTTCTCTACATCTGGGATTTCTGTGAGCCTACTCAGGTAGCCCATGGCCTTGAGAGTCTTGTGCCATCTTGGTTTAAACAGGAACTATTGATAACGCCTTAATGACATATTTCTTTGTAGTCTGGTGAGTTTCTGTGATTACTTAGTAGCCATAAAGGAGGGTACTCCCTAATATTTTGGAGCTAGGGAGCCAGGTTTATTTTTTCTGTTTTTTACTGTCTTATCTCTGTTTTCTTGGGATGGGTAAGAACCTGACTCTGGGGCCTTTAACTGCCAAACCCCATCTGCCCCTAACTCGTTCCTACATCAAGGCTATCCAAGTTTTTTTTTTTTTTTTTAAGATTTTATTTATTTATTCATGAGAGACACACAGAGAGAGACAAAGACATAGGCAGAGGGAGAAGCAGGCTCCAGGTGGGGAGCCCGATGTGGGACTTGATCCCGGGATTCTGGGATCATGTCCTGAGCCAAAGACAGATGCTCAACCACTGAGCCACTCAGGCATCCCACCGCCCAAGTTTTAATTTTTAAATGTTAAAGTAAATTCTTAAGGGTTCTCTAAACATCAGAAATTTACTTTGGTGTCTTCATTGACTCAGCTGCTTCAATAGTAATCTGGGTAATTAAAATAACTATTCTATAGGATTAAATGTAATAATGCCTGTAAAGAGCTTAAAACATGCCATGTTCATTTATCATTATTTATGTTCATATGAAATGTGTGGTGGAGTTTAATGCAGACATAGTTTGTTATTTAAAAATATTGAATGGATAACTTCCTCAGTGATAATATGGCATTGTAATATGATTTTGAACACAAGATGGAAAAATTGCTTTGGATTCATTAATTTTCAAATGGCAACCAGTAAATTGAACACCAATAAAAATTAATTTATAAAAAAAATAAATGTAAACTTAAAGCAAAACAAAAAAAAAACAACAAAAAAAAAACAAATGGCATCCAGTTTTACTTATCATTACTGCAGGTGCCTCCTCACATGTAGTGAGTACCTACTCTGTTCAAGTTTGCTGGGACAAATTTATGCCATTTTCTTTCAGATGGAGTTGTCTTCCACCAAAATTAGTGAAAGTTACTATGAAAAATTATTTTCCATAAGTAAAAAATAACACAGATTTGATTAGAATTTCTTTTAAACTAGCTGGATGTAATCAAGGGGAAAAATTGAAGAGTTAATGCTAATTCAAAATTTGCATTTACAACTCTTTTATCCTGATAAGAACATTCTTCTTTAGTATTTATTAAAGAGCTTAAAGCTCTTTTGCCTGTTTTTTATCTCTATTGGAGGAAAATGCACATGCTAAGGCATTACCTAAAATAATAGTTTTATTTGACGGAACTAATTAATCTAGATAAAACTTAAAGTAGTATTTGAATAAATATCTCCCCTTCCCCATGCCAAGTACATTATGTGATGACATGTAGGTTTTTTAATTCCAAAAGGATATCGAAATACTGTAACTGGATTCAAGAAAAGATTAAATGATTGCTAAAAATAGCTCTGATTTGCAAAGTAAGCATGGTAAAGACTAGATAATTAAATCTGTGGTTTAGAGCATGAGGTAGCTACCTTTGGGGAATAAGAAAAAATAAGCTACATCTTCTTTACTACACAGTTTCCTACCTCATCATTAAAAAAATCAGCATATACTAATGTGCTTTAGGAGGTTATTTACAGTGACAAAATGAAAAATAGTTTTATCCAAATATATATATATATAATATATATATGGATATATATATCTAGCATGCCTGTGAATATGTAAAGTGTGTGTGTATAGTTGTGTGTGTACATATAATAGTATTGATGTAAGCAAGTGTATCTGTATTAACACTGAACCTTTAAACATGTATTCCTAAAAGTAATTTTTGAAAAGAGGCATTGTTGGGTGCCTGAGTGGCCCAGTCAGTTAAGCATTTCCCTTCGGCTCAGGTCATGATCTCAGGGTCCTGGGATCAAGCCCTGCACAGGGCTCCCTGTTTAGTCAGGAACCTGCTTCTCCCTCTCTCTCTAACCCTCCCCCTGCTTGTGCTCTCTCCCTTTCTCTCTCAAATAAATAAACATAAAATCTTAAAAAAAAAAAAAAGTTTTAGGGCAGCCCCAGTGGCTCAGGGGTTTAGCGCTGCTTTCAGTCCGGGGCCTGATCCTGGAGACCTGGGATCGAGTCCCATGTCAGGCTCCCTGCATGGAGCCTGCTTTTCCCTCTGTCTTTGTCTCTTCCTTCTCTCTCTGTGTGTCTCTCATAAATAAATAAATAAAATCTTTTCAAAAAATCCTTAAAAAAAAGTTTTAAAGAAAAGAGGCTTTGTCAAAAAAAAAAAAATAGAGAAAAGAGGCATTGTCTAATATTGAGACCAAATCTATTTGTCATTTCAGCATAGAAAATTTCTCTGAAAAATGTTTAGGAAACTAATATATTGATAATATATGACCCCTCAAGATAGGTTGAGATCAAAAGTAATTGCATGGGAAGCTATTCAACTTGACTTGAAAAGTCAAGTTTCTTTTTTTTTTTTTTTTTTTTGCAAGCTAGGTAATGTGGTAAACACGGTATAAAACATCAGGAATTGAGAGCTATAGTTCTCTCCTGATTTTTCTAATAACAATAGAAAGACATAATGATGTGGCTCCAGGATTTGATTATGTCTTCTTAGAGAAAAAGCTTTTTCCCTCCAGAGAATTGTTTAGTGTGGAGTACAGGATCTACTGAAAATAAGAGTAAAGAATTTGATGTAATTATTTTGTGCTCTGTATTCTTAACTACTTAGACTATATTATCAGCCTATGCTGGAAGTAAATTATATGAAAGTATAGTTTAAAATTGGATACAGATAACATTCTAATCCTACTAATTCATTTTATATCTCAAAATCATTCTTTTGGCATGAGGAAAGCCATAAAAACCAAAAAAGCAGATTTTTCTACCAAGCACAATGTTCCTGTTTTTCTAATGAAGAAGCTGTTGAAATGGAGGTGGAAATGAAATAATATTAATGTGATTTGTACTCTAAGAATATATCCAAAATATTTGCTTCAAGCCACTTTTCCTGATTATCTATCTATATACCTATCTCTCTAATAAAAGATTTTTTTTATTTACTTATTTATGATAGTCACACAGAGAGAGATAGAGAGGCAGAGACATAGGCAGAAGGAGAAGCAGGCTCCATGCACTGGGAGCCCGACGTGGGATTCGATCCCGGGTCTCCAGGATCGCTCCTGGGCCAAAGGCAGGCGCTAAACCACTGCACCACCCAGGGATCCTTCTAATAAAAGATTGATGTTCATTAATTTTTTTAAATTTTCGGTTGTTTATACTGGGCAGGACTCACTCATATCTTCTCTTTAAAACTACTTTTAGAAAAGTCAACTTGAGGTAAGAAAATAATTTTCAGTTCAAATAAAATATTTTCAGGTTTATGGTGTAATAACCTAGCTTAGGATTTGTGGCAATTGATTGAACTGGTGAGCATTTTCTACTAAAATAAGCTCTATTATTCATGTAATTTGACCAACTACATGTCTGAAAATATACATTAATTATAAACATTAATTTTATGTTGAGTAATTTAGACGACTTAAGTAGGGCACCTGGGTGGCTTGGTGGTTAAGTGTCTGCCTTTGGTCAGTTTGTGATCTTGGGTTTCCTGGGATCCAGTCTTGCATCATGTTCCCCACAGGGAGCCTGATTCTCCCTCTGCCTAAATCTCTGCCTCTCTCTCTGTCTTTCATGAATAAATAAATAAAATCTTAAAAAAATAAACCACTTGAGTTAAAACACCTCTGCCTTCTCCCCTGACTCTATAAATGCAATATATTCTCAGTGGAATATGCTCTGATGAGATTTCCATACTCAAGCTGCTCTGAATTGCCATGAGCTCAAAATTTCGATCCTCTATATTTGCATAGGTCAGTATAATAATAAACCAATTAAAAAGCCAACAAAAAAAGAATCTGATGCAATAAATTGTCTCAGGCAGTTAAGGACATGGCCATGAACTTGTACCTTTACATGTGAGTTTAGGAACACTTCTTACATACATACATACATACATAAAATACAATATAGGTTTTTTAAAAAAGATTTTTATTTATTTATTTTTTAGAGACACAGAAAGAGAGAGAGAGAAAGACTGAGAGAGAGAGAGAGAAAGAGAAGCAGGTTCTCGATCCCGGGACTCCAGGATCATGCCCTGGGCTGAAGGCAGGTGTTAAACCACTGAACCACCCAGGGATCCCCACAATATAGGTTTAGTAATATACTTTTATAGGGAAAGTAAAACAGGGTTTTACGTTTTGTGAAACTTGTTTTTTCCCTACCACTTGTAGCAATGAAGTGAAAGGGGAAATTAAATTTGCTAATTAAAGTTTAACAATGGATCTTGTGGATTAAACAGTGTCTTTGGTTTAGAACAGTCTCCAGACATATTAGGCAATTCAAAATTAGAGCCCTGAAAGAGCTATCATATATCAGAAGGAAGTTTCCTCCCTCTTCCTAGTTAATTTTTTTTAAATTTTATTTATTTATGATAGGCACACAGTGAGAGAGAGAGAAGCAGAGACATAGGCAGAGGGAGAAGCAGGCTCCATGCACCGGGAGCCCGACGTGGGATTCGATCCCGGGTCTCCAGGATCGCGCCCCGGGCCAAAGGCAGGCGCCAAACCGCTGCGCCACCCAGGGATCCCTCTTCCTAGTTAAAATGCTATCTGGCTGAGATGTGTTCCTGCTGCTAATAACTGTGGAAAAGTTGGGCTGGAATTTGTTGAAAATTATAGGAGGCATTTTTTTTTTCTTCTGTTTTCTAGTAAGGGTTAATGTTTTTGGCTGAGCTTCTTCCTCTGACCCAATGCCTACCATTCCAAAGTGTTCGTCCCCACCTCATTCAGGGGTTACTTAAGTATGAGTTCTGATAAATCTTTAGCTTGAGTGATTCATCCCATACTCTTTGTTTCCACAGCTGCTACATAGTAGTTTTGAGACTTTTCCTTTCAAATACTACATGTTTTTCCAGAAAATAGAGAAGGGCTGCATCATAATTCATTCTATAAGACCAAGAGTACATTTACACCAAAGCCAGATGAAGCTCTCGTGAGAAAAGCAAAAACAGATCAAAAGCCCTTATTAATATTGATGCAAAAATCATCAACAAAATATTAGCATACTAAATCCAGCAACATATAACTAGGATTATATATCATGACCACGTGAGATTTCTCCCAGGAATTTAAATTTGCCTAGCATTGGTAATTTAATTAATTAAATATACTAAATTAAAGGAATAAAGAACAAATATCACATGATCTTCTAAATCTAGAGAATAGAACATTTGATCAACTACAACATGCATTTATGATTAAACCCCACAATAAACTTAGAACAGAAGGAAAATTTCTAAGCCTGACAAAGGACTATGAAAAACCTACATCAAATTTACTTAATGTTGAAAGCCCTTATGCTTTCCCCTCAAATGGGAAAGAAGTCAAGGAGGTCTACTCTTGTTACTTCTGTTCAACTCTGTCCTAAAGATTCTAGCCAGTACAATCAGCTGAAAGGAAAAATAAAATGCATTCAGATTGGAAACAAAGGAGTAAAGGTAAAATAAAATTGTCGGATCAGTCACGTTTGTATGTTTTTGTTCATTGTTTCAAATTATGAGAATAAAATATACTTAGTACGTAAAATATGGAAGACTAAAAAAATCGACAAAGAAAAATGGCCCATATTCACACTGCCCAGAATATGCCTAAATAAACATTTTGGCATTGTCTTAGTCTGTTTGGGATGCCATAACAAAATACAGCAGATTGGGTAGCTTATAAACAACACAAATTTATTTTTCACAGTTCTGGAGGCTGGAAGTCCATAGAGATATGAGTGCCCACATGATTGGGTGGGGGCCCTCTTCTGGGTCATAGACTTCTCACTGTAAGTCACATATGGGAAGGGCCGAAGGACCTCTGTCTGATCTCTCTTAGAAGAGCACTAATCCCATTCATGAAAGCTCCACCTCATGATCTAATCAAATCCCAAAGGCCTCACCTCCTCAAAGGCCTCACCTCCTCACATCATCACTCTGGGCTTTAGGATTCCAACATGTGAATTTTGGAAGGACCAAACGTTGAGACGATAGAAGGCATATTTCGTTTTTCTAAGAAAGTTATTTTCTGCATAGTCAGTGTTGTATGATATAGGGCAGTTTTCCATACATACTAGTAAAAAAAATTGAAATCCAATTATTAATGAATCCAATTATTAATCCAATTAAATTAAATTATAGTTATTAATGCATTTATAAATCCTAATTCAGATATTCTCCATTGTTGACCCTTTGGTTTCTAATGCTGCCTCTATAAATCATACAATGATTAATCTATCTTATATACATTTTTTTCTCATCTTAGAGTAATTCCTTGAGATTTCTAGAATGTGATTGGGACTAATATACAAAAGCACTTGCTGTAGATTGTCCAGTCATTTTCCAGGATGCTTTTGATTAGCATATTTGCTAACAGTATTTGCTAATACTGTTAGCATCACACAATCTCCAGTGTCATATATATAATTTAACTTTTACTAAATTAAATACAAAGTTGATGCTCTTCCAATTTAGTATTATTATGATAACTAATGAAGTTGAAGTCTTAAAATATATGTATTAGACATTCACCTGTTTTTTGTTGTTGTTGTTGTTGTGAAATAACAGAGAAGTCTGTGAAACAGTTGTAAGGTTTAAGACATCACTATAGAGTGAAGACTCAGATAACCATCAGTCAGGTCAAGAAAGAGAAATCACCAGTCCTTCAGAAATTATCAGCCACAACTCCTTCCTTACCATCGAAGAATAACAACTAATCTGACTACAATGGCAATTCATTTTTTTTCCTACTTTTTGTTGTATTTTTACTATCCCGTCGTTGGGATATGCATCACAAAACCTAATGTTTAACTTGCTATACTTTGGATGGAACTCAACAAACTGGGGTGATATATTGCATAATCTTTTGTATTTGAGCTTCTTTCAAATCCTACATACACAGTCATGTAGAATTCATCCATGTTATGTAATGCTATAGTTTATTTTTCTGCATAATTTCATTGTATGTATACATTACTTTTTTCCATTTCTACTACTGATGGATATCTTAATAGTTCCCATTTGGACTATGAAAAATAAAGGATCTATTAATTATTCTTGTAAATGCTTCTTGGTGCATTCACACATGCATTTTTATTGACTACATACCTACCTAGGTGTGGGTTTGCTGAGTAGGAACAGTTGTGCCTGTTCATCTTTAGTAGATGATGCCGGACTTTTTACAAAGTGAATATGTCAATTTCCTTTGCTTCCAAAAATATGTAAAAGCTTCCCTTGGTGTAAATCCTTGCCATGCCTCATCTTGTCCATCTTTTTCCTTCTTTGGATCGTGATGGTAATATATTGCTACTGTAATATACACTTCTGGCCTTAGACTTATTGGCTACTTGGCTATCCTCTCTACTCTCTTTTATAAAAACTTATATGTCATCTTCTTTTTCTTGTCAATGGTAAATAAACTAAATATAAAGTCTGTCTCTTGTATATGATGCTAATATCTAATATCCTCTCCCACTCTGTGGCTTATATTTTCTATCTCTGAATGGCATCTTTTGATGTTAAAAATATAGTCAAATATACAAAACTTTCCCCTTAGGTTCATATTTATATCTCCTTTAAAAATATTCCTACCAAAGATCATAAAAGTATTTCTATATAAAATTGCAAAAACTTACTGTTTTGCCATTCTTACTTATTTAAGAAAGTCTTTAAATATTATACAAGAGATATAGAGCCCAAATGCACCAGTATAACTTTGGATTTCCTGATTTTGCACAAATCGAGTTTACTTTCTTCTAGTTCATTGCTTGACAGCAATATATCATTCCCTTAATGTTCGATTTCCACAGTTAATTAATAAAAGTCCCGGTTAGTGACCTTTGTTTGTATTGCAGGTGTGTGTGGTGAAACCAGGGACAGAAAAGTTGATTGGATTTTGTTTGTGAAATTTTTTTCTCAAGCAATAAGGACACACTGAGGTAAGCTCGACTACCTCATTTGTGCTACAGTCCTATGGAAGAATAAACCACTCAGTTACGTTGACACTCCTGCTGTATAATCAATGCAATCCATAATGAGCACAGACAGCAGTGTAAATATCACACTGCAACACATGTCAAGGAAAACAATTCTTAAAAAAACACCCATTTTCTCTAATGTGTTTCTATAGGAACTGAAATTGGATGTCAGCCTGATGCCTGTAAATAGATTATTTTTGAAACTGAAGGTCTATGCTGGAAGAAGCCATTAGTTCTCAATCCTGAACAAATCATGCTGGATCATGAAAAGTGGTCTGGTGATAAATTGATCTGGTTATTGTATTTTAGGGTCTAAAAACTATGGAAGCAAAAGTTGTAATTAAACATCTTTTTATTCAAGCACATGGTGAAAAGGTCACTTTAGTTTTCAGTCAAGAATATGGATCTGAATTCATTAATATTCATTCATCATCAAACATTCATTGAATGCTAAGTATGCATTTACTGCAGTCACTCTGTTGTCCACGAGAGTTCCAGAAACATCTATTATCGCCCTTAAGGACCTCTTAGTTTGCTATAAACGTATCTTCTGTACCGGAAAGATTGCATTTTCAATAATCTGCTCCAATTGTGTGTGTGTGTGTTAGTGTGTGCATGCACGCACACATTTCCTAATGAGGGCTTGTCTGAGTGTGTCTCAAGATAACAATAAAGATTGAATTAATAATTGATTTTAAGGCTCTGATGAACTTATAAATTAGAAGTCAGTGTAGTACTTTATCCATTTTAAAAAGTAATCTTGCAATATTTTCATTATGCAAGATAAGGCACCAGCTGTTTTCCAATTTTGAAAATGTATATGAAGGACCATATTCAATATTTTAAAGCAATTTGACCGATTAAGTATTTAAAACTCATCAAGGCATTTCTAAGCAGACAAATGTATTCTTTCATATTTTCATAACACAATTATACTCCATTAAATGACTTCTATATAATATGAAATAACTTTTTTTTGTGAATTTGTGAGTGTAGCAGTAGTAAATCAATAGCAGAAAGCGCAGAACATTAGATGTTCATTCCGATGACTGGATTTTTCTTTTCAACTATGAAATTTTCCTTTTCTCTAAAAATATTAACACATTTTGTTCTTCCTTATCTTGTTCTTACACTTATCTTCATCTTGCATAATATATATTTCCCCTATTTATTTGATTTATTGTCAGCCTCCATGTACCCCCATTGGATTGTAAGCTTCAGTGGAGCAGAAAATATTGTCTCTTAGCACACAGTTTTGTTCCTACCACTCATAAAAATGCCTGGTACATAGTGAGAGCTCATACTTTTCAGTGAATACATTTGAGTGACTGAATTAAAAAATCTAGGAATAATTTCCAGAGTAATAAAAATTTTCTGATAGATGCTAAATGTTTGCATAGCAGTCACAGTTTATTATTTTTTTAAAGATATGATCGAACAGCTAACACTACATGCAGAAGAGTAACGTCCTCCTTATCCTTGCATGTGTTTTCCACTTTCCACTCCTCACTAGCAACTGTCCAGGTTGCCCTCTTGTGTAACTAACTACTGGATAGCATCAGAAAATCCTATTTCTTTATGCTTCCTGGATTGAATATAGGTACTCTATAGTCAAAGAGCTGTTAGTACTACAAGTTATTACCCTAGCTCTCTTGTATAGTAACAAATGTGGGATGGTATCAGTTTTTGGAAAATTTCCCCAATGTTCTAGGGGGGACATATACATGGTTACCATATTACCACATGTGGACCAAATAGAGAAGGGATGAGGAATCTGGCCAAAGCTCCACTGAAGAAGCTAGCTAAAGACCTATTTTATTGGGTATCATTGTTTCTAACATATACCAGAATTATTTGGTACAAATAAATATGCTCATTTTAAACATGGCCTGTCATTCTATGGATAAATCAAGTGACAATTTTTGAAAAGAGAGAAATAAGCCATCTGTTGTTCATGTCAATGAGAGTCTGCTCTAGATTAATGTGTCTTTCCATATAATGACTACTTTGGGGTAACTAAAGCAGTAGAAAACTGTCTCGGTCCTTTGTTACTGCGTTTATCTTGCTCTTCTTTTTAAACAAGACTGAGCAATTTCCTGCCCGATTTCCTCAGAAGACCTATTAATAATTACCTTTTCCTTCTTGCCCTAGAAGTCACCTCCACTTTAATCATTAAGCCTCTGATTAAATGACAATATTTTATCACTAAGGAGTGTAATGTTTGGAACCAAAGAATTTAAATCTGTGAAGAGTGTGAAGTAACATGTGTCACAGCAGTCATGTTACTAAATAACTATGGATGGGATTTAAGAAGTGTGGCAAATTGTATACTTTTAGGAAATATGTTTTATTGACTTTGTGCTTTACAGAGAATATGAATCTTTGGGATTTTCTTAAATTGCTTTGAGAGCATTATTTTGCCAAAATTATTAAAGTCACAGTTAACAGATGTTTTATCTAAACCACACAAATCAATTCCAAAAGATTATTGGAATTCTATGGCTCCATTTTATATAATATTTGCTAGAGTTTCTTATTCAGGTAAGAGGGATAACTAGATCATGTAGTCTTCTGTAGAATTTATTTTGTTTCTATTTTGATATATATTGTCTGCACATAGTTTTAAAAAGTAGTCAAAGGCCCAAACAAGAAACACAGTTCCCCCACACTACCCATAACACACTCACTTTCCAAGCTTTAAAACATTTTCAATTTTTTATCTGTTCTGATGTAAACATAGCAGTTGCAAAAAGAAAAAAAATAGGCTTGTGCTATTTTTTTTTCCTACATACATTACCTATCGTCTACTACCGAAGAGATAAATTCTTTTAAATTTATTGCTGAGAAAAGATGCACTGGAGATCAGCTTTTGAGATCTTGCAAATCTGAAAACATTCTCATTTTACTTTCACATTTGATTGGTTGCTTGTCTGGTTTAGATTTTCAGTTGCAAGTAAATTTGCTTTAGAATTTCTAAGTCATTCTCATTCTGGTCCTTCACTTGAGGACCAGAACTTAGTTCTCTCATTTTGCAGGCTTTTAGCATATTCTTTTTATCTTTATTGGTTTGCAATTTCACAAATGATGTGCCTTTTTGTGTGTATATGTCTTTTATCTGCTGAGCATTTTATACACCTTTTCAGTGTGAAAACTCAAATTCGTTAGTTATGCAACTATATTTTTTAAATGTAATTTTAAAATAATTTCTTCAGCTCCATTTTTCTTCTTTTTTCCCCTTTCTGTAACTCATGTTGGTTAGACTAACTGTATTACGTAACTTTCCTATCATCTCTCTGTTATTCTGTGTGACAATATTTTCTGAATTTTCCCATCTGTCTAATGGTTTTTGAGTCTGTAATTTTTTTTTAATTTCCAAAGGCTCTTTGTTATTATCTAAATGTTCTTTTTTACCTTTTTTAGTAATAAACTGGTCATGTGTAAGGAACAAAATATCTTCTGTGAGTATATTAACTATAAATTTTTCTTATTGTTAATCCTTTTTTTTTCATTTGTTTTCATTTCTTCTCAGGTTAAGAAGTTTTGTTTACTGAAGTATCTCAGTTTTTAGAACAGCAGTTGGTCAACAAATATTTGTTGAATAAATAAGTGAATGGATGGATGAATATTTGGCAGTCTTTCTTACTTAAAAATGAGATAGTGAAAGTCTAGTTCATGAGGTGACCTAGTCAA
This sequence comes from Vulpes lagopus, assembly GCF_018345385.1. NCBI lineage: Eukaryota > Metazoa > Chordata > Mammalia > Carnivora > Canidae > Vulpes > Vulpes lagopus. The sequence continues at coordinate 41,621,878 of NC_054842.1, read as the reverse complement.
CATCTGTTTTACAGTAGAGAAGTCACAGGGAAAGAGCTGGACCATTTGGTTTAATGAGCCTCAGACACTAGTATCTATAGACCTTTTCTCTTGGTCCTGTTCCTAAAAGCATTTTCTAATCTCTGGCTTGATGGAAGTGAAGGTAGGTAAGTCTGCCTTCTCAGATTTTTTTTTTTTCTTCTTCTCAGATCTTTAACCTGAGTGGGGAAAAGATGCTAGAAGATCTCATCTTCTTCCTTATCTAGACTTTCACTTAATCCCAGTGTTTTCGGGATCCCTGGGTGGCGCAGCGGTTTGGCGCCTGCCTTTGGCCCAGGGCACGATCCTGGAGACTCGGGATCGAATCCCACGTCAGGCTCCCGGTGCATGGAGCCTGCTTCTCCCTCTGGCTGTGTCTCTGCCTCTCTCTCTCTCTCACTGTGTGCCTATCATAAATAAATAAAATTAAAAAAAAAAAATCCCAGTGTTTTCAGAATGGCGGCTCACCTGATTAGCCTGAAAGGGTACCTGTCGCTAAATCCAGTCTCTGGTTCAGTTTCTCTAGGTAGGGAAGCCCCACTGTCTGCTGGGCTGTGCTGGAGGGGTGTTCTCTTCTATGGATGGGGTAAGAGATGAGATTTAGAGATTATATGTTTCCTGTACCCACCTTCAACTATTCATATACAGATTTCAGCACCACTTTTCACCCAAGTCTCAAAGAAGGTGAAAGATTTAGTGTATAAAATTAGAGGATGCTTAGTTACATTTGAATTCCAGGAAACAGTGAATTTTTTTTTTTTTACAATAAGTATGTCCCACGAAATATTTTGGACATATCTGTGCCAAAAAATGTTATTTACTTTTCAAATTTAACTTAGTGTCTTCTGTTTTACATGGCAACTCCACCAGAGTCACCAATTGCCTTCAAGTCCTAATCTCTTCTGGAGTATTTAGCTAATCATTGAATCGGGTTTTATGAGCATTCCCCTATGCTGGTATTATCTAGGTTTCAACTTTCTGTGCTCTGAAAGTCAGCATGGGTCCACACACTTTGCATCTACCTAAAATATTATTGATATATTTTACCTATGTTCTTTTCCTTTCTCTTCCCTGTGTGTCCTAGACTATATACTTTTTGTTCATTGATTGTCTTTTCATTTGTTGTTGGAGTTTTTGGACAAAGTGACGATGAACAAATGCAATTCATATGACAAGTTTACCTGGAAGCCTTTGTGATTATTTTGAAACTTTGAGGTTTAGTTTCCAAAATATTCCTTCACATAATATTTTGCATTTTTCCAGAATAATTATCAAGAAGTCAAAGAATGCCCAGAACTAATATTTTTACAATGTTGTGATGTTTCTCTTGGTTGTATATGCAAATTGTAAAAGGAAGCCTATAGAAAACTTTTATTTTCACATCCAATTAAACTATTTAAACTCAATAATTAAGTACTTTGACTTGATGAAATTGTTTATGTTTTTTAATGATTTATTTACTTTAGAGAGAGGGTGATTAGACGAGGGGACAGAGGGAAAAGGAGAGAGAATTCCAAGCAGTTCCCTGCTGAGTGTGGAGCCTGACACACGGCTCTCACAACCTGTGAGATCATGGCCTGACCAAAATCACAAGTGGGACACTTAACCAACTGAGCTATCCAGGCACCCTTGCTTAATTAAATTTAATACGGGCTACTAAATTATATGACGTACATATGTGGAAAAGAGAAATAATTTTAATATGCATGCTTCTTATCGCACAAACAAGGATGCAATCAGCAGTTTCAAACCTAAATAATAAAGTCAGGATTGATTTTACACTGTCAAAGAAATCTTTAACAACAGAAAGAGATTTTCATTTATTTGCACCTAGTAAACTCAAATATACATGAGCATGTTTAGTAAATTAAATGGAAAGATTGTTTTATGTGCCTTAAGGAGACATTATAGTACATGTTCTAAAAGATAAATGAAGAGAGTTGAAATACAGCATAAGATTGAGCATTTGTCAAATCAAAATTGAAGGTAGCAGCTAGTAAATTGGATTTTCTTTTACAGTAATGTGTAGTTCACCTTCTATTATTGTAACAAATATTATAATATATACTTTACAACATCATATCTTTCATCTACTTTTGTTGCTGAAATTTTAAGAATAAGATGGGTCTTTAGTGTTGCTCGACCACAATTCACTGTTAAGCATGCAAAGTGTGTTTCCTTAAGGATGTGTTTTTCCACAGAGGAAATATTAGCCATCAATTGTCAACTCAGATACAGAATAAATAGCACTATCAGTACTCAGTTCAGGTTCAAAGGAGTCTCTGAATTGTGGTATTGAGTCAGCTAGAGGTACTAATCATCTCAGGGCTCAGCTGTTCTCAACTGCAGGGAAAGACAACTTGGGTATTTCAGTGAATCTTTTTTTCTCCCAGATGCTAAAGAATAAATGGAAGAACAGGAAAAGAACACTTCTTTGTTCATCAAATCACAGAAAGTGTCTGCTAACTCAGGTGGTATGTAAGAATACATTACAATTGAGTAAAAAAGGAAAAACCCAAAAAAACCCACACCAAAAAAAATCAATTTTCCCCAGGAATTTTAAAACATTTATATTGTGATTTTGGGGTATTTGACAAACAGATACTAACTGATTTATGATCCGTGATGAAAAATATCTGATGACTTTCTCCTCCCCTTCAAGAGATAGAAAATCCAGTTTTTGTGGGACTGTATTTCTTGAGCTAATGTGATATTTGATACAAAGAATTCTAAAAATTGAAATAGCATCCAGTGCTGAAAGGTAAAAAGTGCGTATTTTTATGGAGTTATTTTTCTTTTCAAAGAGGAAGTCAAGTGTTAATTGTTGAGTTTCTGCTATGCACTAAAGTGTAATCTTCTGGTGTTGGACTAGTTCACTTTCCGTACCTCTCACAACCCTCTACATATGGTGAATATTTTTACTGTCATTTTAGAGACCAGAACAATGAGTTTTAGTGAGGTTATAAGCAGCCTTTCAGAGTCATCAGCTAATAAGTGCTGCAGAACAGATTTGAGCCAAGATGACCTGATGTGAAAGCCATGCTTGTCTATTACAGTAAGAGTCACATGCAGAACACGGTTCAATCAATCATCCATTCATCCATTTAGGAGAAGGACAAATCCTTTTAAGTATTTAAACATCCACCTGCCTGGTGATTGATAAAGATTTTTAAATTGTTATTTATCTGAAAGCTTTGGGGGGGGTTATTTATGGTAATTGGAATATTGAAATGTTTTAAATGATCCTGAAAAAACTAAATTTATTCCTTCATTGAGGAACTGGGTTATAACACAAAGAGAGGAGGGAGAGCAATGATAAATAGACTAGATAGACAGATAGATGATAGATAAATGGTAGCTAGATGATAGAGAAACATAGAGATGACATTTAGAGGAATTGCTATGACGACTCAGGAGACACATGTGTTAGTGAAAGGAAATTGCCCATATGGTGCCTCTTCCAGAGACTTCAGTAAAGATTTAAATTACTCTATAACATTAATTACTTTTAACATTGCTTTTTTTAATATGACACCATTTTGTTACTAACCATAAGGAAGCATAGATTTTATTAGGGCAATATTGAGTGCTTATTAGATGCCAAGCATGATCTTAGATGTTAGGAATACAAAGATGAAAAAAACAAAACGAAGCAAAACAAACCCATGATCCCTGCCTTCCGGAAGATTTCAGTTTAGTAAGGGAGACATATGTGTAATAAAGAAATAATCATGCAAATCATAGTAGAGTCACAATTTTCATAAGGGTTCTGGAAGAAAGATAACAGTACACTTTAAGTAAAGATATGGGCAGGGAGATATTTTGAGGATATTATATTTAAACACAAAACTGACAAAGTATAAAGAGTTAAAGCACCAGGAGAAGTCTTCCCTGGTGTTTCAGTATTGACCTCTCTGAGGCAAGAGAGTATCCTCTCTCCTATCAGATGATCTGCTTTAGGGACAGAGGAAACAACAAGTGCAAAGATGCTGAGAGGGAAACATGGTTGTGTGCCCAGAGAAGCTAATAAACCAATGATACTGGAGTAGTGAAAGATGGATGATTTCAGAGACAAAGGCAGGAATAGTATCAGGTTAGGCTTTATCAAGATTTTCTAAATTATTCCAAGCACTACAGAAAGCCTTTGAATGTTGAGAACAGAGAAGTCATATGATCCAGTGAAATTTTTCAGTGGAATGGCTGTGTGGAAAAGAGCCTCCAGGGGCCAGGGTGAAGCAAAGAGATTGGCCATGAGGCTGTTGTGATTGTGGAGAGAGGAGAGATGGTGCTCAGTCCAAGGTGCTAATACAGGAACAAGTTAGGAAGTGAGAAGTAGTTGGACTCATGAGATATATTGTAATTAGAACTGATAAAATTTTGTCAAGAATTAAACATGAAATGAGAGAAAATATATAAGTATCAAAGGAGTTTTGCTAGAAAAATATGGCAGTGACTATTAGGGATTTCGTTATTTTCTTATTCTATTTATTTTGTTCTATTCTATTCTATTTTATTATGTTTTATTTTGAGGAAAGCTATTAAGCATGTTTGGCAGCTGGTGAGAATGAGTCGGTACAGAGGAGGTAAAATTAATTTGAAGGAGAGAAGGGAGATAATTCCAAGTTGAATTCTTTAGTAGCAGGAAGTGATAGGACCTATTAAAAATCAGTTGTTTATCTTAAGTAATGGCACAGGCAGTTCATCTGGTTTAATTGAAGAGAAATACATATATTCATGTGCTTATTGAAAGTGGGAAGATGGAAAAGGTAACATTGATTATTTTATTTCTGTGAATATCTAAGCAAGGTCAATGGCTGAATGAGGGAGTGAAGATACAGGTAAAAAGCAAGAAAAAATGTGAAATGTATAGTTTGGAAAGAGGGATTGTGAATTTGCTTGCAGCATAGGATAGTATTAGTGTAAGGATATCAGGATGTAAGACTACTTTTCTGAGCTAACATAACAAAACACTTGTTTCCCAGCTAGATTTAAATTTTTGTCCCTAATACTTGAAAACTGTCCCTAATACTCAAAATACTGGTGTCTACTGAGCACGTTAAATGCCACATGTGTTATTTGTGTGCATGTGTACGTGTGCACATGTTTGCACACATGTGTGCCCACCTCATGTGTTATGAGCAGGGAGGATTCCAGGCATATTGCACGTATGTTGGATTGTATTTTCAACTGCATAAATGAGACTATTTTGCACCAGACTGTTTTGCACCAGAGTAAAACTTTAGAGACAAAGTGTGAGGGAGCTCATGTACACACAGTTTTATAGGAAAGGGGATAAACTAAGATTGATGTATTTATTGAAGGCTTATAATGTGTCAGGTGCTTCATGAGTGGCACGTTTCATTTAATCCTGGCAACATGACTAGGATAGGCATTGTTATTCCCTCTTTGAAAAGCACAAGAAAATTGGAGTTAAGGAGCACAGAATCAGAAAAGTGGCAGATGCAAGATTCAAAACCCAGTCTATTTTCCTCCAAAAACTGTATGCTTTTCAACTATTTCACGCTGCATTATTATTTTCCATAAAGACAAGTGTTAAGTGTTTCTAGAGGCAGATCTCTTCGAAATCCCAGGGTTTCCCATAAATCAGACACACCAGTCCCACTTGGGGGCTCCAAAGTCTTGCCTTCATTACTCAATCTCACTTTTTTCCTATTACCTCTATGAAAAAGTGACAAAAAGGCAAGACCCGATTTCAGAACTATCTTTGGATACACGTGCAAAACAAATGAATTGAGGGCAGAAGGGGAAAGTCTTGTCAGAGCCACTCTGATCCTTTGGGCTTGGGCTTCCTTGGGTAGTGACTGGGTCATGAGCTAGGCCAAGCCTCCACACCGAGTTCAAAACAATCATTCTTTGAAGTTGTGTATTTTCAGGAACATTTCTTTCTTCCTTTATAGGCTTACAGGAATGAAAATCTGTTAGATGACACGCAACCTGCCCTTTCAAAGCTCCTCAAGGACCCTGGGGATTTTGCAGCCATCTGGAATTTGCTGTCATGCTGTGATTTCTGCAGGTTTGTTTAACTTTTAATCTCTCTAGTCACATCTTTTATTATTCACTCTATGCATAATTTTTGCATTATATAGTCTTTTTTTTAAGAAACAGTGGGCTGAAATTGCTCAATTTAATCACAAATGTGACTCTGAAAGGACTCAATGTCTTAAAAGTTATTTCCCTACTTCCTCACATTTAAAAAAAATAAAATGTGTTTTGGCTGCAACATATTTGTTGCTCAGAAATTAAATCCCATCCTCCAAAGGAATGCAGCATAGAGTAGGTTTGAATGAAGACTACGTGCTTTAGGGATTCATTATTAGCAACCAAGATAACTTTCATTTATCTATTTATTTGCTAGCTGCATTTTCCTAGTAGTGCCCTTGGATTTTAGTCATTTATCATGTTTCTAAGCCATAGCATTTTAAGACCAGAGAGAGAATTGCTGATTATATAATTATGGACCCTAAAAAATGAGTTTGCTGAAGATTAATTAATTACCAGGTAACCGTTTGCCTAAAACTCATCTTTTTTTTTTGAATACAGTGGCACCTTTTTACCTTTTTTCTTCACAACAGTTTTCATTTTAAGGGAAGTTTCCATTTTCTTCCCAGAAGTTCAAGGGGTCCCTTGACACCCCACCAACTTTGAGGAGCCTGTATTAGTGCTGCTGCTCAGCATCGCTCACAGGTATGGCTTCACTGAATTGCATGCACCTACTTACATACTAAGTCATCATCTTTTCTATGACCATTGCTGTGTTTGCTCAATTCTATATCCAAGTATCTCACAATATTTTTTGTCACTCTGCTTCTCTCAGAATTCTGCTCAAGTCATCGCAGTATCACTTCCAGGGATGGATTCTGACCTCTAGCCCAAACCATTAGTAGAATCCTACTCTGAGCTGAATAGAATATCCTGTCACCACTCTCCTGTCCATTTGACTTACAGCATTTCTCATGTCTAGGATTGTGTTTTCCTCACCTGCAAGACACCACCAGCTTTGATTCAACTAAATGTCCCTCTCCTATCCCAGTTACTTTAATTTATGTCACCCAGGCCAGAGAACACCCTGATCTTGGCAGATGGTAGTTTTCAGCTTTGCTACTGTAACTGATCTAAAGAGAATTTGTCCACCTGATGATACACACCAAACCACTAAAAATACTGACACTGAGCTTTCACAGTGAAGGAAGATAGGGTTATTTATTGGTGTGATGACACACAGGAGAATGGGATCTGATGCTCAGAAGTCCTGAACTCCCCCAATGGCTTGCAACTGAGGGTTTTTTAAGGGCAAAAAAATCAATGGTAGGGGTTTAAGGTATGGGTTCTTCTAATTGCTCAAGGATTGGGTAAACTTCAAGATTGACTAACTGGGGATGCCTGGGTGGCTCAGCCATTGAGCATCTGCCTTCTTTCTGCTTAGGGTGTGATCCCAAAATATGGATCAAGTCCCACATTGGGCTCCCTGCAGGGAGCCTGCTTCACCCTCTGCCTATGTCTCTGCCCCTCTCTCTCTCTCTCTCTCTCTCTGTGTGTGTGTGTGTGTGTGTGTCTCTCATGAATGAATAAACGAATGAATGAATAAATAAAAAGATTGACTAACTGGTAAAGGTCCATCTGGTTTTATCAAGATTATGGTTGGAAAATCATTTCCTTCCCTGGTCCAGGTCTGAAGAACATCTCAGCAATGTGTGTTAGCAATGCTCTCTCTGTTAGCAAAAGCAGAAGCCATACCCTTGTGACCATTATGATGGTGCAGTTTATTTCAGTTTTTTTCCCTCGGGCTAGATTTTCATTATCTTCAGGAAAGCATATTCTAAGCCCCTTTCTGATGTTTTCCCAATAATCTCTAAGTACAGGCTGTGTGCCCTCCAGACTTAATTCTATTGGTGGTTTTTCACCACTATCTTGTTTCTGTATACATCAAGAATCCTTAAATGCCTACCATGCACTGATACAGAGATGCAGACCGCACAATTTATACAAATATCAAAAAATAAAAAGGAGAAGGTATTTAATTTTGAGGTAAAGATTCAAAAAAATCTAAGCCATAAATGAAAGATATGGTAAGTCTTATATCGACTTTAAAATATTTTATGAAAAAGAACGTGATTGGAGTCATTTTAAAATGGAGTTGGAATGAGCAGCCATTAGAGAGGAATTGCTTTACTCGCCTTTGTTTGAACTAGACCAAAATTTTGGACTGGACAAAACAGCAACTGTTTTACTTCTCAAACAGGTAGTTGTTTGAGAAGTCAGCAGGAAAATGGACATCTTGATCACAAGGCTGATGATTATGGGCTTTCTGCAGATAAAATCAGCAGTTAATTGAGTTTAGCTTGTTAAGACACCCACAGAAGACACCTTCTTTTTCTCTCCTTCAACTTGTGTGTAATTGGTTTCTTCCTTTTTTCCTCATAAGAACCTCCTGCTTTGGGGCCACCTGGGTGGTGCAATTGGCTAAGCACTGGACTCTTGATTTTGGCCCAGGTTGTGATCTTAGGGTTGTGAAATCAAGCCCTGTGACAGTCTCCATAATCAGCATAAAATCTGCTTAACATTCTTTCTCTCCCTTCCTTTCTCTCCCTAACTACTCTCTCTCTCAAAAAAAAAAAAAAAAGAAAGAAAGAAAGAAAGAAAAAAAAAATCCTGCTTTCATCCTATAAGCAGGAACATTATTTGAGTTTCTACTGAAATCTGTACTCCTCAGATTACAGTTCTTCAATGCAAATAAACATTGGTTGACTCTATGTGGCTCTTTATGTTCAATTTGATAATTTTGTATGACAAAAAAACTCCAAACCAGTTAAAGGACAGGGAAAGACTAGAGGAAATATTTATGTCAAGGATGCCTGGGTGGCTCAGCAGTTGAGTGTCTGTCTGCCTTTGGCTGAGGGTGTGATCCTGGAGTCTGGGGATCGAGTCTCACGTCAGATTCCCTGCATGGAGCCTGCTTTTCTCTCTGCCTGTGTCTCTGCCTCTCTCTGTGTCTTTCATGAATAAATAAATAAAATCTTTAAAAAAAGGAAATATTTATGTCAAATTATGTAATTAGTGTTAAAAAGCAAAAAAGGGAAATCTACAAGTAAATAAGAAAAAGATCATCAATCTAGTAAATATGAGTAAACAGTATAAACAGGTGATATAAAGAGGACAATCTACAAAAGCTTGAAAAGATACCTTTGTAATGGGAAGACACTTGGCGTACCTGATACCACATTGCTTCTGTTTCCCTTGCTACTGTGACCTACAGTGTAAAAACTTCTGTTTAGCCTTGCAGGTAGGCATGTTAATCATCAAAGAAATTTTACTTACAGCTGAGATTTGTAAAAACTGCTTTTCACCAGAAACTTACCTCACCCAAGGACACAAGGAAGTATATACAGACATGACCATGTTATGTTTAAGATTTACAGAAATGACATGACCAGGTTCCTATATGCAAAGGTCAACTGACAAAGGACAAAGGTATTCCATGACCTTCTTCCTTCCATGACCTTTACAGACTTCTGTCACCTTTTGATTTTAATCTCCTCCTGTTTCCCTCATTTGCTAACATAAAAGAAGCTTCATGTAAGCAGGCTTTCCAAATAAAGTTGCTTTTATTTTCGTACCAACATCTTGCCACTTGACTTTTTGGCCTGTCGTGAAGTGAGCAGAATAAGCTTGGACTCCATTACACCTTTACTTACTGATTCATCACATATTTATAAGTTTCCTATTATGTGTTAGGGACTATGAAAACACTTGAGATAGACAACTAAAAAGACAATGGAACCTCATGCTTTTGTATGGAGGTTAAAAAAGAAATTATCAAGAATTAAAAAGAAAAGAAATTATCAAGAATTAAAAATAAAAAATGAGGTGGGGAAGGTTTCTTTAACAAAGAGCTAATGCAAACAAACTCAGTTCAATCCTGTTATTTTTAGAAATACAAATTAAAGCAATGGGATTCATTCTTCTATCACATTGGAGTAGAGGAATGATATCAAAATTTAGGGAGTGTTCTGGGTTAAATTTTGTAACCCAAAATATATGTTGAAATTTTAATCCTTAATACTTTAGGATATGATCTTACTTGGGTAGAGGATCTTTGCGGAGGTAATCAAGTTAAAATGAGATCATTAGGTCTAATCCCATATAACTTGAGTCCTCCTAAAAAGGGGAAAATTTGACATAGAAATAGAAATGCACAGAAGGAAGACATGTGAAAACACAGTGAGAAGATGGCCATATAACTGGAATGATGCATTTACAAGCCAAGGAATGCCAAAGATTGCGAACAAACACCAGAAGCTAGATGAGGCAGAGATTCTCCTCTAAAGCTTTTCCAAAGAGCATGGCACTCCTGATACCTTGATTTTGGACATGTAGCCTCCACAAATATGAGACAAAATTCCTGTTGTTCTAAGCTACCTGGTTTCTGGTACTTTGTTAAAACAGCCCTAGCAAACTAAGACAATGAGTTTGGGGTTATTAGCAGAATCTGTAAAAACTAAAGGACTATTCAAAGGGAAAAGATAGTTACAATATAATTTGAAGGGTGCTCAGATACAGGGAAATAACTTCCCGTGGCAGTTATGCAAAGAGTACCCAATCCATATAGATTGGACAGAGAAAGCTTCTCTCAGGATACATAGCCTTGGCAGATACTCAAGGCCTAACCTAGAATTAGATAATATAAGAAGAGGTTGAACATTTGTACAGGCAGAAGGGCAGCAGTGGGAAAGGCATGGAGACAAGAGGACAGGTCTCTCTGGGACTAAAATTATGCAAGCATTGTTGGAACTGTGAAAAGGTCAGGGTGAGTGAGGTAGGCAGAGGCTTGTCCATGCAAGGCCCTATTTGACAGGCTATGTAGTTGGCAATCACTCTAGGCAATCAAGAATCATCAGAGGAATTCAAGGCAAAAATAACATCTTAGTGCTTCCTGATGACCAAGTCCACTTAAGAGATTATACCTTTATGCAGGGATGCTCTGCTCAAGACCACTTAGCAGAGAAGTGAATGGGAAGCTGAAATCCATCCTGCGTTCTACCTCTCAAGCCACTCACCTGATGTATGGAACATGTGACAACTCTTGTCATTTAAAGACAAGGACAACTTTCTTTAGGACCCTGTGCCATTATTGCAAGCATCCACCTATGCCATTTATCAGGCTTTCCTAGAAGTCCGAATAAGTGCTTTTTAGCCATTCATAATGTACTTTTTTCCACAGTACTCATAAACTCTTATCACTGACAGTGCCTTTTCCTTTCTGCTCTCAGGAATCAGATGATCAAGACTACTACTTCCTCTGTGATCTGGCCTCAACTATTAGAAAAACAACTTAATTCTTGGGGACAAGGTCCTCTGCTTCAGAGGATATCACTTTATTTCAATCTTTAATTCATTAAATATAGTTATTTAATTCTGTGTGTCTAAAACTCTACTATCTATGAGGATTCGAAACATTTATCTCTGCAGTCTAGAAGTTCAAGGTCAACTTGAGAGAGCTAGTAGGGTAAAAATGAACCAGAAGTAGTCTGTATAGGCTGATGTAGTTTTTGGAGTTGAGGTCCAGAGCCGATGGCCAAGAAAAAATTCTTGACAAGTCTTCGGTGCAAAAAGGTAATTTTATTAAAGAACGGGGACAAGACTCATGGGCAGAAAGAGCTGATGCATGGGGTTGTAAGGAGCAATTGGTTATATACTTTGAGATTGGGGGGAAGTAAAGATAAGGGAAGTTCCGAAAGAATTTTCATATATTAAAATACTCACAGAATACCAGAGGCCTTGCTAAAGTCAAGCAAAGGTTGTTTTTCCCTCTAGCAAGGCATTAATGTTAAGACAATTGGAAATTTTCTGGAGGAAGTTATACTCTGCCTGCCTCAAGTATTTGTCAGTGGGTTGCAGGTTATAAGGATATTTAATTTGATCTACATTACCATCTGCCTTTGTTTCCCATATCTTGGGACACAAAAAGGGGTGTGGAAAAACCTACCATTTCTATAGGTGGAAGAAGACTTTATGATAAAGCTCTAAAAAATATTTAGTGCTTGATTTGAATGTTAATAATATGAGTAGGGTTTTTCTGCTAGCCTGCAAAGAAGGAAAAAGATATTTCAGGCAAAAGAGTCAAGCTGAGGTAAGGAAATGAAACATGGAGCTATGTGGTTTATCCAGAGAAGTTGAAGTCATTTCCAAGACTAGCACCCCAAAAGACAGGGCTATGGAAGGTAGTAAGAAAAGCAGGAAGTAAGTCTGGAGATTTAAGGAGACACAGGTAAAAGAATTGTATATTCTAGGGATGCCTGGGTGGCTCAGCGATTGAGTGTCTGCCTTCAGCTCAGGTCGTGATCCCAGAGTCCTGGGATCAAGTCCCATATCAGGCTCCTTGCGGGGAACCCTCTTCTCCCTCTGCCTATGTCTCTGCCTCTCTCTGCATCTCTCATGAATAAATAAATTTAAAAAAAAAGAATCATATATTCTATCTTTATTGCTTTTGAGAAGATGAAAATAAAACTACTTTTTACCCCCCTTTTAGGACAGATCCAATTGATAATTAATGCATCCTAATCAGATAGGTATAGATAAAGACCAGCTTTATTTTTTTAATTTTTTAAAGATTTTATTTATTTATTCATGAGAGACAGAGAGAAAGAGAGGCAGAGACACACAGGCAGAGGGAGAAGCAGGCTCCATGTAGGGAGCTTGACATGGGACTCGATCCCGGGTCTCCAGTATCATACCTCAGGCTACAGGCGGCGCTAAGCCACTGCACCACTGGGGCCACCCAAGACCAGCTTTAATACTGATAAACCTGATGTGGAGAATATGGGACTTGGATCATCATTATCATTCCCCTTTCATGCATAGGCCTGGGGACTGTGATAAAACACTGAGACTGTAGAGAAAGTTTAATACCCAGCATTGTTCTCTGTTGTGATAGGATAAAAGAGAGTGACACCTTCTGTTTTAGCAGCCTTTTTTTTTTTAAGATTTTATTTACTTATTCTTTTTTTTTTTTAAGATTTTATTTATTTATTCATGAGAGAGAGAGAGAGAGAGAGAGAGAGAGAGACAGGCAGAGGGAGAAGCAGGCTTCATGCAGGGAGCCCAACATGGGACTTGATCCTGGGTCTCCAGGATCAGGCCCTGGACTGAAGGTGGCGCTAAACCGCTGAGCCACCCGGGTTGCCCCTTAGCAGCCTCTTAAAATTACAAATGATGCTTTCTTGAACATTCTTGCATGTTCTAGAAGTGAAAAAATTCAACATAGGATAGACCCATATTCAACCTCAAATTGCTTTCTAAAATGGTTGCACTGTGGAAGTAATGTGTCTTATGTTTTAAACAAAATTGTATTTTGTGGCCCCACTTTTTAGTGAGATCTACACACAGAATAGTGCAAATACATATGTAAAAATATGTATTACAAACGTATAAATGCTGTGTCATGGCAACACCCATCAAGCAAAAGAAAGTTACTAGCACCTCAGAAGCCTACCCCTGTGCTCCCACAACATCACAGACCCTTCCCCCCTCCACCCCAGCTAGCTACTATATGACTTTTATGATAATAGCACCGTTTTTATGTATATTTTACAACCTATGAATAGATCCCCAAATAGTATTATTTAGTTTCTTTTTTTTTTTTTTTTTTTTTTTTAGAAATCTGTACACATGAGATCATTATGAATGTACTCTTTGGTATCTGACTTCTTTGGCTCAATAATCTGTTGTGAGACACAACCATGTTGCATGTAGCAGTAGCTGACTTTTGTTGTATTCTATTTTTGTTGTTGTATTCCGTATGTTGTTGGATCCTATTATATAAACACATCATAAAATATATACCCCTCTTCCTTGGATGAACATTGGGGCTATATTCTAGTTTATACTGTTTTAAAAGATGGTATCATGAACTATTTTATATATCCTGGTACATATATGAAAAGTTTCTCTAGAGTGTATTCCTTCCAGTCGACTTGGGGTATGTATACCCTCCACTTACTAAATAATGCCTGTTTTTCCAAATGAGGGTACCAGTTACGCTCAGGTACATGTGCATCAGACTTAGTGCTTCCATCACCAGTTTCAAAACTTCTTCTGTGTCTAATCATTACTGATACTCAGAACTGTCAAGCCTTAAACCTTTTAGCTAACCAATGTGTCTCTAGACATGTTTCATTGTCAATTCAGTTACTATTTTTATGATTACTGATGAGGTTGAGCATCATTTCATATGTTTATTAGCTGTTTGGATAGTCCTGTTTGGGACCTGCTTTTTTGAGAATTTGCCAGTGTTTTAAGGTTACTTAAAGGTTTTCTTCTTCTTCTTCTTCTTCTTCTTCTTCTTCTTCTTCTTCTTCTTCTTCTTCTTCTTCTTCTTCTTCTTCATCAGGGCAGCATCAAAAACTAAATGTGAAAAGCAACACTATTATATTTTTAGAAGAAAATGTAGAAGCACATCCTCTTGATCTAAGGGCACAGAAAGACTTCCTAAACAATACACAGAATATTCAATGTAAAGGAACAGACTGATAAATTCAACTTAATATTTGAAACTTCACCAAAGGCACTTAAAGGATTATAAAAAGATAAGACAAATGCAAGATTATATTTATAATAAACATAACTGAAATAAATTAAGAATTCCCCACTAGTTTAATGGGTTAGCTCCAACCAGTTAAAATAATGTCCAGTTCTAGGAAATGATAGATTTATTGGGATGGAAAGAGGAGAGGGGCAGTGGAGGAGGGTCAAGAGCTGTGACTCAGTCTAATGACTCTCATGGAAATGAGATCAGCAGTGTAGAAGTTATTTTCTAAGGCTTCCTGGGTTCCTTTTGTTTGTTACTCTTCTTATTAGCCAGTTGAGTTTGGCCCTTACTTCTCTAATTATCCAGGAAAGTCACTGCCCCTTGTGGGAGGAGATTAGCAATCTATTAAGAAAGCCCTATTCCCACTTTCATAAAGCTGACCCACAAAAGTCTCTTTTATCCTTTTTTTTAAAAATCAATTTTACCAGTCTTTTCCTTCAATTTGTCTGCATTTGGACTCACAGAATGATTTGCCTGTCAACTGTATTTTTCTGTAATAGTTGTATGATTTATATTTTACATACAGATTTTAGAAATTTATCCTGGTATCTGATAAAGAGTGACTCTAATTTTATCTTCTTTCCTGTACAAGTATCCAGGTTCCTAACACCACTCATTAGATTTTTTAATTATAGATTTTGCCTAAAATATTGAATAAAACCATTTGGCACCTGATATCCCTCAAAAGTCAAACTCCCTGGCCCCCATTGTCTTCAGGCCTCTAGACTTAGCCCTGCTCATTTTTATTCCATTGCCGTTTCATACAGATGGTGTGGTAAGGGCTATCGACTGAATGTTTTCGTACTCCGCTAATTCATATGTTGAAGCTCTGATCCCAAATATTATGGTATTTGTGTTGCAGAGTTACAGGGTTCTTGTCCTGAAGTCAAAGAACGGATTTCTCAAACACAAAAAGGTGAAGTGATGGTTTATTAAGTGAAGATGAGAACAGAAAGAAAGCTCTCTAGAATGAGAGGAGTCCTGAGTGGGTTGCCAAATGGTGTAGTTTGGACGGCCAAGAAAGATTTCCTGAGACATCTTTGGTGCAAAAAGGTGATTTTATTTAGCATGGGGACAGGACTGGTGGGCAGAAAGAGCTGCACTGGGATCATAAGGAGTGGCCCATTATATGCTTTCAAGTTGGGAGGGGGTTAAGACAGTCTAAGTCTCTAAGGAATTTTAGAAGCAAGGTTTCCAGGACCTTGAGGGGACCAGCTATTGTTAGGAAAATGTCATTTATTACTTACTGTCTAATAAAGTCTTAGTCATGAGACTCTTCAGTTGTATATGAGTGGGTCATCTGCTTGGGGGGTGATTGCCAAAATGTATCTTGGTGGGTAAGACAAAGGAAGTTTTCAAAGGAATTTTTATATGTTAAAGTAGACTCACAGGATCCTGGGAGTTGGGCTGAGATAGCCTTTTGCTCTTAGCAAAGTATCAACATCTAGGCAGTTGAGTCCCTAGAGGAATGTCTCTGCCTGTTTCACAGATTTGTCAATGGGCCAAAAGTAATAAGGCAATTTAGTCAATTTTCTTCTGCCTTTGTTTTCCACATCATTTGGATGTGGGGCCTTTGGGAGGTAACTAGTTCATGAGGGTGGAGCCCTCTTGATGGTATTAATGTCTTTTAAGTAAGGACACAGAGAGATGATCATGGAACGATACAGGAAGAAGAAAGTTTTCTATAAACCAGGAAGAGGGCCCCTACTAAGAAACCAACCATGCTGGCATCCTGACTTGATATCCAGGCTCCAGAATGTGAGAAGTAAATGTTTGTTGTTCAACCAGTGTAGGATATTTGTTACAGCACCCAAAACTGACTAAGACAGCAGGCAAAATAATGGCCCAACCAAAATGTCCATGTCCTAATCCCCAGAATTTGTCAATGTTATAATATGTGGCAAAAGGAAATTAAAGTTACAAATATTATTAAAGTTGCTATTCAGCTGATCTAACAATAAGAAATTATCCTAAATTTTCTGGGTGTGTCCAGTGTAATCATGATGGTCCTTGAAGATGGATGAACAAAAGGGAAGAGAAGGTCAGAATGGTTTGATGTGGGAAGGACTCAACTCACTGTTAATGGATTTGAAACTGGGAGAAGGGGTTAAGTGAACCAAGAAATTCAGGCAGTTTCAAATAATTTGGAAAAGGCGAGGAAATGGATTTTCCCCTAGAACATTCAGAAAGACAGATAGTATTCCTGATGCCTTGATTTTAGGCCAGTGAGACATGTGTTAGACTTTTGACATAAAGAACATAAGAAAATTAATTTATGTTGTTTTAAACAATTAAGTTGTGGTAATTTGTTTTCACAGCAATAGAAAACTAGTACAGATAGTCATTATTTTCTAACTGAAAATCTTTTCCTATTTTCTCCTTTTATAGCTTATATATCATTGCCATGTTTCAGGAAAAGGGGGATTCTTGAAATGAGAAGTTACTCGACCATCTTAAGTGTGCTAATCATTCTTCCACTACATCTTCTGCTGTTGTGAGATACACAGTGAGGTATAATTTTCCTTTGATGTGCGCTCCTTTCAGGAAGGCATATTTCTGTATTTTGAATGAGTAACCTGATTGTTAAGTTGATTTTTTTGCTTCTATGTGTGTAGTGTTGGCAGTACTCCCCTCCCTCCTTTACCTTTGCTTTTGTTTTCAGGCTCAAACATTTCCTGAGAGAGCCTCTAGATTTTTTTTTCTTTGTGTGTTCACTCTGAGTAAGAAATACGAATTCAGTCACTTCCAAGTGAACAAAATGTATCTGTTTTTTAAAAAAATCTTTACCTTTACCTCCCTGGATGGACAATAGCACAAAGGAGGTATTTACTAATTAGGCTAACAATTAATCCAAGAAACATCCAGTATATCATAGTCCTGCCAAGACCCATTTCAGTATATCTCACATTCTCTATCGCTACAGATCACAGGCAATACCTGTGTCTCCAACTACAGTAATTTTGCCATGCGAAACTCTCCTAGTAATATTTTAATACTTTGTCTGGCATTCCTGTTTTTGCCTCTTAAATCTGTTCATCTTTTATATAACCACTTTGCAAAGCTGTCTCAGTCTTCAAGGGCTTGTTCATCAATTGCTTTCATTACAGACTCTCTGCATTAACAATATGACTCCAACACTGTATTGGATTTGGGATCCCTCTGGATAAATCACTCCACTTTGACTCTTCATTTTCCTTTCGGGTAATAATTATTCTCTTGGCTCTACTAACACCTAAAACATCTTTCTTTTGAAATGTTCTTTTCAAAAGCAACTGGGCTCAAGTTCATTTCATATCTGTCTATTCTGTTCTCTAAGATTTCAAACATTCTCCTAAGGAATTCTCTCTCTTCTTTCAATTTACCAAGCTTGTTTTCTTTTATAATTCTTTCATATCTACACTGCTTCACACTTCGCCTGTTTTGAAGATAAAACCAAAAAACTAAAGAAGCGTGTCTTTAAAGAAAATTCAATTATTCTTCAATTTTGTATGAAAATCTGATTTATGGAAAGACAGTCTACCAGGCACACATGTTTCAGATTCTCTTCATCACCTTTGGTTTGCTATAATTTCAAGACATTTTTTCTTTATTGTATTCAAGAAGGTAGCATGTTTCCTTTATAATTAGGACCCTGTTCTTTTTTCACATTTTCTTTTTTAAACTCTAGCATCATAGGTGATGATCAAATTCTTGATCTCTGAAATCTAAACCCAGTGGTACAAGCTTATGTGATTAAACATTCAGAGCCAACTGAGATCCATGTGGCAGACTGCAAATATTTAGCCATGAGTCAGCCACAGGAATCCCACAGTTTAGTTCCCTCACATGGCCATGAATGAAGTAGAAACAATAAAAAAGTATAAATTTAGATAGTAAACCTAATACCTCTTACTAATCATAGCACCTTTTATTTAGAGGCATGGACATTATTAATTCATAGCACTTTTTATTTCAAGGCATAAATCAATGCATAATTTAGGTTGTATTCAGTCCTAGCCTCCTACTTGGCTGAAAAACACAGTAAAAACAACTATCACTTTTTCACCAATGCCCTAAAGGCCTGAAGCTAAAGAAAACATAAATTAACTAAAAGTTGGGGAAGGTGAGTACAGCAGTGTGTGTCCAGCAGAGAAATGGCATGTACCAAGTTGCTGAGTGTGAAGAAGCATAATTTGCCCAAAACAAAGCAGCATGGCTGAACTATAGATTATATGCAAGGAAATGTGATGATAGCAAGGAGAGAAGACAGCAGAGGAAATATTCCTTAGCAATATAGATCATATAAATATCAGGTCCCTTACAAACATGTTATGTAAATATGATATCTTATAAACTATATTAAAGAATTCAGTTTTAAAAAAAGAATTTATTTTTACCTCCGTATCAGTGCAATGTCTGCTGAAATATTTTAAATAAGAAAGGAATATAGAATTTTCAGTCTAGAAGGATCACTCAGGCTTCACCATGAGAAATGGATTGAACACATAAAATCCATGAGTCATAAATGTTCACTAAGGAAATGTCAGAGTCATCCAGACAAGAGATGACTGTGATTAGTTCTTAAACCCGTGTAGTAAACATGGAGAAAAAGTGCAGGAATCTGGGTGATATTAAGTAAATAAAACCCAGAGGATCTGAGAAAGTGCTGGTCTGGCACAGTACTGTAATATAATTGTTTCCTACTATGTCCCTCACTAGACTGGAAGCTCTGGGATAGCAGAGGAGCACAAATTTTGGAGGCTTTTGTCTGAATTAAATTAAAAAGTGGAAATAATATAAGTAAAGTCAGTGAGAGGTAGAGGAAGGAGCTTGTGGTCAGAGAACGCAATGTTTTTAATTAGGGAGGTAGGGTCTTCTTTGTGATAAATTCTAGATTACGTTCCTGATTACGGTTTATTTATATACACAATAGCTGATGATCATTGGGAGAGAGAGGCTAAATAATTTTGAGGTTGTTTTGCTGGATAAGACATACATGTTGACAAGTGTGTATGTATTTCTTTTTGGTAATGGCAGAAATGAGAATGAGGTGGAAAATTTTAAGTTCATCACACACTTCCTTAGTGAATGAGCAGTGAGGCAAAGATGATGAGTCAATTGTCATAAAGAATAGTATGTATGGTACTAGGCATAAAGATCCACACTATTGGAAATAAAGATCATCAAAGAAATAGACATTTTAATACCAAAGATAATGGCATAAAAATAACAGTAAACATTAAAGCATCAGACCATAATATATAATCTTGGGAGACTAAACAGTCCAGATGTAAGAGAATTTTGGAGGAAAGGTTTTCCTGTACCTAGAACTAAGTGTCAGGTAAAGCCTTGTTGTTTTATTCAGATAAAGCTCTGAAAACTCCACAGATGTTGCTGCAGATGAATGGAAGACCACCAACAAACTAAGAGGGATCAGTTGGATTAAGAAGAATGGTTATAGATAGTAAAGAGGCCTGAAAGTGCAAAGAAAAGAACATTAAATGCTGGACCATGTTATTATAAATAGTTCATGTCTCCAGAGAATGCTTTTTGCTAGATTTATCCGAAAACATTTCAAATAGAAACTCTGAATTAAAGCATTTCCAAGAGTAAGAGCAATAACATACATATGGATATCTGTCTTAGAGAACATGTATGTGAAACAGGAGGCTAAAAGAATCCAAGTGTGTCTGTCCCCACATAAACACAAACCTCCAGAGACACAGACAAGGGTACATACAAGCACAGATGAAACCAAATGACATACAAGTGCCTTAGCATGAGGAAAGCGGTCTTCTTCTCATTCAGGTTCTTTGAATAATTACTTTAGAAGCATTGAACAAAATGAGAACCCAGTGTTTTGTTTCAACATTTTCATCAGGTATTTAGTTATTAGGATGTTTGTGGTGGTTTGAATATAGTTTACTATGCCACTAGAGAAAACAGTACTTCTATCAGCAGTCTAGGGGGACACTTACTCATTTTTATTTTTGTACCATTTCTGATGACAGCTGATGTCAAGCTTGCTTTAGTTTAGCAAGGACCCAAGATAGAGTCGATTTCAGCAAGCAAATGAACTGGCTTTATTGGTATGTGTCAAACTGTGCTTATTCTAAATGATTTTTAAAAACTGGTTCGTTAACTTGTTTTTGGAAATTGTGCGCTGAATGATGTGATATCAATGACTTAGAACTGCTCACTTGATTCATTAGCATATCATCTGGGAACACTGAATTGCCTTAAAGGAAATGGCTTTTTGTTCAACTATCCTCAGGGCTCAGTATGTGAAGGTGAATGTTTGTGTGTGAGTGTGTGTGTGTGTATGTGACAGTGAGTATAAATGTATTCATTTGAATTTTGCTAATATCCTGAGTCAATAGTATTGCCTTTCTCATTATAGTTTTTGATGCAGTATATTTTGGTTGGCTGTAATGTTTCTAAATAGCAGAAATTGCTGGAGCATGGAAAATAGGAAGATGATGGGACGAAGTAGGGAATAAGTGAGTTTTTTGAATACCATACTCATGAGCAGGATCAATAAGCTAATGTCAGAATTATGTTTTAATATCATTTTAGGTTTCATTCATAATGAATAAGACAAGTGCTATGGTCTTAATGTTTAACCCTCCAAAGGTCCTACTCTCTCCGAAATTCGTATGTTGCAATCTTAATTCCCAAGGTGATATTATTAGGAGGCAAAGCCTTTAGGCAGTGATTGGACCACCCTCATGTTTGGGATTAATGTTGTTACAAGAGGCCCCACAGAGCTCTCTCACTGCCACGTGAGTGCACAGTGAGAAGATGGCTCTCAATGCGGAAGCAGGCATTCACCAGACACCAAATCAGGGCCTTGATTTTGGATTCCCCGGTCTGCAAAAACTGTGAAGGGATTGGCTCATATGATTGCAGACACCAAGCAGTTCCATAATTGGCCATCCACAAACTGGAGACCCAGAAAAGCTGGCTGTATAATTCTAGTCTGCGTCTGAAGGCTTGGGAACCAGGTGTACACCAGCTAATGGAGTAAGTCCCAGTCCAAGGACAAGAGAACCCTGAAGTCCCTGCTCAGGTAGGCAGGCAGAAAGGGGACATACTCTTTTTTGTTCAATTCAGGGCCTTAATGAATTGGATGATGCCCACACATATTGAGGGCGGCAGTCTTCTTTACTGATACTTTATGAGTATCAGCCAGAAATCACCCTTACAGACACACGCAGGAAAAAGGCTTAATCTGGGCATCCCCTGGCCCATTCAAATTGACACACAAAATAAACCCTCACAGATAGTATCTATACTATTTGCTAAACAGATGTGTTTAACTGCTGTCTTCATCTTAGATTGTGGCTTTTAATATTATACAGCATTTCTTGGTCTCAGTGCTTTTTGGCTTGAAGTGTATTTTGGTATCCAGTTTGCAAGCTCTGGTAAATCTTTATGCATTTTGTTATTTTCAGCCTGTTTGAATCACTGCATTTTAAGCGTGTCTCTTGTGCACAGCACAGAGTTAGATTTTGTTTTATAAGCACATTTCAAAATATTTTTATTTGAATAGGCAAGTTAAGCCCATTCCTATTTGTCAGTATGATTCTTCAGTTTGGTCTCAATTCTGTCATTTCCTCTTGCATTCTACTTTGTATTTATTTTTAACTTTTGTCTTTGGGTATAGTTGACACACAATGTTACATTAGTCTCAGGTTTACAACATAGAGATTCAACTTCTCTGTGGGTTATGCTGTGCTCACCCCAGTATAGCTCCCATCTGTCACCATACAACATTATTACAATACCATTGACTATAGTCCCTGTGCTGTGCCTATATTCCCTTGACTTACTCCTCTTATAACTAGAAGCCTGCGTCTTCCATTTCCTTTCACTTATTTTGCCCATCCTCGTATCCCCTTCCTCTGGCAAACATCATTCTTCTTTTCTCTGTATTTATAGATCTGATTCTGCTTTTGTTTCTTTATTCCTATGTGTTTTTAGATTCTATGTATAAGCAAAATAATGTCATATTTGTGTTTCTCAGTCTGACCTGTATCACCATATCTTTTAAGTACTGTGTTTATCTACTTTGTTTTCTGTTTGTTTGGTTTTTTTTTTTTCCTCCCCTCTAATTTCTTTGGGCTTTTTTAGGAAAGTTTGCCTTTCTATTCTTGTAGTTAGTTTTGTATTAATAATACTTGCAGATGATTAAACCCCTTTTTCTTACCTAACTCTTGCTTTCTGAAAGCTTTAAATGGTACCCTTCGAATCCCATCTATTCTCCTATACTACATTCAACTTATATTACTCTACTTTCCTTTTCTTCTCTTCTCATGTTATTAGCTGCATTGTTTCCTTTTTGTCAAAATAAATTTTAAAAATGCTGTTAAAATTGGCAGACTGTGGGGATCCCTGGGTGGCTCAGCAGTTTAGTGCCTGCCTTCGGGCCAGGGCGTGATCATGGAGTCCCAGGATTGAGTCTCGGGATCGAGTCCCGCATCGGGCTCCCTGCATGGAGCCTGCTTCTCCCTCTGCCTGTGTCTCTGCCTCTCTCTCTCTGTGTCTCTCATGAAGAAATAAATAAAATCTTTAAAAAAAATTGGCAGACTTATTTAATACATGAATTCATCCTTGTTTTAATCATAGCTCTGTAATTTAATATATGAAATGCTTGTCTAGCAGTCCTTTTCCATAATTTTCTTAATTACCTTTAGTTTGGTTGAAGCTCATCCTTTTTTTTTTTTTTTTTTTTTTTTTTTAAGCTCATCCTTTAGTAGACATTTTGGAAACATTTGTCAAGTATTCTCTAATCTGCCACACTCAAGCCTGTTTTCCTATGCCCTTGAAACTTTAAGGACAGCTTGTTGTGCACTTCTTTACGTATTTTAGTTTTTACTTTATTTCCTTAAGTTTCTTGAAAATTCTGCTCCATATTGCCTTTTATTACATGTTTATTTTAAAGAGGAATTTGATGTCATTCTGATTCTTTTGCATTTGATAGATAAAAGATAGATAAAAGATATTTTATCTTTTTGCCTATGGCCCTCTGGATTATTTCTTTGCCTTCAGATTCTTATAATTTCACTAGAATAAATATTAGAGTTGTTGTCTCTTGGTCAGTTTCCTCAATAGGCTCTTCCAAAGTGGAGATTCACAGTTTTTGTGTTTGTTTCTGGAAATTTTTCTTGAATTACTCTTTAAAAAAAAAAAAAACAGAACAGATTTTATTTATTTATTTGACAGAGAGACAAAGAGTGCACAAGCAAGGGGAGCAGCAGCCAGAGGGAGAGGAAGAAGCAGACCCCGCGCTGGGTGGGAAGCCCTGTGTGGGGCTTGATCCCAGGACCTTGAGATCGTGACCTTTGCCGAAGGCAGATGCTTAACAACTGAGCCACTCAGGCACCCCTTGAATTACTCTTTTAAGTCTTATTTTTATTCCCTTACTTGACTTTCTTCTTTGTGGTCATCTTTTTTCATGTGCTCAACTTCATCTGCTTATCTTCCTTTCCACAACTTCTTTTTCTTTCGACTTTTTTGTTTCTCTTTTTTAAAATCACATTTTCATTTTCTTGGTTGATTCCAGTTCTTTCAACTTTTTAAATAGGTTTTCATTTGAATCTACTCCCCCTTTATGAACCTTATAATTTAGTCTTCAATTCTGATGCGATTTTGCCTATTTCTTATACTATTTTCCTAAAGTCATTCAATTCTTATTTCAATTATTTCTGGGTTTTTCCTATTTGCTAATTTTTATATTTCTAACAGAGTTCTTTTTTTTCATATTCTCACAATTCTCTCAATTCTCAAAAGAATCTCGAAATCTTATTGAGAGAGACATTTCATTTTGGAATGTGGTGTTACAGTTATCTTCAGCTTCATTGGTGGCATTTTGCCAAGATTTTTCATCAACAGAAAAGCTTTTATTCATATTTTCTGCTTTTTTTTTTTTTGCAGTATTGTCTATTAATGGGTGTGGTATCCTTTTTTTTCTATTTCTATTCATTTCGAAGTCAGCATTTCTGGTTTGAGAGCATTCATTTCTAGCAGGTTGAGGCTCGTCTGTGCAGATTCTTTATGGAGAATGATGTTGATAGTGGGGGCTGGGGATAATAAAGAGTTTGGTATATTTGGTTTCTCTTTCATTTCTACAGGATCTTTAATTTCCCCCTCTTATTTCCTTCTCTTTCTTGCTTCATTAAGAAATACAGCATTTATTTGTATTTATCTTCTCTCTACATCTTATTCTTTCCCAGAAGCAGTACTTCTCTGAGGTTCCCACTTCCAGTCCTGCATACTTTTACAGTCCCTTTCTTTAGCCTATTCTGTGAACTACAAGTCTTAATTGGCATTCAGTAGTTTGCTATCTCATATTGTGCTAGTTTTGTCTATACTTTCTATAAGTTCTTTCTTTTCTATTCTGTTTCACTGAGCTTTTGAAAACTCTTCCTTGCACTCTGCATTCACAGATTTACAATGAAGGGCAGGCACAGCGGTGTAAGGTATGTTAGAATACATTTTGTTCTATCTTTACAAGTAATTTGAAGATGATAATGTTCTCTTTTGGTAATGCTGAAATTGTTGGCTATAATGTTACTTTTTATTCTTGATTTTTACATTTCTGGAGGGAGTGTAGGTAGATATTAAAAATTGGATTTCCACCAATTTTCTTCAAACACACAAGTCCTTGTAATAAAAAAATTTAAGCATTACAAAGAAGTCAGTCTCATTTATCTCTTCACTGCTCATCCTGTGCCCTAGCACTCCCTAGGCAAATGTAACTACTGTTAGTAGGTTGGTATATTACAGTCCAGAACTATGTTTTAATATGCAGATAAATATGTACTATTTTTAAATATGTAAAAGATAAAATGCTCTATGTATGCTTATACTATTAGCTTTTTTTCATTTAACCATATCTCTTGAAGAACTTTCCTGTTACTATATATAGACCTATATCATTCTTTCAAAATGTTTCAGATTACTCCGTTGCATTTACATAACATAACCTAGATGGGTCCCTATAGGAGGGCATTTAGTTTGTTCAGAATTTGCATTACTACAAAAACTCAGATAAAATTATTTTAAATGCTTATGAGCATAATCATATAAATCCAGATATATGAGTGTGTTCTTAGAGTACACTAGGGTATAGACAATGCCTATTTCTAAATTTAACAGATGAATCAAATTGCAGGTATTTTTTTTCCTAGAAACTTCAAAAAAAGTGGATTACAAATGTGAGAAAATCAAAAAGTTCATAGTGACTTTTCAGGGAGAATTATCAGAGTTCAAGAACAAAGAGTAAGAATTTTAAAAATGTATAAAATGGAACTAATCTTTAAGAAACACAAAGGGTGAACCTGGAGATTTCTTGAAATGGTGTCTTCTCAGGACCTGAAATATGATGTTCAATGAATGGATTAGAATTATTTTGAAAGCAAATGCCATTTTACAATCAAGAGTGACCCTGACAGAAGAGCATTTACAAGAATAAACCTCCAAAGAAGGACTACAGAGAACGCCTTGGTTTGCCATGTATTTTATTCATGAGATCAAGGCCTTCACTTGCCAAGGCCAAATATGAGACTTTATAAAATAAGAAACCTGTGACTCTACATAGTATAAGAACTTTCCCTAATGAAAATAACAGCCGATAATTCATCAAACAAATCATAAAAGGGAATCTTTCTGTAGTTGTCATCTGAATAACAAATGCTTTTCTCAAAGATCTGACCTTTAAACTTATGAAAATATCTACAAAGAAAAGAAAACCCATCAATCTGACAAGTGTGGTAATAGCTTCCTCTAGATTGTAGGTCTTCATATTTAATGGAAAAAACCACACAGGAGAAAATCTGTATACATTTGGGCACCAACTTAAGAGACATATTACAGCTAGTAGACACAAAATCCCTGTGGGAGAGAAACTTTATAGATAGTAGGAACTGGCCTTTATATGGAGCATTTGTGTTCGAGTTCATTTGACAGTTCAAAAGGTGAATAAGCTTACTTATTAATTATAGTAATATTATCCCCTATACTCTAATCCTTGGCACCACCAAGAATACAACTGTGCCAAAATTTGAAGATGGCAGGGTGTTTCATGAGAGATGAACCTTTGCATTCATGAGAACGTCTATATAATTTACATGAAAAATAGTTATAAAAGTAAAAGCTTCAAGTATATAAGAAGTTAGGAAATAAACATTGTGTTAACCCTTAGTATGCTAAGAAATATTTCCCATCATTTCTTTTAAAAATATATAATTTTTTGTCATTAAGCTACTCTGCCTTCCTCTCACTGGATAGGAAATCCTCTTAAACATAAGTCAACTGCTAAATACCACATTTTACTCATGGAAGTATATATTTCTTGTTATACACCTCCCATGTCTTTTTTTAAAAGATTTTTTTTTGTTTATTTGACAGAGAGAGCCAGAGAGCACAAGTGTGGGAAATGGCAGCAGAAAAGGGAGAAGCAGGCTCCCTGCCAACCAGGGAACCCGATGCAAGTCTGAATCCCAGGACCCTAGGATCCTGACTGGAGCCTAAGGCAGATGCTTAACCCACTGAGCCACCCAGGTGCCCCCTCCAATGTCTTTCTAATTGAAAATGTCACTTGTAGAATCTGAGGTTCTGAATATTCTTCTATATAAACTTTTACTGTATAGTTTTCTATAAAAGACAGTAGAAGCTAAAATATATTTAGTTAATTAGTAGTAAAGGTGGGTCTTACTAAGAGTTCTCTTGATGTCTGTGGATGTTAACTCATTTGATTTTTCCTCTTAATCCAAGTATAGTAGCCATTGGATTTGAAAATAGGTAATTCACATTTTGAAATTACTCCTGTATTAATTTCAACTTCTATTGAGTTTTCCATTTAACTTACGAGTATTTGAGATCAATCTGCTTATATGATCTTGAATTCTACCCTAGATGGCATTAAAAGTCCTTTATATCTGTGAGTCATATAAAACCTGATATCCAAAGGATAAGCCTTTTAGGGTGATATACATAGACAAAAGTTCTTATCAACAAAATTTTAAGCCAAAAGCATGGTCCTTTGTGCCTTTCAGACTTACCTGTTAATGGCTGTAATGCAAATAGTATAAAATAAGATTCGGAAGTGGCTAAAGGTGCATAGTAGTGGTTGAAAATAAGCAAATCTTAAAGTTATCTCTACATAATATTGTTTATTATATTAGCACTCAAAAGATTGAAATGGATCATAACATTTGGTTATTAGCAGACCAAAATTTCATTGATAAATTCATCAGCAAAACTGAATTTTAATGCAAATCTCGCTACTAAAGAGATGGTTTATTTTACATGTGATTTAACAGGCAAACTATTTTGATTACCTTCCATAAAACTGCAAAGGATAAAAGTGAATATTTTAAAAGCCCAACTGACAAGATTGTCTTAACACTTTTCATATCATTATTCTGGAGCGCTGCAGAAAGATTTCCTACATTTTAGTTAGAGAAAGGAAGTTGAAATATAATTAGTAGAGTGATTGTTTCAGTAAAGATGAGTTTCGTTGACAGTTCTGTTGATTATCTGGGATGCCAACATCACCAACCCCTTGACATCTCTGAGCCTTAGTTTTCTACTTAAAAAATTGTCATTATAACAAATAACTTTCCAATATTCTTTCCAGTTCTATCATTCAGCTTTCTTTAGAAAAAATGCATCATTTTATCTTATTCTTTTGGCAGAATATATCTAATACTAATATGACTATGCTAATACTGTCATGAGTGAATGGTATGAGATAATTTCAGAAAAATTCCACACAGTGTGCATGCTCAGGAATGCAGATGGAACTTTTTTTCTCAGCAAATAAAATTATTGTTATTCAGTACTGGTTGATTGTTAGGAAGAGGAGTGAAGGATGATGATGGATGAAGACCAGGAAACTTACACAGAGATAATGATCTAAAACTTCAATCATATTCTGTTTTACTTAAAATTACATAATCATACTGCTTTACTTGGAAGGGCCATATGAGTGGCATGAGAGAGCAAGAAATACCAATTAAAATCTCCATGGATGGAGGGGACAAAGGCTGACTTTGAGATCAACTTCAGAGTATGAATGTTTCTATGAAATGTCAGACTTTTTCCCTGAGGAAGTGAGTGTGCAAATTAACTCAAAGAAACTTTTTTTTAAAAAAAAAAAAAAAAAAAAAAAGAAACTTTTTTTTTTCAAACAAACTCTTTAAGTGAAATAATATTTGAACAATGCTGTCACATATGACTTAAAGGTGTGTATTGTATAATAGTGCTATAGAATAGTGCCTAGAATATCAAGTCATAGTCATCTTTGTTTTGAATCTATATACAAATAGATGTGTATATATATATGTAATATATATATTTAAATTTATTGATTACAAAGACAAGCAATTTTAGACTTTTCTGATAGATGATAAAAACATGTTTTGTTATGAAAAGGCCAATATACTTTGACAATTTTCCAATAAAGTATAATGTGATCTGTTTTGACACAATGAGGAACAAAGTTGACAATCCAGAGTCCTTGTTGATTTAATATCTAAAATAACCTGTGATTTAGTTATGTATAAAAAAATCCTAATGTATTTAGGATTATCTAGCATATAGCAAATGCTATAAATCTTTCTTCACATATTACTGTGAGATGCTGCCTTTTTGGACAGATGCATTGAAGGTTGAATATTTCTAAAATAAGGAAAAAATCTACTAGAAATTACACACAGGTAAAATTTGATATTCATATTGTAGATATATTGCCTGCCATTTGTTAAAAATAATGGCACAACTGTTTTCAATTTAAAATTATAAGTTCTTTATGTTACAATTCACTTCTGACTGACTGATATTCATGTATTACTAATAATTCACCTGGTAAATATTACCATGTGTGCAATAATGGACTGCTAATTACAGCTAGAGTTCTTTTGTTGCCTTAGAAATGTTAGCAGTGCAGAATTATTACCATTAATATGTAGTCATTTTAAAAAAACATTTTACTGAAAGTGTAACATAACCTAGCATAAAATAATAAATTATTATATTCCTATTCCCTGAATACTCTCCAATTTAAATTTTCTTCAAGGTTATGTAGGTGAGTCAAATTGATTAAAGGTAGAATACAAGAATATATGGAAAAGAAAGAAAACCTGAAGATAAAAAGTAAGCCAGTCTCAGTATACATTTTACACCTAAATAGCATAAAGAAGGAATAAGTAAGGATGGTGGATCTCTCAGTATCTCAGACTCTACACTTACTGACTTCTCTTGCTTCCTTTTCAAAACTGTCTCTGTTTCACTTACTGATTTGGTTACTTCCTCTCATATTCTACACATACGAATTTCCAAAATTCAATTTTCTGTGCTTTTTTTTTCTTTATCTGAATTCTTTTCTCTGGATTATGATAGCTTACATCACTTTAATTTCTCACATATAGTGCCCATGGTTGTACCTTTGATCCCAGTGTCACCCTGAGGATCAAACCTCTCATTTTTATCTTCCTGTTGTACTTAACTACCTAGATACTTTCATGTATACCAGACTAAACCTTTTAATAATTTACTATTCCCAACCAAGTTCTATAATTTTACTCTAAGTGTCACCTATGTTGAATGCTTTGGATTTATATTTGTTTCTCTTCTTTCTGCTTTCTCATAATTTGCTGGTTACTAAGTCTTATGAAATCCATTCTATAAAAGAAAAAGAACTCGAGGTACAAACACATTTAAGTGACAACGTTTTGAGAAATACTATGAAATTCTTACTATTACGGTCCTCATAATGCAGTTTTGACATCATTGCCTCACCTGACTCCTACTTCTTTGTTCTTAAATGCAGTGTTTTATCAAGTAGCTTTCTCATATTCCAAACTCCTGTGTGCTTCCAGGTCCAAAAGATTCATTTTTCTTGAAGTTTCCTATTCTCAGATCTGAATAATCATGTTTTTTTAGAAGATTTCATTTTATATGTTAGAGATGCAAGGAGCAGAGGGAGAGGGAAAGAAAGAGTCTTAAGCAGACTTGTTGCTGAGCCCAGACCCCAAAACGGGGCTAAGATCACAACCTGAGCCAAAACCACAGACTTGGTTGCTTAATCAATAGCACCACCCAGGCATTCCTGCCTAATCAATTTCAATGGACTTCCTGCCAATATCCTTCAGAAAATAGTTTCACTTAGCATCATTTCACAATGCAATATTAATGGAGGACACTCCCATTTTAAAATTCTGACTCGAGCTTTGTTTGAGGTGGCAAAAATAGTCTTTTGTGTCTAGCTTTCTCCACTGAGAATAATATATTTAACATTCATCTGTGTGTCTGCATACATCAATCACTTTTCCTTTTTATTACTAAATAGTATTCAATTTTATGAGTATACTACACTTTGTATATCCATCCACATTGCTGGCTATTTGGAGTGTTTCAAGGGTTTGACTATCAAGACTAAAGTTGCTATAAACATTCTTGTACTTGTCTTTCACTTGATTAAGGTAGGGTCTGCTGAGTTTCTTCATTGCAGTTTTACTATTTTTCCCTTTGTAATTGAAACATGTCTTAAGGAGGATACTTTGTTACTATGCTTATATTCTATTCCCCCCAAATTTTTACCCATTGATTCTTAGTAAATTGCAAAAATTACTACTGTTTGCCTAATGGCACTTAGCCATTTCCTTAATTTCTCCTACATTTATAAATAGGATTTCTTCTATGAGCAAATATATCATTTGTCCATTCATTTATTTATTAAATGATACAGTCATGTGAGAATGGGCTCATAACATTGGTTTTATTTTTTATTCCATAATCAATACTACAGTTTTTTTCTCTAATTGTTTTAGTTTTGGATCCTGTGTCCTTTTTCCATTTCTCCCATCATTTTTTTTTTGAGAGCTTTGTTATTATCCAACACTAAAATACATTCCAGGCTTACCTTGTATTTTCTCTGTCCAAATATCAGGAATTAACTGTTTCTCCAAGGAATTTTAATTCCTTTTATTGGAGAATGGAATTTAGAAACCAAAATCTGGGACTAAGTGTGTTCATTGCTACTGGGATGTCACTGTTCCTAAATCCTCTCAGCAGACAGGGATATGATATATATGTGTGTGTATGTGTGTGTATGTGTGTGTGTGTGTGTGTGTGTGTGTTTTGACTCGTGAATGAATGCTCAACACAGTTATGTTTATTTCTTGCTCTGTCTATATATCTTAACAACCACGAGTTTACACTGATTTGTCAAATCTAGTAATACTACAAGTTCATGCTAGACTTCCCTTGTTCTTATCGTAAGGCTTTCTTTGGTGGCAAGAAACTTCACTCTTATCTATAATACATTTATTTATTTAAATAATCTTAATAAATGTAGTGACAGAATTGCTCACCCATGCCCCCATGGGAAACTGATTTACTAACTAATGTACACTTCATATCTTTAGCTTTAGAGAAAATACTATTTTCCAAAGTTACAGAGGTTAGTTCTTTTATCTCCCTCTCTGGAGGACTCTAATAGGTTATGTGTATTCCACTTTGATTTTCTTCCTACATCAGTGGTTTTAATTATTATTTTGTGTTTTTGGTTATGTGAAACTATACTATGGTTCCTGGGATCAAAATTATTATTCTCAAAGAAACATTTTTCCCCCTTACCACCTCATTCCAACCTCATGAACCTATTTCCTGGTAGGTTAATCTCTTTAGCTTGTAGATTACCTCTTCTGTAATTCTTTAGCATGAATGAACAGATACTTCTCTGTTTTCTTTATGCCCTATGATTTTACATGAACCATAGCATACTATAAACTTTGTGTGCAGTGTAGTTTCATTTAACACCATAATCTGGAAATCATTACAAATCAATGTATGAAGATATTTCTATTTTTTCTGGCTATATTCTACTCCCATTATGTAGATATAGCATACTTTTTTCAATATTCTCATATGTAAGGGTATTTAGGCTATATCTAAATTTTGCAACTATAAACAATGTTAAATAATTTGGTCCATGTGTATTTTTGTATTCTTAGAGGTGCTTTAGGGTAGAGCCTTAGAAGTGGGATTGCTGAGTCAAAAGAAAAGCACATATATAGATTTCTGAGTTATTGGCATATTCCCCTTCAGAACAGATACACTAATTTATGTTCCCACCTGCATTGTATGAGAGTGATTCTTTGCCAACAGAATTTATTATCATACTTTTTAATTTTCCCAATTTGATAGAAGAGCAATGGTATATTAGTGTTATTTTAATTTGCATCTCTTTAACATTGAATGTTATTGAATCTTTTTTATATGCTTTACACAGATACATATATACACATATATGTGCATTTATGCACATACATATAAACACATGACTGTTCATATCTTTTTACCATTCTCTTATTGGAAATGGTAGAAATTTGGGGAAAAATGAAATTAGATCTATGCATCATAGATACTAGCAAACATACTAAAAAATATACTAATAAATTCCAGAATGATTGGAGACCTAAATGTAAAAAAAAAAAAAAAAGAAAACCACGCAAGTGCTAGGAAGAAAACATAGGTAAATTCTTTTTTAATCTGTATGTAGAGGAGGATTTCTAACTGTGATTCAAAATTCAGAGAGAAAAAAAATTCAGAGAGAATTGAAGACAATAATGGATAAATTTTACTATGTGAAAATGAAAACACTTTTGCATAGAAGATAGCACCAAAGAGAGTCAAAGGACAGCTGGTCAATATTTGTAAAAATAGATCAGATTATGTTGTGGGTTTGTTTGTTTGTGTGTTTTGATGGTGGGAAAAGGTTGTGAATCCAATTTTATGGTTCTCTTTTGCCTTTATAGGACCCTAAGATTTTCCCCTTCTTTTTATCTTCATCACCCAATTGCCAAATACTTTTCTTTGTGTCCATTTTTCTCCACCAGAAATTATGCATTTTTCAAGAACTTCTTTGTATGTGCCTGTCCCTTACCATGCCCATCTTTACATTGTGTCTACTTTAAATAGCACCTGTTCGTTTAAACCACACACTTTGAAATCGCTTCCCTGTAGTCAATGTTCTGATCTGTCTAAAAGTGCTTCTGGCAATTACAGGTAGGGGATGGATTTATTATTTCTGGCAATCATGCCAAATCACCCCTTTGTCCCTTTGCTAGCCATCATCCTCTATCTTCCCCACACCTTTTCTCATTATGGCTTTGCTCTCTGCATAGCCTGGTGGCTGGTTAAGGCTAAGGCGGTAACAGGAGAGATTCCATGCTGGGATTGATTTTTCTCTTTTCTCTCACGTTTTGCATTTTCTGCTTTCTCTTCCTTTCGTTTATGCTGAGGGCATGATTTTGTATAGAACTTACTTAATCCTTCTTATTTTCTCATTTTTTTAGGAAAGGAAACTTAAAGATGTAGATAGATGCTGCAGCCTTTATCCTCAGCTGCACCTATGGCTGATAGCTTTTTATTGGTTTTTAATCAAAGAAAATCGGACTGAAGTTGAAGCAGAACTGAACTCAATTCTCAATACAATAAGGAAAAGTGGGTGTCAGTGGATAGAAAATTACTAAAGAAAAAGTCAGCAGGGGGGGATTTTGGCAAAACCGACTTGATAGGATTCTTGCTAAAGGCAGGCCAGAGTTATCAGACACCAAGGATGAGTGGTGCAGAAGTTGATTAGATAGATACTGAGGGAGAGTTGGAGATTCTTCTAGATGGAGTTAACACGATTCTTGTTAGAACTGGACTGTACAAAGAAGGACATAGAAGACCTGGATTTGAATGGGAGCTCAGATGAGCCTGTTTAAAGTTTGGTCATGGGAAGAATATTATCAGTTTCCAAATATTATTAATTTTATATTACTAAGTGTGAGATTTTGTTGTATTCCTTTAAATAATGTGCAACTTTGTTCTTTCACACAAGTAAGCTATCTGGGATCAGTTTGAAGCTTTAAAGCTTTATTAGTCTATGTTATTTTGTCACCTCTGGTAGGGTGAGATCATTCTGAGGCTTCTGCCTAATGCACTATCACTAGGTCTTATAACTCTGACAACTCAGACCTCTGTCTCCTTAGCTGCTAGACTATGTTTCTGTTACCCTTCCTGCACTGCAATTTGAGATTTGCCTCCAGGACATAAAATGGGGCAGTCATTTTGTTCCCTTCTCTCAGGATCATCCCGTTTCTGAAAACAGTTGTTTCATATGTTTTGCTTGGTTCTCTAGTTATTTATAGTGAGATGACAATTCCTATAGCAGTTAATCATTTAATAACATATGAATGAGCATCTTGATTCTCACATATGAAATACTTATTTCATAATATGCATTTCTGTTTGAAGTTTATGACAGTGGTGAACATGGCTGGGAAAAAATACAAAAGAAATTCATGTATCTTTAATCCATAATTTCCTTTTGTATTCTCTTAAACTAGGACAACTGCTTCATACCCAGTTGTCTTCAGATTCTTCAAGATAATCCATGTGTAACTTAAGAAAATGGCCTAATCTATCTTCTATATTAGGAAGAAAAACAAACAATTTATCTTCCTTTGCCTTAATTTGAAAATAGATGACCATACTTATAAAAAAGGTTGACTACAAGTTGATAATTTCTTTCTTTTTTTATACTTCCTAAGTGCTAAATTTTAAAAGGATCAAAGAAAGGCTGAAGTAGAGCAGCCGGAGTGGATCAGTGGTTTAGCACTGCCTTTGGCCCAGGGCATGATCCTGGAGACCTGGGATCAAGTTCCACGTTGGGCTCCCTGCATGGAGCCTGCTTCTACCTCTGCCTGTGTCTCTACCTCTCTCTCTCTCTGTTTCTCATGAATGAATGAATGAATGAATGAATGAATGAATGAATAAATAAATAAAATCTTTAAAAAAAGGAAAAGCTGAAGTAAATTTTCTTTTACCACCAATTAAAGTAAGAATTAGTCCCTAGAAAATGTAGGTTTTAGAATTTATAAAATATAGAGATATAAATATAAAATGTATCAAATATAAAACATGTATTTTAGAATAGGTAAAATAAAGCATGGTGCTTCATTTCTTTGCCAAAAAACAGATGTAGTTTTTGACTAAAGACATATATTTGAAATATGTTAACTGAATCTTCAAGTTCAGTAATACATGTGAAATAACATGATCATGAAGAGATATGATGCTTCTAGTCAAACAGATGGAATTAGTATGCATCATTAAAAACATATGAGGTATAAAGTATAATAATACTTTGTCAAAAGGACTTAGTGAGCCTCAAAACTGCATATTTTTTAAAGATCCCATAGATTTCAAGTTCTCTTATTTATTACTATAGTTTGGAATTTTATAGGAATCAATTTAATCATTTATTTTAATGCTGTATTATCCTAGCCTTTCATTAATTTCAAAACAAGAAAATAAAAATAGAACTGCCAAATGACCGTGGAAGCATTTAGTCTATATATGAAAATTTGACTTTGTCATTCTCGCTCAAATTCTTGCTGTGTTTCCTACCAAATTGCAGTTATGTCAATTTCTAATGTGTACCCATTAGAAATATTTTTGTGGATTAAGTACTATGAAAAACCAGTTAATCAGGTAGGAATAGTTAATAAGCTAGTAACAATTAATTTCATTGCCCAGCTATGATCTACAAGTAAAAATAAGGATAGAGAGTTAACTGTTTTTATTGTCCTCTGTCATGGCAGAGGCTTTGGCTTATCAGACTGGCTGGTCAGACACTTCCAAATGAGGCATAATTCCATCTTACTAGCAATTTACTCTCCACAATCCATTCCAATTCCTATATGCACAACCACATATTATTATTTACTAGTGCACAGATTTTCTTGCCAAGATCTCAAAATATTAGGCAATTTAATTTATTTTAGGCTTTGAGCCTTTGAACTCACTTTTTGTTACACTTGTAATGTCTTTCACTTTACTTTAATCCCTTTTCAAAATTGAAATTTTGATTAATAAAATCATTTATATTGAGTTTTAATAAAATCCAGGCTAATGATTTTTTGCAACTTCTTCATAAGTTATGTATATATATATTATTATCCACATTATACAGATAAAAATGTAGGCTCCTAATTGAACACTTCCCTGTAACCTGAAAGCCCACCTGTCATTTTTTTTCCCTTCTTTCTGCTCCTGTGGAATTTTAAATGAACATTTATTCTGATTGACAATAGAAAGGTATCTGAAAAACCTCCAAATATTGGAGCACTAAATAGCATACTTCTAAATAGCTCAGGGGTCAAAATATGTAGGCAAAAGAAAATTATAAAGTTTTTTGAACAGAATAAAAATAAAAATACAGTATATCAAAATTGGAGGGTGTTCCCAGAGCAGTACATGCAGAGAATTATAGAACTAAATGTCTGTGTCAGAAAAGAAGAAAGATACCAAATCAATGACATTAGTGTCTGCATTTGGACATTAGAAAAAGAAGAATAAATGTAAGCAGGTAAAAGAAAATAATACATGGCAGAGTAGAAAACAGTGAAATAGAACAGAAAAAAATACAGTGAAGAAAATCCATGAATCTCAAAGGTGTTTCCTTGACACAATAGATGAATTCAGGAAAACTTTAACAAAATTGATCAGAAAAAAAAAAGACATAACAGTTTTCTGTAGTGATATGAGATAAATGACATATGAATGATAATGAGAGGGAAGGCATCACTACTGATTTTTCAGAGATTACTGGGATAACAGGTGAATATTATTAACAATTTTTGCCATAAGAGTGGCAACTTAAGTGAAATAGATAAGTTACTTAAATGCCACCAACCCATCAAGAACATTCAAAAAGTAGATAATTGTAATAGCCCTATTTCTATTAAAAAGTTTTTTTTTTTTGTTTTTTTTTTTTTCTATTAAAAAGTTTAAATTTGTAGTTAAAAACTTCTTACAAGGAAGCTCCAGATTGCATCATCTTCATTTATTCCTAACTCTCTCTACATTTTTGTGATATTTTCCCAAGTACTTCTGAATTTGAAACAGAAGAGATAATTTTGTACCTCAGGCTTTAAAGATCCACAGTATTGTAGTATCAGGCTGAGATCACAAGGTAGATAAGTAGTTAATAAAAACAACAGAAACCATAGAAACAATAGAAATAATAGAAATAGAATTTTATACAACTCCAAGTATCAGTTTACAGAATAATGATCTAATAGTTATCCTTTCTTTCTTTATATATATATATATATATATATATATATATATATATATATATATATAGTTTGCTCCCATGAGCTCAATAAAGCAATTTCTAAGGAAGTACTACTCTACTGTACTAATTCAAGTAGCACTTAAAATGATTCTTTTCATTCTCTCTCATCTCTATAATTTTGGAAAGATGTATAAATTCAGGAAATTGAAAAAACAGATGATTTATACCCTGTATTTTCTTAATTTTTTAGCTCATTAACAATTTTTTTGCATCATTTTTTTGTTATTGTTCTCCAATGAATTATCCTT
The DNA here is from genome assembly GCF_018345385.1 of Vulpes lagopus. Taxonomy (NCBI): domain Eukaryota; kingdom Metazoa; phylum Chordata; class Mammalia; order Carnivora; family Canidae; genus Vulpes; species Vulpes lagopus. The sequence continues at coordinate 41,583,831 of NC_054842.1, read as the reverse complement.
AGGTTCAGACATGTATGCATACACACACACACACACACACACCTTTTTGTTTTATATTGAAACATTTTTGAAAGAAGCACAGTTCAATTTTCTTTATTTTTAAATCACTTTCAATACAAAATATCCCTAGATTCTGCTATGACATTTATGTCCTTAAAAGTTTGTTATTATGCTATTGTTGGAAATGTTTCTTCATGTTATATGATTAAGACCATACATTTGAGAATATATGAACCATACATACAATATACATGTATTTACATTGAGGAACTATTAGTGCTCTGCTATTTTGAAGCACTTAAGCTTGTAAATAGTTTATATCTCTTAGTTTATATTTAAATAATGGAATTATAGTAAAACCATACACTTACTGAAAAATGCATAAACAAATATTATAAGTGCAGTAAACTGGGGCACCTCGGTGGCTCAGTGGTTGAGTGTCTGCCTTTGGCTCAGGTCAAGATCCCAGGGTCTTGGGATTGAGTCCTGCATCAGGTTCCCTGCAGGAAGCCTGCTTCTCCCTCTGCCTATGTCTCTGCCTTTCTCTCTGTATCTCATGAATAAATAAATAAAATCTTTAAAAAATATAAGTATATAAACTGCCATAAACCTGAAATAAATGTTCTTAAATCTGCTACTCTGGCAGAGAAGAAATTGATAATTGATTCAAATCTGAAGGATCAACTCTTTACTTAGCCACTAGTCCTAAAAAAGAACTTGTACTCTCTGGAAAAAACAAAATGAAAGAGAAAAATGGTGTTGCTTAGACAACTCTATTATATATTGTTTTATGCACAATAATCAATATCTAATTAAAAATAACAAGAAATTTGAAGAAGTAAGAAACAATGCACAATATGGGGAAAATTAGCACAAATTAATTCCTCAAATAACCTAGATATTAGAACTAGCATAAAAGAACTTTAATCATTATGTATATAAGGTCAAAGAGTCATAGGAAAGATGGAGAGAATGAGAGAAAAGGCAGGAAATCTGAGCAATAAAATTAGAACTTTAAAACAATATAATAGAAAAACTGTCTCTGAAATTAAAAATACAAACAAAACTACAAAGCGAATAATGTAAAAAAATGAATCCCTGAACTGAAAAAATAGCAATTAAAATGATCCAAAATGCTATTTTTTTCCATTCAAGGAACTGGACTTAATAGACGTTTTTTAAACAATCCAACAAATGCAGAAAACATATTCTTCTTGAATGTACATGGATAGATAATATGCTGGCATGGAAGAAAAAGTTCAATACATTTCAAAGACTAAAATTATACAAAATATGTTTCTGGCAGAGTTAAATTAGTAATCTGTAACAAAAAAGTATCTAGAAACCGCCAAGTAGTTGAAAATTAAAGATATTTTAAAACCTGTTAGTCAAAAGAGACATAACAAAGAGAATAAGACTATTTTAAAACATTTATGAAAACTCAATATATCAGGCATGTGATAGATTCTTCTAATATGTGCAAAGATGAGCCTCCACAACAGTGTGTTCATCAAGAACAGAAAAGTATATACTCTCTGATTTCATTTATTTGGTATTTAAGATAGAAAAAGCTAGATTTTGATGACTGAAATTAGAATGCCGTTTTCTTGTGGGAGTGAGGAATGACCAGAGACACAAGAGAATTTTAGTGATAACAGTTCTCTGGATTGGCTGGAGAATGTCAGTTACAAGGTGTGACATGTTAAAATACATTGTACTAAATCTTAAGATCCTGCGTTTGACTAAATGCAATTATATCTCCCTGAAAACAGTTTCTGATTTAGATATCAGATATATATGAGAAACCATAGTATGAAAAAATGTTGTTTGTGATTGTCATGTGGAACACCTCAGAAATCACTGACAGAAATACTTAATAAAGGAATATATAGTCGCGGAAAGCAGACATATCAACGGTCACCTGTGTGTTAGGAATGAATAATAAGAGTTGATAAACAAGAAGCCAACTATCTTTCTTTCCTCTTGGTTCATGTTCGTGCTGGATCAACAACCTCAAGTTAGTTGAACTTCGTGAATGTACACCCCATCATGTCCTCAGGTTTTGGCATATTTTATTTTATTTTATTTTATTTTATTTTATTTTATTATTTTAATTTTTTAATAATAAACTTATTTTTTATTGGTGTTCAATTTGCCAACATACAGAATAACACCCAGTGCTCATCCCATCAAGTGCCCCCCTCAGTGCCCGTCACCCGTTCACCCCCATGCCCCGCCCTCCTCCCCTTCCACCACCCCTAGTTCGTTTCCCAGAGTTAGGAGTCTTCATGTTCTGTCTCCCTTTCTGATATTTCCCACTTATTTTTTCTCCTTTCCCCTTTATTCCCTTTCACTATTATTTATATTCCCCAAATGAATGAGACCATATAATGTTTGTCCTTCTCCGATTGACTTATTTTAGATGATGCATGGCAGAGTGCATCCATGTGATTCCCAGGTGGTCAGTTAATGATAATAACCTTAACACATTTACAATTATTGGGACTGAAGATTTGTCCCCCATTGCTATAGTGTTAATATTTATTTTTCTTTGTATAAATACGAAATTTAAATATGCAGATCAAGGCTACGACTGCTCACTTCATTCCCATATTCAACGCTCTACAATAAAATTTAATTTCTTTATAACTGGTCTCATGTTATTCTGATGACAGATGGAACAAAACAAAGTGAATTTAACATTGAAAAATAAACATGATTCTATTGTTTAAAACAAAGAACCTCGTGTGTATATTATGCAATTTAAAAGTCACACTTTGTATCATGGTTGCTTTGCTCCCTTTCTCTTTCCTTCTGCCTTTCATGCTGGTATCTGGATCAGAGAGAAGCTAATGCCACCATTACTACCTTTATCCCGATTATAGGTACATGCAAATCAACACACTGGTTCATAATCTAAAAGGAATATATATTTTACCAAGTGAAACTACCAAAACAGTATGCCACAAAGATTGAATGTGTCAACATTGACATACGTTGAATAAGGTAAACCTGGCCCAGTAATTAAATTAGCTAATAATTAGAGTAGTGTAGACTACATGTCCTATACATTACCTTACTTCCAGAATTGATATCTTTGCATAAGTAAGTTGAAAGGGAAGGCAGCATTCGCTATAATTATTTCAAAGTATATTTTTGTCAATAATAAAGGGTAGATATGAATACATTTTCATTCCAAGAGACAAAAAAACATTTTTTTAAAGATTTTATTTATTTATTCATGAGAGACACAGAGAGGCAGAGACACACGCAGAGGGAGAAGCAGGCTCCATGCAGGGAGCCCGACATGAGACTTGATCCCTGGTCTCCAGGCTCACGTCCTGGACTGAAGGCGGTGCTAAACTGCTGAACCACCCCGGGATCCCCAAAGATAAATATTTTAACACCACGCTTATACCTTTAATTTTATAAAATAATTTGGTCTTCTGGTAATTCAGCTCTTCTGAAGAATAATTGCTGTGAAATAACTTCATTGTTGAATTTCTTATCAATTAATTAAATTTAACTTTCAAAAAAGAAATTAAATTTTTTTCTCATAACTCTTACTTTGTGACTCCCATGTTTCCAAATTAAAATGATTCTTATATATTTAAGTCAGTTGCTTATCATTACCTATGAATACAGTCCTTTCTATCCATCTATCCATACACAGGTGCGCAAACACACCCATGAACATATATCCATACATATACTCTTTTTCCTAGGTTTTGAAAATTCTGATTATTGTAGCTGGTTTTAAGCAGTTCAGAGTTCAGTAGCTAAGGGGCCACTATTTGTCGTGTTGTTTGAGAGTGTTCAGATCCAGCAAGGAAAGAATGGATGAAACTCGTAAGCTGCCTTAAGTACACATAAGTTAGTAAGTAGAGCATGTGTGAGTTAATCATAAGGAGGACGGAAGGACTAAGAGTACCGATTATTCATGAGCTATTAAATGTGCATGAGATACCAGAAGCACTAAATAACAGGATGCATTAAATATACATGGGACATATGAAGCACTCATTATTCATAAGTCTTAATTCAGCCACCCATTGGTGACACCCATTTTGGCCCTGACAATTCTCTGCCCAAGAAACTCACATAAAACACATGCCTGTTCAGCACATTAATTGGCAATCTGTAGCCATTAGTCAGGCAGCCTTGTCCTGTGTCTTCTGATAAAGCAAGTGTGTTACTTTCCCTGGACATCTCCCGCCAGTTGGGCTTTCTTGCTTGAACTTTAGCTTTCATTCTGGTAACCATGTCATTGCAGGAAAGGCAAAGAGATAAGACAATTGAATATTGTGTACCACAGATATGGGTAATATAGTCCTTATGAGACACTTGCACGCCATCCTAAATGTGTTAGCTTTCTCCATTTCTTTCCCTTAATAATTACTGAGCAATTATGTATTAAACATAACTAATAAACCTTGTGATTTAAGCATTTTAATTTGGCCCGTGAACCTTTCTGTTCCATAATCACTAGAGAAGCTTTCTTTTTAGTGTACTTGGGGTTTATTGTCATATGGGTAATTCCCCATGCAACAAAGGTACCAAACCTTACAGGTCTAATCAGTACTATCTTCTTAGTTATTTTGTTGGCAGAAAATGGAAACAGTATAACTTTCAGGTGAACCTATACTTCAGTTTTTTCATCTTCACAGAAGATTGACAACTTTCAAATACGAAGTTTGTTAGCATAGGTAGACATGGATACGTATTTGTCTGTAAAACGCAGGTAAAAATACCTCCTACTCCAGGATTAAACATACAGGCAAACACACACACAGGAAACAGTAACTGAAGCAACTAGTAAGTGTAGAAAATGAGTAGATTTGTCTGTGGAGGAGATGGTCATAGGTAGGATTCATTTGTTGATGTGGATTAATTATGATTCTCTTTTTAAATGATCCCTTGATACTAAGTAAAATTGCAAATGTTAGCTTGGTTAGCTCTGGAACAGAAAGCTGTTACTTTGTCACAACAACATTCTAGACTTTTTCACTATGTTTGTGGTAAGTTCTTGCTGAGACATTAGCACCTTCACTGAGGCCCGCTTGTGAGAAGCCAGTGGACTCTCCACCAGTAGGTTAAATGTTCTAGTTTAAACTAACCAGCCAGTGTTGATCTGTGACCTTGACCCACTTAGCAACATGACAACACTGGTTTTACAACTGTCTTTGAAAAGTCTGTGTTAAATTAAGATTGAATGTAGGGTTTAATTTATCAAAATTATGATGTTATTGAAATAACCAAAAGGCCCATTAAAATATGGTGTGCCTTCCGTTTGTTTTTTTGAAATGCTAGTTTGCAGATGTGCTTTTCACCCTCCTTTGCATAGCAAGTGTTTCATAACTCCTTTGTGGTGGTTTCTGAGCATTCCAACTGCTGAGGCAAGATTATCTATTTCCACATCTTTTTCTTCAGAATCTTCTTTTGAAATGTAAACATTTCCCACAAGTAATGAAACCTAGAAATAAATGTGAACATAAGAAAATATCTACAGTTGTATAACAACTGTTATTCAGTAATTATTTTCAGAAATACAATAATATATTTCTTACATTAACAATTTAGATCAGACTTAGTTCATAAACAAAAGGAAAACATATTTTTCTACAACATTTAACCTTTTTCATTTTTGGAATCTATTATTTTTTTGGTTTGGTTGTAAGTTTTTCCAAATTTATTTATTTACATACATATGTATATTTATGAGTATACACATGTATGGTAATGTATTATATTATTTTGTTGTATTATTTATAATGTTAAATATAAATATAAAATAAAATATAGTTTATATACTACTATAATATATATTTACACTAATATAAAGTATAAGATACTTTACCTTATAATATATATTTACCTATACTCATGCAATGATACATATTACTTTGCTTAAAGTGATAGATTGTCTCTGCAGTGTATCGGAATATCTCAAACGTTTTTTCTCAAAATATTGCATTTTTCTGCATTTTTTTTATTTTAACAATAAAAAATGACCAGTTCTATAATACCAACCACCCCGATTTGTCAATAATGAATGGTTTTATTAAATGTATTATGGGATATAGGTTTAGGTCTATGTTTATTAAAAAAACAGTTCAGTAGTAGAGAAACAATTCTCATTATATTTTTTAAAGATTGTATTTTAAATATTTACTCTGTGGCAGGAATTGTGTTATATTCTGGATATACAAGGACAAGTATTGAACATGCCTCGCTCTCCAGGAGTTCATAGACTCATATGGCCAAATGTACTTTGACTTGATGGAAACATTTTGGCATGAGATAGAGGTGATGGTTCCGTGACAGTGTGTAGGTACTAAATGTCACCAAATTGTTTCCTTTTAATTGCTTGATTTTGTGGTGTGAATTTCACCTCACATTTAGAAGAAAAAAAAAAGCTGACACAGAGAGAAAAAAATGGAGAAAGAGTGCATCACAGGTACCATTTGCTCTGGATTGACCTTTTGATTTCATTTGAATAAACTTCCATTAGGCCAGACCACATGGAAATTGGGTTTCACAAAAATTAGAGATAGAAATGCACTACCGCATCACTGGCTGACAAGTATGCTGCATTCAGTAAAAAATAGTAGAAAAGCTCCACTCAAACAATTAAGCATAGGAAATTTATTGTCTTCCAACCTGGAAGTTCTTAGTATAAAGTTGCTAGGTTTGGTTATTTAATCTAAAGCCCCCGTGTTTTCCTTTTTCTGCTTTGCCAAATTCAGTGTGCGGTGGAACTCCTCTCCCTGCCCTCTTGAGTCAGCAACAGTCTGTGCATTTCATTCAGACCCAGCAACATCAGATAAAAGAAGGACTATTTCTCCCTCATGGTTCCTTTTAAATAATGGACATTTGTTGCCTAAAGGTCCCTGAAGACACTTTTTCACATCTTATTGACCAGAATTGAGTCCCATTTCCATGAACTATTCACTGTAAAGAAGAATGCAGTTGCCACAATTGATCTACTTCAGACAAACTCAGATATACTCTCTGATATGGGAATAGAGTTATCTTCCCATAAGAGGGGAATACACTGGGGCCTGAAGGCCAAGGTTAAGAGGTAAAGTTATTTTAGAAGACAGTCACCAGGGGCTGCTACAAATGGTGATATACAAATGCGTAAATATTACATGAAAAAGGTGAGAACTAAAACAGTATTTGTCTTGATATGGTACGATTTCGTACTTGATATAGCCTTTTTCTGCTTTGAAAAGCAGAAATACCACATACAGTTTTGACATGATTACTTAAAAATTAGTACAAATTCCTCTGGAAGGCAGGATGGAGGCTCCTTAAAAAGTTAAAAATAGAGCTACTTTGTGACTCAGCAATTGCACTACTATATATTTACCCAAAGGATACAAACATAGTAATTCAAAGGGACACATGCACACCAATGTTTATAGCAGCAGTGTCCACAATAGCCAAAATATGGAAAGAGCCCAGATGTCCAATGACAGATGAAGGGATAAAGGAGATATGGTATATATATATACTATATATAGTATATACGGTGGTGGTGGTGTGTGTGTGTACACAGTGGAATATTAGCCATTTAAAAGAATGAAATCTTACCATTTGCAACGATGTGGATAGAACTAGAGGATATTATGCTAAGGGAAATAAGTCAGAGAAAGACAAATACAATGTGATTTCACTCATATGTGGAATTTAAGAAATATAACTGAACATAGGGGAAGAGATGGATAAATAAAATAAGACAAAAACAGAGAGACAAACCATAAGAGACTTTAACTATAGGAAACAAACTGAAGGTTGCTGGAGGGGAGGTAGGAAGGGTGATGGGATAACTGGATGGGCATTAAGGGGAGGCTACTTGATGTAATGAGCATGAATGTTGTGTGCAACTGATGAATCACTAAATTCTACCTCTGAAACTAATAATACAGTATATATTAATTAAATTGAATTTAAATAAAAAATTAAAGCAAATATTGCATAAGTCATGTAAGAAAAATCTTTCTTATTGTTTTCTAATGTTTCAACTTTTTACATTTCAGTTCAAATTTAGAAGTTGGACGTATAATAAAAAGAAATTAATATTTGTTGCTAGAATAACACAGGTTCAGTTTTTCTTCTACAGTTTTTTTAAATGATTAACTCTGGGCAAAATGCTTTACCTCTTTAAGCCTCTGCTTCCTAATCTATAAAATAAAGATGAGATTTTACTCTCAGAATTATTTTGAAAGATAATAAATAAAATATCTGTGCCTGGCACATAGTATGTTATCTATTTTTAATTTTTTATAAATAAAACAAAATATATGGCAACCCCGTTTCTTCATGAGACTTTCCCTTTTAATTGTTTTGTTTTAGAAATTGGCATCAAGTATAAAGGCTAAACCAAATGAATGTGTTAATTATAGGATGTGAAGGTCAGTATTTTTTTTACTTTTTGAAATTATAAAAAAAGAATGCTAGAATTAGTATAAATCCAATGATGACAAGTAATATTTTTCCATATACAGTAATGTATTTGGTTTCATTAGTCAACTAGTAAAATGGCCAGTTTAAGTGATGGGTAAGGCAATTTATATATGTGAGCCAAACTCATATAAGTAAAGAAAGCTCATGCAATGAGTAATTACCTATGATTATTTCTCCCGTAATACAGATTTTGGTAATTAATACCTACCTGGAACTACAAGTCTTCTATAATTTTCTCGAGCCATCTGTTTTCTCTCTTCCTTTGTTTAGCAAGGTGTAACTATAGGCGATCCACACAGAAAAATGGCTTTCTTCTTTCTCCATTAATCTTCATGCCTTGGTAGACTTAGAAGAAAATTTATTTTATAGGTTACTTGTAAGATTTTCATCAAAACAACCTTCTCTTAAGGAAGAGGGGGTGTAACGTGATTAGAGACAGGGACCAGTGCTCTAAAAGAGAAAGGATACTTTTGGAATTTTGAAAGTCCAATCTGATAACACCTGGAGGTGGTTAGCTCCTTTTATAATGAGTTGTTTTTCATTCTCAGAGGAAATTATCCACTTTAGTGATTTAGATACTGTTCCTAAAATATTTTGAACAGTTTGGTCATTTACATTAAATGTAAGGTGGTCAAAACAGTGTTCCCACAGGGATGTAGAGAGCATTTTCAGCCTTTGTAGGGAAAAACAAATTTAAGGGCTCTTAGTAAAGGGAAATTGGCTAATTGTTTTATTGTTTTTGTTTTTGTTTGCAAAGGGTGTACTTCGATATGGAGAGGGTCAGGGTCAGGCTTTCCCACCCATCCTCAAACCTGTTTTTCTTTTTTCCTTTTTTTAAAAATTTATTCATGAGAGACACAGAGAGAGAGAGAGGCAGAGACACAGGCAGATGGAGAAGCAGGCTCCATGCAGGGAGCCTGACATGGGACTCCATCCAGGGTCTCCAGCATCACGACCTGGGCCAAAGGCGGCTCTAAACCGCTGAGCCACCTGGGCTGCCCTCAAACCTGTTTTTCGATTATATTCTTTATGTTCTAGGCTCATGTGAAACAGGTAAATTAGCTCTTCTAGAATCAAAGATTAATTAAGCTAGAGAAAAAGAACTAACTCAATGGAACACTCTGCCTCTCTCCAGATGGTCCCAGACCATCTGGAGAGAGGCAGATCAGTAGAGTACAGCTGTACTTTTCTCTATTGACTTATAGAAATTTAATTATACAACTTAATGATTATATATAATACAGCTTATATATGTATAATTAGCTTATATGTATAATATATAATATAGCTATATATATTATATATATAGCTTGTCTCTGTGATTAAATTGCAGGGGTCTATCAATTTATCTGTCCATCCATTTTTCTTCCTATCCATTTATTTATTTCAAGCACAATACTGATCATAGCCTAAGCCTTTCATTAACAATCTCTTATTATTGAACCATATTATGTGGAAATAACTATAAAAATTATCTGCATCTATCAGAGTGATGAAATTTTAGTGGATAATAAGACAAAAATGTGTATTTCCTTTAAATGTGATATTTTAATTATTATCCATCATAATCTTATTTTTACATTATTTTACTCAAAAATATATATCATCATATTTGGGGAAAGTGAGAAGATGAACATTTGTGAGAATTGGGTTTGAGTTCAAAAGCTTGTAAAGTTTCTATGTATTTTTCAAAATTTTAAATTCCACCCTTTTCTATTGATTCAGGATACATCTGTATATTTAAATTTGATTTTTATTACTTTTATTTTCCCTATCTACATGTGACTCTCTAGAGTCATTTATGTCTCAAATGACATTTATTTGTGAAGAATTTATGCTTTTCTTTCATCCCCTAATTCTCATGCTGAGTGAGCAGAAGAAGAGAGACTATCTTTAGTTATCACATCTTGTTTAATGTTGTAAGTACTAATTTTTCTTAACTTCTAAAAGAATGATCACGTTATTGTCAAATGACATATTGGTTAGATATGAAAAGGTAATTTTACAACTCTTAAAAGTACCAAATTTGTGAACTTAAGGAAAGAAAGCAGATCTTAACTGAGAACATAAAATCAAAAGTGGCTGGATACTGAAATTACTGTTGCCCTTAGGTCTAATAAGACAAGCATCTTCCTAATAACCTGAATAAGATTCCATATTATGGTTCTTTTGTGTTGGTCCTATATGTAATAATAAAATAGTTTTACCTATTGCGTTAGGTCACAAAATTATATATTTTCAAAAATTTAAAAATATAGCTACTGAGGAGAAAAAGAACACAAGGCACAAACATAGAACAAATACCAATATAGCAATTTACACAGGAGCTTTTCTATATTTAAATAAAATGTAAATGATCTAGAACAATCCCATTAACAGGGTCAATTTTATGGTTATGCAAAATTTTAACTTAAGTTGTCTTTATTTGTGAATATGCTAGTAGGAACTGGAAAATTAAATTGGCATTTAAAATATAAATGAAATGGGATTTGCCTGAGAAAAAAAGGAGCTAAATGTAATTCTAATAATTACGTATTACTAAAGAGGATGATCTGAAATGACTTAATCCTCTGAAATTAGAAATTACATTACAGTGTTTACCAATTATGCTTTACATATTTGCATCCTAGTTAGTTTTAGAATTCATTAGTTATAAATGTTCAGTCACTCACATTGATTTTTCCACTTAAAATTTTTTTGAGCACATTTTATGTGTTAAACATTATATAAAGGCTATTGAAAAAATGAAACCCACACACACATATACATAGACATACCCAGGAGTATAAGGGAGATCAGTAGTAGATGGAAAGGAGGCAGTGATCATGATGTAATTTGGACAAAGTAGACCTAGTGGATTGGTGACATTTGAGCAGATTAGGAAAGGTATGGAAATTGTCAAGGCAAATATCTGAAGAGCATTTCAGTCCTTGACAATGTCCTAAACTAGGAATGTAACCGGCCTGATCAAGAAGCAAAAAGGAGACTCTTGTGGATAGAGCAGAATGAGAAACAAAGGACATTTTGGCATTTATTCTTAGTGAAATGAGGAAACACTGCAGTTTTGAACAGAGAAGAAATATGATTGATATACATGTTTAAGAATATAACTGAGTAATAATGGAAATAAACTACTTAGGAGCGTATCACAGTGGTCCAGGACAGAGATGATGGTGACTTCAGTCAGGACCATGGTAGTGGTGATGGACAAAATTGATAGGTTCCTGGATATATTTTGAGTGCACAGCCAACAGGGTTTCCTGATGAACTGGATGTGGGGTATAAAGATCAAAAATGCCTCCAAATTTTTTCATCTGAGCAAATAAAAGATTGAGTTTCCCATCAAATGTTATGGGAAAGGCTATGCTTTTAGTAGTTCAGGAGGTGGGGAGATCAGGAGGTCAGCTTTGGACAAGTTGAGTTTTGATATTTGTTAGGGATTTTAGTAGAAATATCGAGTAGAGAATTGGATATTCAGGTTTAAAGTTTGAGAGAAACTTCTTTGATGGAAATATAAATTCTGTATCATCGAGGTTACAGTGGTATTTAAAGCCAGGAATGTGGATGAGATCACCATGGGAGTGAGACAGACAGAGAAGAGGATTAGAGACTGAGCCTGGGGTATACTCACTTTGAGAGCAAATATAAATAATAACAAGATGTGAATTTAAATTTATTCTCCAAATCCAAGTTTTTTTTCCATTGTGGTCAAAGTATATAATCCAGTAGTACATATATTTAAAGAATTACAGGTGCAGTTTCATCATATGTTTTCTTGATATCCAGATAAAGTTTAGTGATAGCTTTCAGAAGAAATAAATCAAATTAAAAATGTGATTTCCCATTCTACTTCCTGTCTCTCTCTCTCTCTCTCTCTCTCTCTGCAGTTCCTTAGTAATATTTTTAAAACAAGATGAGGCTATCAAATGACATTTGCAGAAACTCTAAAGTCTATGTTTTGACTGAAAAGAAAGTGAAAATATGAAATCAAAGCTGCATTATTATGTTTAGTAAGAAAATAGAGTAAATGCATTTGAGTCAAGTCAACTCTGTATTGACTAGTGTATTTAGTATTCAAGTTACTCATCTTTGTTAAAATTCTCTTAATTGTTAGTTTCTAAAATTTTGGTTGGCTCAAATGTAAAGGGGTAAAATATTTGTTAACATCATCAGATACACAATCTACTTGCTATGGTTTCTTCCTAGATAATATATGTGGCATTTTCCATTATATTATACATGCTTCTCAAATCCTAATTGGTAACTTCTGTTTTTAATTTCTCTTTATAGAATAACATTATGATTATTTATGTGTGATTAGAATTTTCCCTTTAAGAACTGTAACCTCACCTAAATTTCCTTTAAAAATGATTCATACCGTGTTAAATTCTGGCTTGCTTTGTAACACGTCAGCTCAAATGTGATCCACATGAATTATAAAGTTGATTTAAGGCAATATTTATTTAATCATTTTCCGTATTCTTCTGTAGCACATGATTACATCCATTTTTCTTATTTATAAATACCAAAGTATATACATATTCAAATGTATAAATGTGTAATTCTTCCGGTCACATCCCCTCACTCCAAAAGACATAACTAATCTGATTTTTTTGTTTCAGTCCTTTGCTTTTCCTTGGTTTGGGTTTTCATTTTTATGCAAATGAATGTTTTGTTAAACAGTGTATTTATTCTTGTTTTAAAATTTGTACCAATGCTGTGTAAATGAAAAACAGGATGTGCTTATTTTGGGGGCATTCTGTTAATCCTACTCTGTTCTTTATTTTCCATGCAATCTTTGTTACTTTTATCAGGCCAGTATTTTTTTCGCTTCCTGTGCTAATTAATAAAATCCAAGCATTCTGCCTTGAAAAATCACAGGTTGTGCTAACAGTTCACTAAAAATGTCATTGTTCTGTAGATGGACCTATCACCTTCTCCCCTTCAGCTACAAAAACATAAATAGTATAAATAGTATTTAGGATCATTAATCTGTCTTTATAATGCTGATACAAAGCAGTTTTACAAACTAAGACCTATAAAAGTAATCCATAATTTTTAAGGACTTTCTATTCTATCTAACAAGTCTTCTTTTTTTTTTTTTTTATTTTTTTTTTTTTCTAACAAGTCTTCTTATTAAAAATAATAGTATCATTCAGAGTCTAATTAGAAAATCCAGAATTAAAAAAAAAATCATCAAGGATATAAAGCAGTCTTGGGCCAACAGCAAGGGATGCTGTTGTGGGGAGCTTTGGGAACTAGAAGTGGGGAAAGGGAGAAAGAAACTGGAGAGGCAGCTTTAGCTGTAAGAGGGACAGGAAATATGACCTTTGGTGTTGGATCTCCATCACTATCAACCTGTGTCTTGACAGAAAAGTAGCTGTGGCATTAAATACACTACTTATCCTACATCCTACACTACACTGTCCTTACATCCTCCTATTCTATGCCAGTGCTTCTAAATTTTTTAACCTAATACAAGTCAGGGAGTAATATTGCCTATTAATTTTTGTGCATACTGTTCAGCCTCCCCGAGAGTAGGAGGGTAGAAGGTATACCTAGATGGCAAAGGGAGGCAATCTGAGAAAATTGGTAAATATTATTTATTCAAAGATATAGATATTTGTGAATTTTCTATATTAAATTCTAGCAATTATTTAGCCAAATCATCAGGTTCCTTGGGTACATTTCTGTATTCCAAGTTCTCAACAGACAACAGTTCTAACAGTTTTCCCACCATTGTAAAATACAGGTTGCCATTTTTCCAGCCTGATATAGCAGTTTCATGGCCATTTTTTCCAACCTTCACAATTTTCTTGCTGCTTTTCCACTCTTCACCAACCCCAGACCCAAAACTAATGCAACATGTTTTAGCTTTTTGTTACAGCACCATTTCTAGATAATAATCATGTATCAGTTAGATGAAAGGAAGAGTGGATAAAGCCATAGAAGTTTAGTAAGCGAGGATAGAGAGAAAGCTCTCAGAAGAGAGAGGAATCCCTAATGAGGGCCTTTGGGGTTGGGCTTTTATTGAAAGCCAACCAGGGAACCTAAATCCTTTTAACATCTCTATTGGTATCACCATTGAGTAAGGACTAGTGATAACACCTTTAATGGCTTACTTCCTTTCTTAGGGACTGGTAACTTTTTTGTTGGTCACAAGTAGCAGTTATAACAAGACCCCACCTCTGGCACCTGGGACAGGATGGTCTGGTTTATCTCCGGTTTCCTTTCATCTCCACACTTTTGGGATTTTTGTGAGCCTGATTCCGTGGCCCCCTACCTATGTCTCCCTACCTAGCCCTGCCTGTCCCTTACTATTAGTGGATAGGTAGTTCTGGTCTAGATGATCTAAATGGTCTCCCTCATATCTGGAAGTAAATTGTGACACAGGGTGTTTACATGGTTTCTCTCATCTTCTAGAACACTATTATGAGCTTGTTCATATGGCTCTTTTATGGTTTCAAGTGTACCAAGCAAGAGCAAACTCCAATATCCTGGTCATTTCAAGTCTCTATTTGCCTCAGTCACATTTCCTGTCATCTCTTTGGTAAAATCAGGTCACAAGCCAACTCCAGATTCAAAGGGTAGAAGAATTGATTCCACTTCCTGATGCAGCAGAAACCTCTGCTAGCTTACGTCATATATGCCATCAGAATTAGAAATAGGTATGCTGTTTTAAGTCCTTGAAATTTTGGTGCTGTTACTATAGCATTATCTATTCTATCCTATCCTGACTAATACTCATTGAAAGTGAGATTACCATTACAAATGCCTAAAATAACTGGCATTATTTTAAGGGCCAGGTGATGACCAATTAAGAAATTAATTCCTGAGAATGAAAAGATAGTGCTCTATGTCATGCAATAATAAAGTGTTTAGTAAAACTCATCAGACCTAACTTGGAAGCCAGAGGAAAGGCTTGAGGAAGTCTTCTTTTTTTTTAGACTTGGTGAACTTTTAGTTCTTGGGGAAGATTATGGAGAATTGAATTACAGTACTATTTATTGATTGTTATTGACTGGATTTGACTAGGTATTACTTGCAAATGAAAAGCTCAGAAAATAATTAGATTGTTTTCAAACCAAAATAAAAAATAATGGAGAAGTCTGAAAATTTCTGAGTGTACAAATATTGAAGCAGCGAATTGCTTTTTAACCTTTACAGTGAAATAACACCCATGAAAGTATGTGGCAACAAAGGTCTTTGAAATTCAGCCTTGAAGTAAAAACCAGATTAAGAGTGTAGCCCTTCTTCTCACTGCTGAACTTCTTACCTGATTAAGATGATTCAGGAAAACATATTGGTATAACGGTATGACAATTAGTAGTACCTGTCAGTGCATAAATGATTCAGGATACAAATCAGAGTAGGGGTATGGCTTTGCCAGAGAAGTCTGAGAGCATAATTTGTGAGAAAAGCATTAGGCAAAAAAGTAAAGAAAGATAGTAGAACTAAAAACTATTAAAAAAAAAACTGGCACATGGAAATGACTGGATTCAAACATGTGAATAGAGACTACAGTGCTAAACAATCTGAGTGTACAGTTGAAAACTGCTGTGACTCTATGGAAGTAAAGAGCCTTTGTCCCCCCACTTCCCACCTGCTGTGAGTACAAAGGGAATTTGAAGTCTGGATATATTCCTCAGCAACCACTGAGGATGTGGCCACTGAGAAGGAGAGCAAGGGAAATGTCCCTCTATTAGTCAACTCAGCAGCTGTTAACAAAATACTACAGACTGGGTGGCCTAAATAGAAAAAAAAAAGTAATTTTCTTACAGCCTTGGAGGATAGAAGTCCATGATCAAGTTTCTGACCAATTTAGATTCTGGTTTCTGATAAAGAGAGGATCACTTCCTAGCTTGCAGAGCTTTCTTCTTGCTGTACCCTAGCTTGGCCTTTGTGCAGAGATGATAGATGATAGATAGATGATAGATAGATAGATGATAGATAGATGATAGATAGGGAACAAGCACACTACTGTCTTTTCTTGCAAGGACACTGATCCTGTTGGATCAGGACCCCATCTTTTGACTTCATTTAACCTGAATTACTTCTTAAAAGCTCCTTCTCCAAATATAGCCACAATGGAGGTTAGGAGTTAAACATATGAATTTGGGGAACACACAAACATTCAGTCCATAACAGTACAGTGTCAGAGCCCATGGAGAAAAATGAACAAAGGAGTCTCTGCAAAAAGCAAATCAATGCCTAATTAAGAAATGTTCCTTACTCCCAGAAAAAGCACCCTCATAATATCAACCCTCACAATTTCAGAAATGTTATGAATGGCTTTGTTGTTCCATTAAAAGAAATACATTGTAATTGGGGTATCCCATTTCTATCATTAGACAAAAGTATGAGGGGACAGCAACATGATTTATCAGGTCCTCTGGACCAAGAAGAGACATTTTTCAAAATGAAGCAGGGACCACTATCTGTCACTCAGAGACCACACACACAGAGTAGACAAAGTTTGTAGTTTGTTCCCTTAAGAAGGATTTTATTTTGTTTCATTTAAGGAAAGAAAGGAGCAAAGGAATATTTGGGAACTAGAAAACATTAGTAAAGGTATATATCTACCAAATATTCCATGTTCATTCACAGTTTCCAGCTCCCTTATGGGGGAGCATGGATATGTGACCAGTTCTGGCAAATAATCTGTGTGTAGAAGAAATATATACCCGGTCAAGCACTGGAGCTATCTTTTCCCCTGTTTTAAGATTACATGCTACCTGTGGTACAGCTATATGTCTTGGAGTCTCCAAAAGCCTGAGTACTGAGTGACCGTGTGGAATTGAGCCCTCACATCCTCTGTGGAACAAGAAGAGTGAGAAAGAACATTTACATAATAGGTCACCAAGGCCCTGGGGTTGTATAATGTAAGACTACAAACCTTCTCATCCTGTCTAATGTAACTTTTACTGAAAATTTTTAAAAGTACATTTTCAAAATTAAAAAAATCAGGCAAGCCCCTTTTTCTTACTGCAGTGAAGTGACATTGGTAATTAGGAACAAAAAGCAAAATATTTAAGTAATGGAATTTAAATAATTCTACCCTGGAATTATAAAAGAAATCAGACTGTATCTGCAAATAAAATTTAAATGAGTTGAAAGAATAATTGATAATTATATCAGAAGCAAAATACTCCCCAGAAGCAAAGTAGCCCTCAGATTATGTATAAGGATCTAAAAAATTTCTTGAAAAACAATATGAGAGAAACAATATGAGAAAAAAATCTGTTACCAATAAACTAGCATATAATCTGACAATTTATAGAATATATATATTTATATAAACCATAACCATTTGAAATACAATGTTCGATTTCAACTGACTGATATGATATTTTCAATTTATTTTACTAGCAAAAATTATAAAGATTTTCAGTATTGGCAGAAGCATGAGAATATTAATTCAATAAATATTCACTGAGCCTACCATATGCCTGGCACTTGGGATCTAGCAATAAACAACATAGAAAAAAAAATCCCTACCCCCCATCACACTAAGACAATTATAATTACATTTTATAGTTGTTTTTTTTTTGTTTTACATTTTATAGTTTTTAGAAGGTAGAAAGTGAAATGAAGCGAAGTAACATAAGAAAGTGGGAGAAGAAATTACCAATGGCAAAATGACAAATTATATTTTGATATATCCAGGGGTGATATTGAGAATAATTAAGTGCTTTGGTGATTCAGAAAAGTTACTGACGGGATCCCTGGGTGGCTCAGTGGTTTAGCGCCTGCCTTTGGCCCAGGGCACAATCCTGGAGTCCCGGGATCGAGTCCTGCGTTGGGCTCCCAGCATGGAGCCTGCTTCTACCTCTGCCTGTGTCTCTGCCTCTCTCTCTCTAT
The DNA here is from genome assembly GCF_018345385.1 of Vulpes lagopus. Classification (NCBI taxonomy): domain Eukaryota; kingdom Metazoa; phylum Chordata; class Mammalia; order Carnivora; family Canidae; genus Vulpes; species Vulpes lagopus. The sequence continues at coordinate 41,565,501 of NC_054842.1, read as the reverse complement.
GTCTATCATAAATAAATAAATAAATAAATAAATAAACAAACAAACAAACAAACAAACAAACAAACTTAAAAAAAGAGAAAGAAAGAAAGAAAAGTTACTGACTGCCCAGGGCACTGGAGCAAGATCTGCTAGACCAAGTGTTAACTTTGTAGTTGCTGGGTCATGGGGCTCTTTAGGGAAAAATAAGTTAGCTGGGGGAAGTAGGAGGGCTTGGGGTAAACGTATTGCTACTAGCTAAGGGTAAATACAAGCATGGAATTATTTCTACGTTTTAAGAACTGTGGTAATCATATAAGAACATACTGACTTAATATTAGCTCTGTACTGAACTTAAAAAAAATCAAACAGGATCTTTCTTTTGAGAAAGAATACAATGCACACAAAAATAAACATCCTATGACTTTATTTATAGCCTGAATATTACATATGTAACAAAGATAAACATATTTATACTTACAGTGTATATCTATATAAAGTTTCTACACAGGCATATTATCAGATATTATTGCTTGTAAACATACAGAAAAAAATTAAAACCAGTAACTGATTCTGGGAGATAGAGGAGAATATGAAAAACAATTTTAATTTGTAAATTATTTATCATTACTAGTATCCCATTTTTATAAGGAGAAAACAATCATTTTTGTGTTACTTGTATTGCTGAAAATTAAAAAAAATGTTACATATATTTAATATTCTGACTCCCATCTTGAGAGGAAAATGAAGTAAGCAAATCCATAATAAAATAAAGCAAAAATAAATACTATTTTCTTGGTTTTTTTTTTTTTTTTTTACTAGAACCTCACAGAATACTCAAGGAAGGTAAAAGTGATTGAACACAAATTTGCTGTGAAGGGACTGCTTTTGCTGCATGTCAATGTCAATGTCACTTCTTTCCTGGTTGTTTTGTTTTCAGTGCAGGCAATGGTTTTGTAGCTCATCAAACACAATGAACATCTGTTCTTTCAAGTGTAGAGAATCCTACAGAGATTGAAGTGCATTTGCTGACAAATATTTTATGCAATACATCTTAGATACTGTCTGGACTATGACATGACAAATTTTTCAGTTCTCTTCCACATTTATCTCATTTTTTTTTCCATTCTATAACCATTAACCTCTAAGAGCCCAGTATGTGATACGCAAATGGAGATTTGAAAAAGAAAATAGATCATTTGGCCTTGTAAAGACAGGTTCCATTTCTGTGGTTACAATTATGATTACTATTTCTTTGTTTTTATTTTGGGAGATTTACCATGTGCATTTTTTTCCTTTTTATTTTCACTGTGTGCATTTGACATAAAATATATGTAACCTTAGTTATATAAATGATGTATATTTCAAACAGATTACTAACATGTCCTGTGAAATTCTTTAAGTCACTTAACTTATCTGTGCATTAAATTTCTTACTTTCTTGTAGAAGAAAGAAGCAAATGTCAAGCCAGCAGGGAAAGACTCTTTAAAACCAACTAGGATTTTATTAATAAAGAAATGAAGGTCTTAAATTGATTTTATGCCTGAGGAAATGGGAGATCTTAGATAGGGTGATTTGCCCCAATTACACAAGGAATCTTTGGCAACAGGAGAAAAAAAACTAGATTCAAACCTGTGTGTGCTAAATTTCAATACCTCTCCTTTTTAGGAATAAATTTAATCCTTATTATCAAAAATGATGTGAAAAAATAAAAGGTAATAATTCTATGAAATATATCAGTCATAAATGCTATTCAGCAAAAAGTTATGACCATTTGTCCTCCAAGCACAGGATTTCAGTGCACTATTCCTAAAGCTAGCTGTGCTTTTGTGAATAAAACATGGGTGAAAACATGCACTTTGTAAACTTCCAGCTATAAATGTTGAGCTTGGTCCCATTTACCACGTGCATTCCTTTTCACCTTAGCAAACATGGAAGTCTCCAAATGGAGCCTATTTTGCATGGGCCCTTGGGTGAAGACAAAGCAGAGTAGAGCCCCCAGCTGATCCATGATGGACATTTGCCTGGCAAGATATTAATGTTGGTTTTCTCAGCCACTGCTGATGTGTTGTTGTTTTAGCAACAACATCTTGATTGATATAGGTAGGTTTGCTTGCTTCATATATCTGCCCTGGAAGGTAAATGATTGAATGTAAGATTTTAGGCATAGGTCTCATCAATTATGCAGTGAAGGTGCAGAGTCATGAGTCATTTCTAATCACTTCACTGGAAGTTCTCGTTCATTCTCTTTACATAATTTGGACCTATATACTATTGGGCTGTTGCCCCTGTCTAATGACACATTTGTCCACTGCACTCCTAGGTTAGATACAGAGCCTATCTTCCTCATTTATATTTTCTAGTGCACTTCCTCAAGTTCTTTCTGTTTTCATAGCTGATATTTAGTTGGCTTTGTTAATAAATACCAAGCAGAAATGACTCATTTGAAATGATGTAGAATTTTATTGATTAGGAAAATGAAAGATCTTAGAAACTTATTTTATTATTGAGAAAACTGAAGTTTTTTAGAAAGACAATGAGGAAGTGTTTTTGGTCATTATGTATGTGAAAATGCTTTTATATTGTCCTTTGACTGTTTTTGTTATAATAATTCTAGGATCAGTAATAGTCAAAACTTTCAAGACAAAGGACTTGTTACTTTGTCAGTCAGTTGGTATCAGACATAACTAATGAGATAACTCAGTCCAGTCTTCTTGCTAAGTTAGAGGTAAAGTTGTTGATATTATTATTAATGAAAATTTTAGCTTTTTTCCTAATATTTGTGGAAAATCATGAGTATATTTCCAGATATATGTATATTTAACATAATTTGCCACTTGTCCTTGATGAACTCTCTCAGTGTGAAGATTAATTCAAGTCAGACGTGTTTTCAGCCATCATTTACTGCTATAAATTCTGTTTTCTCCTGTTGACACTCCTACTTATATGGATGTTTGAACTTATATTCCCTTACTTTAAACATTTATATTACATTTTATGTCTCTTTTACTTATTTTTGAACCTTCTGGGAGATTTTCTAATTGTAAATTGCATGTCACTTACACATATGTTTTCTTATTTAGACATTCTATAGAAGTTTTAATGTTAGGAATTAGATTTTAATTTATAATTATTTCTTGTTTTCTGATTAGAAGTTCTGAGAAGTTTATGCATTTTTCTGAATATAACATACTTTCGAATCTATTATTGCATAGTATTTTTTTTTTTTTTGGTCCTCATAAATCCAGGTTTTGACTGGACCAATTATCCTTACTGTTTAGAGCAAACTTTTCTTTCATTTTGTTTACCTTTCTCAAATATTTATTTGTCCTTTGTTTTGCTTTTATATTTGAGAGTAACACTATGAGAAGTAATATATTTTCCTGTGGTTGTGTTAGTCTCTATTCTTCTGAATTAGCTGCCTTTGGGCATCCTCTGAGCATGTGTGTCATAAGGTCTGTAAAATAAGGATTGTCCTATGTGTTGGACTGCCTTAGGGTAATGTTATTTTGTTGAATGGAGGGACATTTAGATTTTTGTCCTTTTCATCTGTGTCCCCTGTAGTGGTCTGTTAGTGAACTTGGCTATGTTCTGCTTTTCAACCATATGAGCTCTCCATGTAAATATTTTGCTGTGGTTACAAAGTAATTCTCACAGCTTGAACCTGGAAGCAAATACTGCTTATTATCCTGGAGAGGAAGGGTAGTTCCAGACCCAATCTTGGTAGGTGGTCCATTATTTATTTACCTATGCTAACAATTCTCAAACTTTTGGGTCTTATGACTTATTTCCACAGTTTTATTTGAGTTCTCTCTTCTGATGTTTACCATATTTATAATTAAATCCCCAAAACATCTGAAACCCAAGACTATATAAACACACATTCCATTAGCCTTCAGAGTAATGATGCCATTGCAATATATAGTCTCTGAGAAGTTTCCCAATCTACATAGTGAGAGAATGAGCTTGAAAAAGACAACAATAATATTAGGAATTTGTATTATTACAAAAATAGCCTCTGGACAACAGTTTGAAAACCACTGGACTCTTATTCAGTGGTTTAGCTAGAGTAAACAATGCTTGGAAGGAACATAACATGTTTTTTTGCACCTTTTCTTTCCTCACTGCCTTTGCTAGAGTGTGGTGTGGCGCTCTGCAAGTTGCTACTGAGTGGTACCGGGAAATATATGTCATCTTTCTCTATTCTCCTTTGCTTTATCCATGACCTGAAAATTGATGGACATATTGTTCATTTCTGCACTCTGAGCTTTGACTCTTTTGGGAAAGTGATGGCTACCTTTGCAGCAACCTTCTTCGTTTGGGTTTGATTTTTTGCTTCTCTATATGTTCCAGCAGTTTCAAGCTATCTTTTCATTCCCATCTCCTGGCAACCACAGATCTGCCATCCCTGTGCTTTGCCTCTCTTAGAACTTAAAAAATGTAATCATCCACTATCAAGTTATTTGTGGTGACTTCCTGCACCTAACATAAAGCCTTTAGGATTCATGTATATTATGCATATTGGCAATTTGTTGCTTGTTATCACATAGTACTTGGATCCATTTTATTGATTATTCATACATATTTTGGTTGTTTATCAATTTTTGCTATTCTGAATGAAGCTGTAATGAGTATTTTGTACAAGTCTTAATGTGGACAGGTTTTCATTTAACTAATTTGTTTTAAATATATTACTAGATTATTATTTTGATCTTGAAGCCATTTGCCATCTGCTGCAAACATAAGTCATTTTTATGTTAACAGAGACAAAAGATGAAATAGAAATATTAAATGTATTGATTTGAGATAGAAATGTTTTTTTAAGCTTATTTATTAATTTTTAGTATTCTCTATACCCAGTGTGGGGCTCAAACTCAGAACACCTGAAATCAAGAGTCTCAGGCTTTTCCAACTGAGCCAACCGGGTGCCCCTGAGATAGAAAGTTTTGATACAAGGTCAGTTAAAATGGAGGAATTATACATCAGAACATTTTGAAAAATGACAAAGTATTGGGGATAGTTAGTTATCATAAGGGGTCATAACACAAAACATAACTTTTAAATAAATTGATTTGTTATAAGAACTTGTGATCTACAATTGATGCTAGACTAGAATAATTAAACTTTATGACTTTTAAAAATGTCATAGGTGTTAGGGAAGATTTTAAAAGTTTACTATGAAGCATAGCATAGCATAGGAACAGTTTACTAACTGTTTTGGGGAATATCGGTGTTTATTAAGACTAGTAAGTTATTTGGTCTTTAAACTCAGATGTGTTATTTTCATGGCATTTCTCATTTTACAAAGTATTTTAGTTTATTTTACTCATTAAACAAATATTTATGAGGCATCACTGTGTGTTAAGTACTATCAGAGAGAAGAGATATAAATATGCACAGAAAATTTCATAGGTTAAGATGCAGCTTCAAATGGTCCTATAACCATGTACATAATGACACAGAGGGAGGCAGACTTTTGAGAATGTCCATCCTCAATTCAGGCAGTTTTGGGACTTCACTATTCTACATTTGCAACTTGCCCCCCCAAGTATAAGTTCACTTGAGTAACTATTCTCTATGTGAAATATTTTACTTTTCCTTGCAGCTGGTTAACAAAAATGTCTGATACTACTGAGGCCTCTGAACCCTTGTTGGAATTCTTCAGTTATAGCCTATTCTTTTCAAGTATAAATGGGTTTTTAGCAACTACTCATCTACTAGAGACAACCTATCTATGAATACTAGCCAAAGTTCTTAAATTCGGGGAAGGTCCTTTATTTTTGTACCAATAAACCAACCTACCATGAATAACTTAAAAATAGGGAAATGATGAGTAAATGTGGAATGAGTTCATGAATAATGAAATTTGAATGAATGAAAAATAAAAAAACACTCTATGTAGGGACAAAATTCCTTTTCCACTAATCCTAGAGGTTCTGATTTCACCATTAAAATATTTTAATTATATTAACTTGAGCAACTTAAAGAGAATATGAAGAGAAGAAAAATTTACAAAACAGTTTTAAAATAGACTAGATTTAATATCGCTAGAATGATAGGATGTTGTCGGACTCCTTAAAAAGTTGATATGACTGAAAGAACAAGGGAATCTTTATTTGCTTAATGCAATCATTCAAAAAATAAAATTTAATCTTTCACTAAAAAAATCTGAACTCTGGTTTATATATGTAATTACTTAATTTGTATTAATTTGTTATATTTGTATTGAGTTTTAATGAACTTAGGCTGGTGAAACTGAGGCTAATGTCCAATTCTACTCAATAATGTATTATTATAATACTGAGATCTATTCTGATTCTAAATATATCCTATGAAAGACTATTGTGACTGACATATCAGATATCAAATATTTATTGAAAGTACTAACTAGAAATCTACATGATGCCTTAAAACTCTAGAAAAAGAAAACTAAATCCCTCGTTTTTCTCCAATACATACATACATACAGTACTATAGAACCCACATTTAAATATGTCATACTATAATCTCTTTCCACTCTTTTCTTGCAATTAATTCTGTTCCACTGGAAATCATTGGGCATCGTTTTAGCAGGAATGTTATCAGTACTTTTTTTATCAAAACATATCATTGAAAACAAAATGAATGAACAAACTAAAGAACAAAAAAATCTCCTTACCTTGGTTCCTATTTTTTCATGATCTTTTCCCAAATTCGTCTTTTAACCACTCCAAGCAAAGAAAAAAGTATGTCATTACTTTTAATTTGAAAAAATTTGAAAAAAGACAACATTGATTTTTGAAGGTAGTTTTATCCTTGTTGGTTTGAATCAGAAGCCAAAGATTTTATGTAAACAGGTAGGTATGCATGTATTTTTGTAATCCTAATCTCTAAACCTAAAGCCTTTGATTTCAAGGCTACAGCATTGTACCAATAATGCCAGTGATTTGTGCATATAATAAGTTATCTGTATAGAAAATTACATAAGATAAATCCAGATAGTTAGGAGTTACTTTTGTGGTTTTAGTAGTGATCTCATGAATGAATCTGTCCTCTAGATCAGAGACTCCTTTCTCATCATGTTAAGTCTACTAATAAGCCCATCAAAGGCCTTTTTCATTTTTATTGCAGTGTTTGATCTTTAATACTTTGTTTTGGTTCTTTCTTAAGATTTCCATTTCTCTGCATAAAATGCCCATCTGTTCTTGCATGGTGTCTATTTTATTCATTAGAGCCCTTAGCATATTAATCCTAGCTGTTTTAAATTCCCATTCTGATCATTCTAACACGCTGCCATGTCTGATTCTGCTTTGTCTCTTCAAATTGTGTGTTTTGTCTTTTGGTATGTCTTATAATTTTTTTTTTGATAGCCAGATTTGATGTACTGGGTCAAAAGAACTGCTGTAAATAGGCCTTTATTGATATGGTGGTGAAGTGTGGAGGAGGGGAAGCATTGTATACTCTTCTGGTTAGAGCTCAGTCTTTTAGTGAGCCTATGCTTGTGGAAGGTGAACTTCATAACTGTTTTTTTAGGTGTTTTTTCTCTCCAATTAAGTTTGGAAAAAATGGCTATAGTATGTATATTTGTGGCTAGAAATATGTGTTTCTCTTCTCCCAGGTGGAGAGCTAAAGCTGGCTGGAATTAGGTATTCCTCTTTCACAAATCAGTTAAGTTTTGATAATACAACAGCTAGTTAGGCTCCAGTTAACTAGTTTCCCCTGAGGGCAGGCCTTGTTAAGAAGAACACAGTGAAAAAATAAATAAATACAAAAAATAAATTAAAAAAAAATAAATAAATAAAAATAAGAAGAACACAGTGGTCTTACATTTCAAAATGGTTTTTTCCCTACTTGAAGCCAAAGGGGATTTCTCTCCTATATTTACTGTGGAAATGAGCTCCTGGAGATATCTGAACTCCTGGAGATAAATCTCACAATACTATGGGTGCCCACTTGTGACAGGATCCCTTGGAGTGTTTAACACTCAGATTTGTTCATATCAAGCCACCAGCAAGCTGTCAATTACACTTCAGGCTTCGTACCCTAACCCTGGTTGCCTCAGTGGTTTCCATATGTGAATCTCTGCTCCAGTAAGCCACATATCCTACTTGGCAGTCTGTTTCTCCATTCTTGGGGCCTGTAGGCTGCCCTGTGTCCTCCACTCTCTTATAGATCTGAGAAGAGTTGTTCATTTTTAGTCTGTTCAATTTTTATTTTATTTTATTTCATTTTTAAGAGAGAGAGAGCGCCTGTGTGTGAGAGGGAGGGAGTGGGTAGAGGATAGGGAGAGAGAGAATCCCAAGTGGGCTCAATCCCAACCCTGAGATCATGACCTGAACTAAAATCAAGAGTTTTATGCTTAACTTAGTTAGCCACCTGGGTGCCCCTAAGTTTTTTATATTTTAGTACAGAGTGGGGACTGCCAAGCTCCTTACTTGTAGCCCTGGAAATTGGAAGCCACACCCATATTTAAAAATTATTTGAAAATAAGAAAAATGGGAAAACAAAAACATAATAGATTAAATCAAGAAATGATTAGATATGTTAAAAATGTATTACTGAGTTTAACAGCTCTTTCCTTAAAAAGATTTTAAATGAGTAAATTTCAATAGCTATTTGCATTTATCACAGATATAAGGTTGTCTGCTGTCATATTTATTAGTCTAACCCATTGTATCAATGAGAAAAGGCAACAAACAAATGCACTTTGACAATAGAATCTGAAAACATATTTCATAAGACCCAGTTATTACTATTTCTAATAGAAATTCTAAATGACAAAACAATTAAACATTCTAAGTACAATAAAAACTACTGACTAGAAATCACTGCAAATATCCTGATGAAATATTAAAGCTATTTTAATTAAAAGGAGAAACTAGACAGGATACTTGTACCAAGATTATTGTTCCATGTTATATTATAACTTCTGGCGAATTTAACAGCACACACACAGGAATCAACAAAAGAATAGTTCTAATGTATACTATATTTTTCTTCTAATTTTTCTGGAACAGCCAGAGTTTGGCTCCTTCATCACTCCTCACATATGTCTTTCTCTAATTGCCCTACAATAATTTATTTTTATATAATTTTTAATTCTGCAAACATGTAAAATCAGGAGCCAAGTTGCTATAGTCAAGGAGCCTCTTAGCTACCCAATAGATAGTATTGATATTTAAGCTTCTGGATATTATAAGATATTTAAGGCAAAAAGTTATTACTCTCCTTTGATGGTATTTTACTTTTGCTTATCATTTTTAGAAATAAATTATTCCTCCAAAATTTTGGAGGAGTTGACTATGATTAACTAAATCAGCATTACCAAATTATCAAACTGGAACTTGGAATAGGAAAATAATATTGATCCTTCTTCCGATTTTGCTTGGGTCCTACCTTGCATCCTCTAAAATGAAAAGGTCCTAAATATATTTCCAGTATACCTCTACTCTGTGGAAACTTGGTATATGTTAGATACAGGTAATACTAGAAACATTTTATGCTATGAACTCATACAAAAAATTTAAACATTGCAGTTGCTTCAGGCTTGCCTGAGCGTAGCAAATATTTTATTATGTCTAATTTTCCAATAAGTTTTCACTTAGACATCTAAATAAAACTGTGCTTTTGAACAGAATGGTTTAAGGAAAGGTTTAAATTGGTTTCTCAATGGTTTTGAACCAAATTTTGATACCGTGTAGCTTATTTTAGAACTTAGAGAAATTCCTATTTATTTTATAAATCTCACTAAAAAGAGTACATTTGTAATTTGGGTTTATACCTATTTTCTTTTGATTATGGGTTGATTTATCTTAGTTTTCTAACTGGCACATTCTGACGAGGTCAGACCAGTTATATGATAAATATTTGAAGATCTATAGTCTCTCTTTTAATTACGTATATATGAATATGTGGTTCTTTACTATCACTGCATGGAATTTAATGTGAAAACTTGTACTCAGGATATATCAGGGGAAATTAGCACATGTTCAGTTCTGGTCTACCATGGCAACTCATTGCCCCAAACAGTGTGTATATTTAAAAAACTGTTTAGTGCCAAGAATACTAGATATACCATTTCATTTAATTATCTCTCAAAAATGCTGGAATGCAATTTTTATATTTTTTAAAGACTGGGTTGGCTTAAATATATTGACCAAGATATAGTTACCACCACATGGTAAGTGATGGAACAGAAATTCAAAAGCAAGTGTGCTGGCTACAAGTCCTCATCTCCTTTCCGTTCACTATATTCTAGTCATTAGCAGAGTTTCTAGACTCAGAAGGCTTTGTTGCTCTTCTCCCTTCAGGCAAAATACAGAAAATACATTCAAGTGCTTCACTTTGTGTAAATTCAGTGTTTTTGAGAAAAAAATAAATGCTAGATGATTTACCTTCCTTCCTCCTTCCCTCCCTTTCTTCTTCCATCTTTGTTTCTGTCTTTCTTTTCTGGACTTAAACCATCCTGTCTGATTCTGCTTGATAATTGTTTATAATAGTAATTATTACACATACAAAATGTGTTTCCCTTTTTAAAATATTTTATTTATTTATTTGAGAGAGTGACAGAGACACAGAGAGACAGAGACAGCAACAGAGAGCATGAGTGGCTAGGAGAGGGAGAAGCAGCCTTGATCCCAGGACCCCACCTAAGGGGTGAGCCTAAGGCAGATACTTAATCGACTGAGCCACCCAGGTGCCCCCAAAATGTATTTCCTATTTTCACTTTGGATATAGGTCTTACCTTTGACTAGACAGCTCATGACAATAAGACAGTGTTCATGCACAAATAGAAGAAAATATTCTGGTAAATATTGTTCTAGGTTGTACATGCTTAAAAAATTCTGCACCAATTAACTCTTTTTTTTTTTTTATTTATGATAGTCACAGAGAGAGAGAGAGAGAGGCAGAGACACAGGCAGAGGGAGAAGCAGGCTCCATGCACCGGGAGCCCGACGTGGGATTCGATCCCGGGTCTCCAGGATCGCGCCCTGGGCCAAAGGCAGGCGCCAAACCGCTGCGCCACCCAGGGATCCCCTGCACCAATTAATTCTTAAAACTCATGTCTTCTAATTTGGAGAAAGAAATCAGGTTTTTTTTTCAATGTCTCGGATCATTTAGAAGGAAATATAAACTGTTTGGGGCAGTGAGTTGCCATGGTAGACCAGACCAGTTTTTATACAGGATGGATATAATCCCTGAGAAAGCTCAGCAGAGTCTGTGTAGAGTTATAAAATGAGAAGGAATTGAGTGTGTGTGTGTGTGTGTGTGTGTGTGTGAGTGTGTGTATGTGTGTGTTTGGTGGGTATACTCTATATATATTTATATCTAATTATAGGAATATATATTACTCCTCCTGTCAAGTATCTATATGATATAACTTTTTTTTCCCTCACAGCCACAGGTTCTGTCTTTATCAAGTAGATAGGAATGAAGGTGTAAATAAGAGTGGCACTTTTTTTTTTTCTCATTCTCTCTTTTAAGTGTTAAACAAAGTACAAGAAACTGATTAATGGTCACTTTATCTACATCTCTGTGCTATGTGTGGTATATAGTCAGCATGAGATAAATAATCTCAAATAAATGTTATAAAATTTAATATTACCTTTTGCAAACTGACTTGTAATATTTTAAAACATCACCTAAATTGTTGTTTTTTTCATAGTATGTTCCATCTTAGCAAAGAGAAGCTAGTATCTTGTATGTGCAGTTTAATGTTCTGCAAATAAAGCATAGTGACTGTTCCCCATGTTGGTGATAGCCAAGTCAAAAATAAAACCAGGGATCCCTGGGTGGTGCAGCGGTTTGGCGCCTGCCTTTAGCCCAGGGCGTGATCCCGGAGACCCGGGATCAAATCCCACATCAGGCTCCCGGTGCATGGAGCCTGCTTCTCCCTCTGCCTGTGTCTCTGCCTCTCTCTCTCTCTCTCTGTGACATAAATAAATAAATAAAAATAAAAAAAAATAAAAAAAAATAAACCAGTGAAACATGATAGCCTTTCCTATTTCCTCGTATATAACATATTTAAAATGTTATTCTTAGCTTATTATATTAATATAATAAATATAATGAAAAATTCTACTGTCATTTTTCCCCAAATTTAAACTATTGATAATTTATATTGAACTAATACATAGTTCAATTTAGAAATCAGCATCTTATAAAATTATTATGTCATTAGCCACTGTAGGTAATCATTTTTCGTTTTATTTTCTTATGGATGATTCGATAATTAACCTGTATATTGAAGTAAAAAGTTTTAAAAATTCAATATAGAGTTAAGCTAGTGAATTTTATCCTTATTACTCCTTAGAAGTATGACTTTTCACCATATGTAAAAGAAATTACTTTGCTTGAAAAAGAAGCATTATTTAGGGAAGAATTAGTCATTTGGAAAGTTGGAAAGCAGACAAGTTATACAAAGTGAAGCCTTCTAATATTCATAACGTGTAATGCATAAGTATTCCCAACATACAGTAGCTTAAAGGAACAATAAAATGGCCAAACCAAAGAAATAAAATCCTGATGCTAGTCTTAGAATTTGCTCTCAATAGCAAATAAAATATACAATAGATGAAAGAATGTTTTATTTATGAGAGTAAAATGAATAGCACCATAGGAAATAAGTTATTTGCTGTAGTAAACATCAAAAGGGCAAGAATTACAATTTGATATGTCTCCCAAGGAGTGTGAAGCTCAGATAAAGGATGTGAGTCTGAAATTGGAGAAGTGCATACTTAATATTAATAGAAGTCTCCACTCTGTATCCAGAACTTGAAGTGATACATATCTTCCATGCTATGCCTTAGGATGACTATTTCTTTTATTAGAAACCACCATGCCTATCTTTATAAAGCTTGATTTGTCTATAGCAGAAGTACAAAATGCATTATGATTCTGTGAAACAAAAAAAAAGTAGAAGTGAAAGCAAGTTTTAGAAAGAGTCTATGAGAAAAAATAGTTACAGTTTTATTCAGTATAATATTTTAAGAAACAAGCCTGAAATATTAGAATTCAGTTAAATGTGTTATATGTATTTTCAAACTTAAAACATGAACCTTTCCATAAAAATGACTTTTGGTAGAGGTTGGGTACTATGTGCCAAGTACCTTTCTAACTTTATGTATATTACTTAGTTTAAATTTAGCATATATCAATCACGTAATTACTATTTTTATTCCGTTTTGCAGATTAATGAGTATATAAAGATAAGCAACTTGCCCCCAGTCACAGAGTAGGTAGGTGGCAAATCCAAGGGTTGTGTCCTAAGTCAGTGCAAAGCAATTCAGTCTTCAAGTAAAATTTAAAACACAAAATGTTTATAGTTTGCATTAATTATTTATTGCTGCAATAGTTGCCTTAACATAATAAGGAAAATTTTTATTTCTCGTAGTTTAATTTCTCATAGGGCAGATGCGAAATTTGGCAGACTCATTGCTGAGCAATTCTGCCTCGGAGTCTCTCATGAGGTCTTGGGCAAGTATTCAGTCATGGGCAGGCTTGACTAGAGCTTAGAGAAATACTTCTAATGTGCTCATTCACATGGCCAGCTGGATGTAGGCAGGAAGCCTCAGTCCTCCACCCAATTCCCTATAGTTCTTTCTACATGACTGCTTAAGTATATGACATGGCAGCTGGCTTCCCTCAATTTGAGAGATCCAAGTGACAAAAGCAGAAGTCACGATGCCTTTTATATCTAGCCTCAGATTATTACATACTGTCATCCCTCCCCCAATATCCTACTCATCATATGAATGGATCACACATGGTCATACATACTAGAAGGTGAAGATCATGGGGGCCATCTTGAGATTGGCTTCCACAAAGCTGTATATCAAACAAGAGTATCCCTTTAAGTACAAAAATGTACTTTTGGTCCTCCAGTGGGAGGTTGTTCCACTTGGTTTTTCTATATTATTTTAGAAAAAAATTCTATTTCATTACCAACAGGATGTTGGGTATAGAATTTTCTTTGAATAAGAATAGGGAATGGGAAGGTTGGGAGCCCTCTCCCTAGTAAAGAGTTTGTAGAGTATCTTTCTGATATTATTGAAGCATGTTTTGAATAATTGTTGAAACACACACACACACACACATCCTAAAAGCAACCACTTATACAAAATTATAGGCTGTCTTGGAATGTAGTGTAACTTCCAAGGTATTTCAGGTGGCAGCTTTAGTGATGTTTTGCCATGGGATAATATACATCATTAGCTTTCTAGCCTGCTCTGCATTTATCCTTGCTGCCTCCAATATGACTGATAGAAATATAGGCAATTTTTATGACAGCACCCTACTTTCTTATACCACTATTCTACATTAGCTAGGATATAGGCTAAGATGGTTGCATCAGTGAACTTATGCTGCACAACAAACCACCCTGAAACTCGGCAGCCTAAAAATAACAAGCGTTCTGGGTACCTGGATGGCTCAGTCTGTTAAGCATCTGCCTTCAGTTCAGGTTATGATCCTGGGGTCCTGGGATCTAGCCCTGAGTCAGGCTCCTTGCTCTGCTGGGAGCCTGCTTCTGCCCCCCTACCCCCGCTTGCCATTCCTCCTGCTTGTGCTCTCTCTCTGTCAAATAATTAAATAAAATCTTAAAAACAAAAATAAAAAAAAAAGAGCATTCTATTTAGTACATTGTTCAGGAGCTACTGAGAAGTTCTAGTTGAGATGGTTCTGCTCATACTGATTTAGATTCTCCCATTTGGCTGTATGACTCTGGGAGGTTGATGGTGGCTAGATGATCTAAGTTAGATTTATTGAAATGCTGTTGAATGGCAGATATTGGCTATAGCATCTCAGTCTCCCTTCATGTGGCCAGTTATCATCCTGTGGTTTGGCAGAGGCCTACACTTGTTTATGTGCGGCTCTGTACTTTCAAATGCACCGAGAGATCAAGTCTCAGTTGATAAATGCCTTTTAAGCCTCTACTTGAAACATACTTGATATTATCCTATTGGTCAAAGCAAAACATGTGACCAAACCCAGAATTCAGGGGAGGAGAAATTGAATTCATTTCTTAAGGGAGCAGATACAAGGTCACATCACCTAGGGGAGTGTTTATAAAGATGTCATTTTCAAGAATCTACCTTTCTGGCTACAAATTATTTACATTCTTCAAACATGCAAATTATGTTAACCCTAATCCTAGGCCTCTCAAAAGTCTTTTCTGAATTATGGTAACAAACTTGAGGTTCAGGAGTTCCTGATTTAAGTCAAGTCTAAGAGCAGTGGAAGCTCCTTGGGTATGGCTCTATTGGATCCATAGACATATAAACGAAAAGAGTAGCTAGATGCCATTCACAAACCAACAAATAATGGGGGAGGGAACAGATAGGCTGAACAGACACTTTTTTTCAGGGAGCATATAGGGAGGCCAATAAGCAGACCATAAGTCACTGGTCCATAAGAATTCTGAAATCTTACAGGGCAAATATTTCAAGGTCTCTTAATCTGGGGCAGAGGATTTTCCTTTATTAGGGCCTGGTTCTGTTCACAGGTTGTGTGTCTCCAGTCCATTGTTCTCTTTGAATATGGTCTTTACTTTCTGTGTTCTTGGCATCACCCTCTGAGATATCCATCCTTTTTCAAAAGCAATAGCCTAGGTAACTGAGTAGGCTTTCCCTGCCTTCCTTCCAATTGTATATTTGGGAGTCCAAAGCCTCTTTTTGTTTTTTACCAGTATAGCAAATACTGTGTCAGTTTTTTAATGAATTTCATTAAATGACCACACTCATATCCTGCCTTTTTGAGACATACTTTTTGCTATCTTGGGTGGTATACGAGAGTGTTGTACCACAAAGTGCTTAGGATTCTTAGAGATTCTATAATTTAAAACAGCAAGACTTCAAGACATATTTTTAAGCTCCTTGAAAGGCCTTTTGTATACCTGAAAAGATCTGTGATCTTATGTCTTAATATCCCACATATCTGTCCCTGATCCTTGAGGCTATTCCTATTTTTAAGCTTTATAGAGATATAATTGACATATAATCTGGTTGCATGATGTATATATATATATATATCAAGAATGTATATGCTATATTCTGCAGAATGATGGCATTACCTTGCATAGTTATGATTTTATTTCTTGTGATGAGCATATTTAAGATCTACTCTCTTCACAACTTTCAAGTATATAATTCAGTATTATTAACTATAGTCACCATGCTGTACATTATAACCCCAGAATTATTTATCTTTTAACTGGAAATTCATAGATTTTGACTACCTTCACCCATTTTCCCTACCTTCCACCTCCCACTGAGGCTGTTTCTTACTTTGAAAATCCTTTGGTGGAAGAGACTAGGATAAGAAACACATTGTTTTGTTTTGCTTTGTTTTGATGTGTGTGTATATGAGTGTTTTATTTTCTTTCAAGATTTTATTTAAATTAGTTAGTTCACATATAGTGTAGTATAAATTTCTATATGAGTGTTTTAACAAACTACTAAGATGCTTTTACTTTCCCCTAAATTCTACTAAAAGCCTATATTTTTTTGGTTTAGTACATCTATCTTTTATTTTATCATAGGCAGCTGAAAGAAAGCCATTTCCATATTTGTATGGAAGACACCTAGTATTTTGCTAATTTCCCCAATGTGACATGTGTTGATGTTGCCAAACTTCTTACCTTTATATGGCAAAGGTCCAGTTTTTTCTAGCTTCCAATGACAATTTTCTATCACTCAGGATCTTATAGACAGCCTTCTCAGGTCTTCCAACTTTTACTTAAAGTCTCTTTAGGATCCTTTCAAATTCCAACCTAGTTTTAAAGTCAATGCCACATGTTTTGGATTTCTAGTATGGTGCCACATTACTGCCAGTTGCCACATTTTGTTATGGCTATCTCAAATTTTGTTATAGGCTGGTTTGCCTAGCAGACTGATTAAAAATTATAAAAACTTAATTGTATTTCACAATTTTTGAATCAGGCAATCAGGTATGACTTGGCTGCTGGATTCTTCTCTATGGGGCATTGACTGGGGTCACTTATTGGTATTCAGTGGTCTTGTAACTTAGTGGCAGTAGGTGGAAGAAAGGGATTATCTCACACATTTGTTTCTTCCTTTAGTCTCAAGACTTCCCCACATGGGCTTTTCAGAGGTTAGTTAGATCTAATACATGGCATCTTAGGGATCCCCAAGAGTATCAACCTGTTGAAAGCCTTAAGCCATAATGTCTGGTGCTCCATACTCTGCTGTTAAGCAGTCACAAGCCAGATCATAGCAAAAAGAATATGAAAACACACCTGCCTTTCAAAGTGGGAGTGTCAAAGACTCTTCAGCCATCTTTAATATGGCACAATCTGCAAAGAGCTTAAATCATATGAAACTTGAAACTTCCTTACTTTAATAATCTTAGTTAAGAAAGCCCACCTGCTTATTCTCTTGGCATATATGTCCTTATGGTTAAACTAGACAAAAATGTATTTTTTTGCATTGGAAGTAAGATAAAACAAAACTGTACAGAGATGCTAATTATGCCCCAAGGAAAAAAGCCATAGCCTAGTTGACTACCAAGATTTTCAGATAGGCCATGTGAAAAATTTCTCTGTTTTACATTTATAATTATAATGATAAACATATCTAGTGACTATAGTGAAACTTGTCTGGTCTTAGGTCCAGAAATTTTATACTGAAGAATCCCATCTAGTTTTAGTCTAAGACCAGAGTGGGTAGTACATGGAATTTTACATGATAAGAAATAAGATAATGGTGAATCACATTAATTAACCTATCTGTTTTTTTAATGACTTTAATTTTCTTCAAACTGAGATCAAAATGATTACTGTAAGGACTGTGCCAAAGAAAGAAGGCATTGCTAATTTTGCAGGATACACCACTGGGACTCTGTGATATTTAGAAATAGGAACAAGCAAAGGAAACCAAGAAAGTGTGACCTGTCTGATTAAAAGAATAGCTAGATCATTTAGAGTAATGGGAATCAAGCAAAAAAAAGATTTCATGAGAAAATGGTCAAAATTAATAATATTTCAGAAAAATATAAGATTAGAAGGGTGTTTTAAATTTTTGAACATGAGATTTATTGGTAACCTTTACAAAAGCAGTTTAAATATAGTGATGATGGAAGAAGCCAAATTGTAATGGTTTGAAGAGTGAATAGGAATAGGGCAAGAGACTCTGAAAAGGTCACTTAATCCTTTCACTGAAGGATGATAGAGAAAGCGGTTTGGAGCATGAGAGGCATGAGGGCCAGAGGTTTTTATTATTTTTTATTTTTTTTTTAACATTTATTTATTTATAATCTTTACATACAACTTGGGGCTTGAACTCATGTCCCCAAGATCGAGAGTCATTTGCTCAACTGACTGAGCCAGCTAGATGCTCCCAATGAGGTTTTAAAAACTATTTTGGAAAACTACCTAGATGCAAAATGAATCCCATATGATGATATATTTGGGGAGGAGGAGTAAATAGTTTTATAAAAATTATTATTATATAAATGGTTTTATAAAAATTATTAGTTGCCAGTCTTTTCATAGGAAAGTATTTCCTATAGAAAGTTAAATTTCTGTTGGATGGGATTTGGTAGTATTTCCTTGAGAATTTTTGCATCCATGTTCATGGGGATATTGGCCTATAATTCTCCTTTTTAGCGAGATCTTTGTCTGGTTTTGGAATCAAGGTAATGCCGGCCTTGTAGAATGAGTTTGGAAGTTTTCCTTCCATTTCTAATATTTGGAACAGTTTGAATAGAATAGGTATTATCTTTTCTTCATTATTCCCTCTGCAGATTATAGGTCTGTTCACGTGTTCTATTTCTGAAAAACAAAAAGGTCTGTGCCACCACCACCCCTCTTCTGCATGACCATGCTGGCCACAGTCCAATCCAATCCATTGTCTTCATTTTTCCCTCTGCTTTCTTTGCAGAGCTTTCAAGTCCTGCTTTAAAACATTGCAATGGATTGTAAGAAGTACATTTTACACCAGAGTTAGGTGCACACATTTGCTTGTATACTTGAAAATATGTATTACAAAACAGTACACAGTTGACCTTGAACATCATGGGTTCAAACTGTGCAGGTCCATTTATATGCATTTTTAAAAATAAATTCAGTACAGTACTGTAAATGTATCTTCTTTTCCTCTTAATTTTCTTAATAAATATTTTCTTTACTCTAGCTTACTTTCTTGTAAAAATCCAATATATAATACATATAGCATACAAAATGCGTGTTGTTTATGTAAACAGTAGGATATTAGTGGTTAAGTTTTTTTTTATTATTTATTTTATTATTATTTTTTATAAATTTATTTTTTATTGGTGTTCAATTTGCCAACATATAGAATAACACCCAGTGCTCATCCCATCAAGTATTTATTTATTTATTTTTTTATTTTTTTTAATTAACTTTTATTGGTGTTCAATTTACCAACATACAGAAAAACACCCAGTGCTCATCCCGTCAAGTGTCCACCTCAGTGCCCGTCACCCATTCCCCTCCAACACCCATCCTCCTCCCCTTCCACCACCCCTAGTTCGTTTCCCCGAGTTAGGAGTCTTTATGTTCTGTCTCCCTTCCTGATATTTCCCAACATTTCTTTTCCCTTCCTTTATATTCCCTTTCACTATTATTCATATTCCCCAAATGAATGAGAACATACACTGTTTGTCCTTCTCCGATTGACTTATTTCACTCAGCATAATACCCTCCAGTTCCATCCACGTTGAAGCAAATGGTGGGTATTTGTCGTTTCTAATTGCTGAGTAATATTCCATTGTATACATAAACCACATCTTCTTTATCCATTCATCTTTCGATGGACACCGAGGCTCCTTCCACAGTTTGGCTATTGTGGCCATTGCTGATAGAAACATCGGGGTGCAGGTGTCCCGACGTTTCATTGCATCTGAATCTTTGGGGTAAATCCCCAGCAGTGCAATTGCTGGGTCGTAGGGCAGGTCTATTTTTAACTCTTTGAGGAACCTCCACACAGTTTTCCAGAGTGGCTGCACCAGTTCACATTCCCACCAACAGTGTAAGAGGGTTCCCTTTTCTCCACATCCTCTCCAACATTTGTTGTTTCCTGCCTTGTTAATTTTCCCCATTCTCACTGGTGTGAGGTGGGATCTCATTGTGGTTTTGATTTGTATTTCCCTGATGGCAAGTGATGCAGAGCATTTTCTCATGTGCTTGTTGGCCATGTCCATGTCTTCCTCTGTGAGATTTCTCTTCATGTCTTTTGCCCATTTCATGATTGGATTGTTTGTTTCTTTGGTGTTGAGTTTAATAAGTTCTTTATAGATTTTGGAAACTAGCCCTTTATCTGATATGTCATTTGCAAATATCTTCTCCCATTCTGTAGGTTGTCTTTTAGTTTTGTTGACTGTATCCTTTGCTGTGCAAAAGCTTCTTATCTTGATGAAGTCCCAATAGTTCATTTTTGCTTTTGTTTCTTTTGCCTTTGTGGATGTATCTTGCAAGAAGTTACTGTGGCTGAGTTCAAAAAGGGTGTTGCCTGTGTTCTCCTCTAGGATTTTGATGGACTCTTGTCTCACATTTAGATCTCTCATCCATTTTGAGTTTATCTTTGTGTATGGTGAAAGAGAGTGGTCCAGTTTCATTCTTCTGCATGTGGATGTCCAATTTTCCCAGCACCATTTATTGAAGAGACTGTGTTTCTTCCAATGGATAGTCTTTCCTCCTTTATCGAATATTAGATGACCGTACATTTCAGGGTCCACTTCTGGGTTCTCTATTCTGTTCCATTGATCTATGTGTCTGTTTTTGTGCCAGTACCACACTGTCTTGATGACCACAGCTTTGTAGTACAACCTGAAATCTGGCATTGTGATGCCCCCAGCTATGGTTTTCTTTTTTAAAATTCCCCTGGCTATTCGGGGTCTTTTCTGATTCCACACAAATCTTAAAATAATTTGTTATAACTCTCTGAAGAAAGTCCATGGTATTTTGATAGGGATTGCATTAAACGTGTAAATTGCCCTGGGTAACATTGACATTTTTACAATATTAATTCTGCCAATCCATGAGCATGGAATATTTTTCCATCTCTTTGTGTCTTCCTCAATTTCTTTCAGAAGTGTTCTATAGTTTTTAGGGTATAGATCTTTTACCTCTTTGGTTAGGTTTATTCCTAGGTATCTTATGCTTTTGGGTGCAATTGTAAATGGGATTGACTCCTTAATTTCTCTTTCTTCAGTCTCATTGTTAGTGTATAGAAATGCCATTGATTTCTGGGCATTGATTTTGTATCCTGCCACGCTACCAAATTGCTGTATGAATTCTAGCAATCTTGGGGTGGAGGCTTTTGGGTTTTCTATGTAGAGTATCATGTCATCGGCGAAGAGGGAGAGTTTGACTTCTTCTTTGCCAATTTGAATGCCTTTAATGTCTTTTTGTTGTCTGATTGCTGAGGCGAGGACTTCCAGTGGTTAAGTTTTTAGGGAGTCAAAAGCTATTATGGATTTTAAGCTGTGCAGGTGGAAGATCAGCATCCCTAACCTTGTGTTGTTCAAGAGTCAACTGTATATCCTTATATGTATGATATATTATTTTAGTCTTGCAGCACTAAAAGAGGACTTTCCTGGGTGTTAGCCTTATTAAAATGCATTTATAATAATATTAAATCATTGCTTGATTTTTTTCACTCTCATCCTCTCATGCGTGTATAAAGAAGTTTTTGTTTTCCAGAAATTATGTGCTGTGTAATATTATCAGCAATCTTTTGAATAATTGAGTGTAATGGTGCATTGGTTTTCTAAGAATCTCTCAGTAGGTTTAGGATATAAATATGTACATGTTCAAACATAAAATCATACTCTCCTCAGCACCTCTATGTTCTTGCTAGCTATCTTCAGTTATATCTGTTATAATCTCTACAATCTCACTTTTGTCCAATAAATGTCAGAACATAGTATTAGTTCATTACAAAATAAATGTATTTGTTATGTATGTCTTTAATATTTCAAAGTGCATTATGAGTTTAAAAGGGGGAAACTAGAAGACTTGCTTTTTTACTGCACATCATCTATGTCTAATGCTGAAAAAGATGAAACAAACATAGCATAGACTTTTGTCTATGAAAAAGGAATTGACTCCAAAGGAAATGGACAAATTGTATAAGTAGTGAACACACATATGGCAAATGTTTTTACTCTTTAGGCTTTATAGATGTTAATGATTTATCATATTATATCTCATACAGCAAAATATTTCCTAGTGATCTTGTGTTGAAAGTTAAATTGTAGCATCATTTGAGACCAAATGCTTAGAGTTTAAAGAAACCTGAGTTAAATATTGTAAATAAAGACTTGATGAGCTCTTTAGAAGTGTTCAATTTTATTTTATAATTTTTCAAATTGAAAATGAAAAAGCCATTGAAGCATATAACAGGGTAAGCCATCATATTATATCGGTTTGAGAAACACACACAGTAGCTAAATGATTAATAAAGCTTTATGAAGTTGACATTGCCAAATGCCTGCTTGATGAAAAGTCAGTAATAAAAATCACAGCACTGCTTTTTTCCAATAGTACCATAGCTTGTCAAATTAATGATTTAGCTGTAAATATGAATTGATACTATTTAACAAAATTATAACTATGCCTCACAAATGTATGTATAGATAATAGGTAGTTGTTGTTTTGCACTTTTTGTTGGATATCAGTACCACATAATCATCCAGGAAATTATTTTATGGAAATGCTTGAAAATAGGCCACCTGGGTAGCTCACTTAGCTAAACTTCTGACTCTTGATTTTGACCAAAGTCATGACCTCACCCATGAAATCCAGTCCCAGGACAGGCTCTGCACTCAGCCAAGTCTGCTTAACCCTCTCCCAAGGCCTCTGATGCCCCCACCCCTCCCGCCTCGACCCTGCCACTGCTCTCTCTCTGTCAAATAAATATTTTAATTTTTTTAAAGAAAATGTTTGGAAATGAGCAGAACTAGTGCTAACATATTCAAAGAATTGATTAATCAATTTAAATCTCAGGGTTTGTTCAGAAACAATTGTGTTGTCATTGGCATTGATGATTAAAACTCCTGTTGCCTTCACACAAATCAAACCAGTGGCACCAAGCTGTATAAATAGTTCCATTATTTTTCCCAGCATGTACTCACAAGGGATGAAACAAGGTCACTGAAGATTGTCCTTCAGATATCGGTAAAAAGTATTCATTTTAATTTTGTAAAACTTGCTCTTAAATACAAGCTTTAAAAATATTTTGTATGAAGAAATCCAGAAATACGAATAAAGCCCATGTGCTATAAACTGACACAGGCTGGTTGTCTAAAAGTACATAAACCCCTTTGAGTTGAAAGTTAAAGTAACTCCCCCCCACCCCATGAAACAGCGTTTTCACTTGAAGAACAACTGACAGATAAATTATGCTTATTCAGACTTGAGTATTCGACAAATATTTTCTTGAATGTGGATGAAGTCAGCCAGTCACTTTAAAGAAAACACATAACAGTATTTTTACCAATAAAAATTACACTTTAGAGCAAAAACTAAAATGTTGGAAAACTTGTTTTCTGCCTCCTTGAGCTTAATAGCTTCTCAGTGTTTAAAGGATTTTTTGATAAGACTGATGGTGATATTAATAAATGTGGCTATTTTAATTATGTGTAAAACTGTGTTAATATTTGGAAGAATCTGATATTAGAATTTGGAAGTTATCCAATTCAAAGAAATTTTGGAGATGATGGGAAATAACTCTTAAATATTTACTCTGGATGTATGTTACTCTGTCTGGAACATTTCTGAAATAAGAAAGGACTTTCACCTATTTAAGAAACTAGTAAGAAACAAAGTGCTAGCTAGTTAGAATACATGAAACAACTACAAAATTTCAAAATACAGAAAATAAAAATTTAGGGGATAAAAAGAGAATAAAAATAATCTAGTACACAGAATTTCAGGATACTTAGCATGTTGCCACTTAAACTTGACTAGAAAATTCCTGAATCGCTATTCCTGGAACCTTTTATTATTAAATAATTATACAATTGGATTGTAGCCTTAAACGATTTTTTTTTAAAGAATTACTTATGGTTGACTGAGGATTTAAAAACTGGAATGGTGAAAGTGATAGCAGTTTATTGGAATGAGTGTCCCCAAAGTTCTCCATTATGGCTGAGGATTTTTTTTAAAAGATTTTATTTATTTATTAGAGACACACAGAGAGAGAGAGAGAGAGAGAGAGAGAGAGAGAGAGGCAGAGACACAGGCAGAGGGACACAGGCTCCATGCAGAAAGCCTGACATGGGACTTGATCCCAGGTCTCCAGGTTGACACCCTGGGCTGAAGGTGGCGCTAAACCGCTGAGCCACCGGGGCTGCCCAATGGCTGAGGATTTTAATTGTACATTGTTGTTTTCAAAGAGGAATTCCAATTATCATGAGATGTGTTGTTATAGGAAGTCTCTTGCCTTCCCAAAAGCCACTCCATTCCTCCCTGAGGAGAAGTGTCAGTCCTTGTCTGAGTCCACACGAGGACGGTAATAGCATTGCTTTTGTGTAAACTATGTAATCCAAAATTTAAAAAATCTTAACCTTAATACTTGTTCCTTTTGTTTTATTTCAAAAGGTCTGCCATCATAGCCCTCCTATTTGTCCCCCAACTTGAAACATATGAAGGCTTTTGGTCTCCATGGGAGTGGGGTTGAGGCATGGAGGCAGCCAGTTCAATAAAGAACACATCTTTGTCTTGATGAACTTGAGACCAGTTCAATAAAGTGCACATCTTAAAGAGAAAAAAAAAGACTTATGGTTGATGTCTTTGTTTCAACCAACTAAGAACCACAGAAGAAAAGAAAAATTAGATTTTATGTCTTTTATCCTTAAGCTTATATTTTTGATTATTTTCTAAAACATCTGTAAGTTTTGTGAAGCAATATTCTTATTTTCCTAGTAGTCTCAACATCCCTGATACGGGGTTTAAGATATCACTAAAAGATATTTTTAATGAGTGAAAGAAGGTTTGATACTAGACTGTCAAGTTTATTTTTTCTTCATACTCAAAGGATAGTTTTTTTTCAATATGTATTTATTTATTTATTTTAGAGAGAGAGAGAGCAAGCACAGGGTGTGTGTGTGGTGGGGGCAGCAAAGGGAAAGAGAGAGATTTTCTTAAGCTGACTTCCACAGAGCACAGAGCCAACAGGGGGCTTATCTCATGACCATGAGATCACAGACTGAGCAGAAACCAAGAGTCAGGCACCTAGGTGCCTCATAAAGGATACTTGTTAGAAAAAACAGAAGATGTGTTTATGACCGGCCAACTTAGATATCCTTAGGGGTGGCTTTCAGCTGCTCTCTTGTTGATTTCCAAAAATAATAGCTTAGAGAAATAATCCAAATATAGTAAGAAA
The DNA here is from genome assembly GCF_018345385.1 of Vulpes lagopus. Classification (NCBI taxonomy): domain Eukaryota; kingdom Metazoa; phylum Chordata; class Mammalia; order Carnivora; family Canidae; genus Vulpes; species Vulpes lagopus. The sequence continues at coordinate 41,540,182 of NC_054842.1, read as the reverse complement.
TCAATTATTATAGTCAATCACCTTTTCTAGTGGATCACTGAAGTCTCTGTTTTGAGTTGTGTAGAATATAACACATAGTGGTTGCATAATGGCAATTAGTACCATGTGCTATACTTAGAATTCCATGAACATACTGAATAACCAGGGGTAATAGACAGTTTTCTTCTCATTTTTTATTTAACTATGACTTGAGTATTAGAGAATAGGGAATTATCAAATTCAAAAATGGCTTCAAGGTGAATTCCAGAACAGAAGCAATTTACTTATGCTAATATCAGCTAACATATACATAAGCAATTTCAAATAACTGTCAAACTTTATTACCATAAATCTTTCCTAAGGCATTGATGCTGCTTAGAAATATTTAAACTTAATGTATTAACTTTAGTTAAGAAGGGATTAACATATAAATATTTAATGCAACTCTTATCTATATTTATTGTTTTAAGTAACATAAGTATCTTTTATATTACTCCCATCTACCCACTTCTCTTTCCCCTTCTTCTGTCTTCCTTGTCACCACATATATATGCTCTTGAAAAAAAGCTGATATGGAAAGTTTTCTTCTCCACATTGAGACAATTGCAGATACACTACTATTAAGACATATCACACAGCTATCATAAGTCATGTTTAAATGTTTAACTGGGCTGGGCACCTAGGTAGCTCAGTTGGTTAAGCATCTGTCTGCCTCAGGTCATGATCTCAGGGTCAGAGATCAAGCTCCCTACTCAGCAGGTAGTCTGCTCTCTTTCCTTCTGATATTTCCTCTGCTTGTGCTCTCTCTCAAATAAATAAATAAAATCTTTAAAAGTAAATAAACGTTTAACTGGGCTAAATTACCTATTTTCTCTATTCTTCAGTTTCCTTATGATTAATAGGGATTAGCTGATGGGATGATTAAAATATTGCTAATATTCAAATACTGAGTATGTAAATATCGATGAATGTTGTATATAATTTTTAAAATATTTACTTTCTGTCATGCCAATGCCTGCATATGCTTTAAGTAAATCAACAGAGAGGAAATAAAAGTACATAACAGCACAAGTGAGAGTCAGAGCCTTTAGTAAGAATTTATGTTAAGTCTAATGTATATTTGGACAATTAGACACAGAAATAATCATAGTAGGTATGTATGCAGAGGTTAATAGGCACAAATATATTCCCCAGCTGTGTCTACAGAGAAGGCCTAAATGCAATGACACCTCAGCAGCTGTGAACTTATTTGGTTTCCAAATACCATTCTCCAAGAAAAGGAATCGGGGCTCTTGAAGAAAAATACTGATTCTAGCCCTGGGAAAAGGAAAATACAAGATGAACCTGGAGCACCTTGTAGTAAAAGAAAGTTAAGAAGTGCTAAAAAAGCAAAATAAGGGGATATGTGAAAAGACATAAGAGCCAAACTGAAAGAGCTCCCCATGACCAAAGCTAGAAAAATTTAAAGACAAAATAATGTAGTATTGGTTTATAGTCTAAATTATAAAATTAATACTTTTGAGTCTAGACAGCTATAAATAAATTATCACAAAAATAAAGCAGGGCAAGGAATAAACTTCCCTACAGAAGATTTCAAAATGACAGATACAGATACATCTCCAGTGGATGGAATTAAATCATCACACCCCTTGAAATGGGCTAGACTCAATTTATTTATTTATTTCTAAAGAATAGAGTAAGGAAAGAGAAAAATCACAACTTTACGGCAGAGAAAATACTACCTGAAATAAGCAATGAAGGTTAAAAAGATCAGTGACATCATGTGGCTATCATGTACCCCTTGGGGTGATGTGATGCAAAGGACACTTAACGCTGTTATATTTTTTTGAAGACCTGTAACTGTATTCTAATCCCGAGGAACAAAAAAGACCAGACAGACCCTAATTGAGGATATTCTGCGACATACTAATACTTCTCAAACGCATGAAGGTCATGAAAAACAAGAAATGACGGAGAAACTTTTACAGACCCGTACGAGACATGACAAGGAATGCAAAGTGATATTCAGGATATCCTCTTGGAACAGAAAAAGGACATAAGTGGAAAAACCAGTAAAATCCAAATCAAGTCTAGAATTTATTTAATAGTAATTTAACAGTGTTTGGCTTATTAGTTTTGATAAATGCACCTTGGTAATTAACATTTGGAGAAATTGGATGAAGGGTACAGGGAAATCCCTGTACTATCTTTGCAACTTTGCTATAATTCTAAAATTATCCCAAGAGAAAACATTTTTAAAGAGTATATGACAAAACACTTGTAGGTTCTTGTTACAGCAAACGTTTCTGATTGGACCTATACACCTGATTGATAATTATAGATTAATGCCAAAGGAGTTTCATTGATAATTTTTTTTAATGTACAGTATCCACCTTCCATGACATGTTGTAGTGCAGTAAGTCACAAAGCTTAGAACTTTTAGGGAATTAGTAAGTTAAAATGTAAATAGTAACTATGAAGGTCAATTTATCTATGACTTGTAAAACTAAATGTTCTGACACTTTGACCCAGACACAATTCAGAAATCAAATTGTGATCAGGAAAAGTACTGGAGAATTTGCACTTGGTTGAAATAGGAGTATATACAGACCCCTTCAGTTAAACACACATACATGCACATGCACATTTCATAGGAAAATGATTTATTTTTGAAAGCTCAGTACAACCCATTTCACAAACATTTCAATTAACTAAATTTTAAAATCTAAGAGAATATGGTTAGCAGTTATAAAAACTAAGAGGACATAAGTATTAAAAAAGGCCAAAACGTAACAGAAAACATATAAATTATCTAATGATCACCTTTTATTCTTAATTGAATATGTTTCTCACTCCAAAAGTAAAAGGAGCTAATACAAGCAATTCATTGTTAATCTTTTATGTAAACTCATTACCTTGGAAAAGACTCCCATTTTAGCATATTTGAAGTTAATGTATTTTTCTATGTGAGATTTATTAAACAATACATATAGGTGTTTCTGTTTTGAAATAATTGCTTAGTAGCACAGCTTTCACGGTTTTTTCATTTAATAGGGGTTTGGATGAAAAAGACTGCCTCGAACTAAGGAAAAGAAATTACATCTGGAGATAAAAATGAGAATCGTGAAACTTTTTGAATAAAGAAAATTATATTCCACAAATATACTATTATATTTGCAAAGATTCATAATATATTAAGGGTATGTATATTCTAGTCATATCTTATGTAATTAAAATAAAAAAGAAACAAAATATTTAATGTTATGCGGGTGTTTCTTGTTTGTAAAATTCAAATATTCTTGTTTGTAAAATTTAAATGTTTCTGCCTCCTATATTTTATGACCATTTTCTTAGACATTTCAAAGGTAATCATGTTTTATCTTTTTGTTCAAATTGCATTTAATTTTACTCACACATCATCCTTTTCCTAGGCATTTATAATTGAGACTCATTTGCAAAACCCTCCTGATAATTCATTGTCTTTAAATCCTTGCTTTCTCTTGCTTAAACTTTAAGGTAAAAACTAAAACTTCATGAGACTGAATTTCTTTTATCATCTCTTTGGCCCTTAGAGTATTTGTTTTTATGGTATTTTAGGTGTTTGTATCTGTTGGATTTTTACTTTGTATTTTGGATTTAAATAAAGGATTAAAGCAAATTCCATGGAAAATACCTTTATGCAAAGTAATATATCTTGTGGGCTCCGGAAAGACTAAATTAAAGATTTTTAAAGAACTTACTGGGAAGAAAATCAATAAATTCAGTTTTGAATTAAATACAAAGCTTTCAGGAATTCATTGTCACCTCACTTGTGATTCTCATTAGCAACTTGAGTATGGCTAGATCCTCCCCTGGCTCTCCTGCAGCACGTGCGTTATCCTGAAGCTTGAGGGCAGGAGGCACTGAGTTAACTTTTTGTGATGCCTTTGCTTCAGTTGCTGATTTACTCTACTCACAAGAGGACTTGCAAGTCCTCTTTTAAATCTCTCTTAACAACTGCTCCCCGTGATTTCCCCCATGGCTGTAAGCTATGCAGATTTATAGTACTGTGCTCATTTATACACTGTATTTCCTTTTAGGAGTTTTAAATTTCCTATAAGTCGTTAGCATTATTTGTCCCTTTGCTCTTGTATTATGGAGTTAGATGACGAGATGTGATAGGTTATGTTTTAAAAACCTATTCATTATTTATCGTGCTACTGAAATGGAGCATTTGCTATCTTGCTGCAAGTTCTGGTTTATTTAGTACACTCCTAAGTTAAAAAAACTGTTGGAGTTGCTCTTGCCACTACCCATTCGAATAGCTTATTCTTATTTTCCCAGGAAGAAACTCAGAATATCTGAAGAGACAAAATGCTAACAGTTAGTAGTGATGTGTTTTCATGTTTCTTACTCCTTAGAGCTACTGATTAAATAATTTCTGTTCCCACAGGGACAATATCCGATATTCTTGGTATCCATGTCAAGGAAAATGTAAATATACTCAAAATAATTTCCTTATTATATTTCTTCTCTGAGAAGTAATAGTTATTTTTTTTTTAATTTACTAATTGCATAAGTTGTTTGATCTGTCTTCAGTTTGGCAGACAACTTGATGAACCAAATAAGCTCTTGGTATATGTGCTGCAGAGGAAGCTGCTGTATTGAGAAGTGGCTGTAGTTCACTCACACTGTCACAGATGTTATGGAAATTAAAACAGTTTAACCATCTAATCTTTCATGATTGCTTTTATAGAGAAGAAAAATAAGTTTGTTGTTGGTTTTTCTTTTTTTTTTCTTTTCTGGTAGAGAGAGGGAGACAGTTATCAATGGAAATTTCCTTTATAAAGGTAAAGTTCTTCTACAAAAAAGGAACTCCAATTTTTTTTTCCAGATTTTCTCCTGAGTCTGCACCCTCTCAAAAATAATCAGCCCAAAATAATCTTATGCCAGAGCTTATTTTGGGTTGGTATATTTTGCTCCCCTTCATTTTATAAGGAAAGTACTCCAAAAACGTGAACACTGGACTATTTTATAGTGAGATGTATAAAGATTTTAGTTAGAAATATTTAAGACTGGAAAAATTATTACTATCTCCATTGGCTGTACTTATATGTCTCCCATAATCCCAATGCCCCTGTTTCTGATTATACTTTGATAATCTAACATATTACTGATATTTTCATGACTACAGAACCAGGAATGTGACTAGACTGCTTTTCTAACACTAGTAATGGCCATGACATCCTTTCAAACTGACACTTCCCACAACTTAATGCTCTACGTGGCATTAGGCACTTAAAAGCGCATCAGAATCATTCTGAATCATATAGAAATCAATCAATAATTGGACCAAACTTTATCATATTGTATAAGATGAGAAAACTAAATATTCTATTAGGGCAAACTAAGAATTTCAAAATCATATTACATTGATTTTTGAATCAGCTTCTGATAATGGGATTACTAATACGCTTAGTTTTTATTCTTCCAAAATATGAAGTCATATAACATGTCCCCTTTATGTCTGGATCTGTAAAATGTAAGAGCAGAAAATTCTTTCAAAAGCCAGACATGAGCAACCAGAATATTGTATCCTTAGTACAATGAGAAGAAGAATCATTTAAGAGGTACGCTGTGAAAAATATTCTTAGAAGGCATTATTATTCATAAGTATTGATGTCTTATGTCCAAAACAGTAGTTGATGACTCATTTAGGTATATTTTATGTGGCTGTAAAAAGATTTAAAACACAATATCAGCATAATAAATGATCATTATGCAAAAACATCAGTTTTGTAGAAAATAATTTTAAATATTTGAAGATTAACAGAAAAACAATTCTTAAATTGAAACTATATAAGATATGATACTGTCAAATTTAGAAATTACTACTGCTTTAATTAAAATATTTAAGAGTAAGAATTGTTAAATTCATTACTAGGAGGCCGTTAGACTGAGGTGGCTCTACTACCATGAATGAAGGCCTATAAAGGACACCAAAATCTAAGCTTATAAATGCTTCAAGGTTATGAAATCAAAATGCTAATTATGTGAAGTGATGGATGTTAAATGCACTCACTGTAGAAATAATTTCACAACATATACTTAGATCAAATCATTGTTATATAACTTAAACTAATACAATGTTCTATGTCTACTATATCTCAATAAGACTGGAAAAAAAATAAAAACCCTTATTTTTGTTCAGTAGAATGTTCAAATAATTAGAAATATTTATTTGCATTCTATAAATAGTTCTGGAAATGCTAATAGTATGAAATAATTTAGTAGTCAATTTAATCAAATTTACTAATTATATAGAATTCCTAATTTAGTCTTTCTAGTAGCTTTTCTCTTTGAGGTATATATTTGCTCCCTGCATACCCAACTGTCATTTCTACTTCCCCATATCTAATAAATTTGTGAAAGAAATTATGTTCCATGTGTTTGGTTCAAAATAAATACTGTCATTGATGTATGCTTAGATCAAATGACAAATATTTGGTCTTTTTTGTTTTTTCTTCAAGGAAATAATATTAACATACTTTTCCATATTCAGAGAAATGTATTATAGTGCTCTTCATTTCTTATTTAAACTCTTAATTATTTTGCTTGTGGGTGATAGCACAGATAAAAATCCTTTATATAATTAAATTTCAAACTAACATATTCAAAATAAATTAATGTTCTTTTCAAAACATTCCAAATCAGGAATCCAAACAATGAAAGAGAAGTAGTGATTTGCACTAAATAGTTAATTTTTTCTATTTTTGCCTGAGAGTCATATAAAACGTTAGGTTCAATGATCAATTCATTAGTCAGGGGAAAACTTAAGGGGCACCCAATATATCAGACAGATAAATGGGACGTTGAGAACACTGGGGAACCTCATCACTCAACATTGCTTTTGAGGCATCCAGGCAAAACCTTAAAAGGTATTTATTGGTATCATGGATGGACTACCTCTGCTGCATGCCCAGGGTTTCCTATTTAGAATTCATGGACCTGTGCATCTTTTCCGAACTATTCAGTCAGAATGTTGAGAGTGAGAAGAGTTCCAGGAATCTACACCTTTAACAAGCTTTCCAGATGATGTTTATGTCCACATAAGCCAGAGCCTTGGTGGTTTCATGGAGTTGGATTTGGAAACTCAAATTTCATTTAAGCTCTTTATTTAAAAATAGCGGGAAAACAGTGGCCAAGAAATGTTATGTGATTTCTTCAAATTGTCCATGGTAGAGACAAGATTTGAAAAATTGAGTCTTCTACCTCTTGCCTATATTCTAGTACTCTTCCTACTATACCACATGCATTTCAAATCCTTACCATTAGATCTCATTAAAATTACCACTAGAAACCATGTAGAAACTTGTCAATTTGTCACATAAAATATATTAATGTTAAAAACAAAAATTGCATGTGTAATAAGTTTCACATCATGTAAACCATAAAATTATGAATTGAAAATTACTACTGTCTTACAAAATAAGTACTACTACATTTTAAAAATGTTGTTTTTGAACTATAATTAATATACAGTATTGTGTTACTTTTGAGAGAATTACTACATTTTAACGTATACTTGGTATGAAACTTTTTTTTACTTTGTTCTCACATCCTTTGTCCCCCCATCATTTCTCCATTAATTTTGAGAGAAGTGTTAGTAGTATATTTCAACCAAGCATAGGGTGGATTTGATGTTGTTAGTACAAAAGGCTGCAAAGGTAGGTTTGGTTAGGAACTGATGAATATTAACCTAAGGTCTTTAACTTTCCTCCAAAAGCAGTGGGCCATTTTTAAACTGACATTATCTGTCCACCTCCCCAGACTACTCTCTTAGAGATCATTCTGTTATTCTAGTAGTAATATATAGAGTGAATTTGGAAACATAGATTTTGAAAATTTAAACAGTGTATCAGAAATGATAAATTATATGTAATATATTTTCTTCTAACATTCCCATGAGAATCATGGTCAAAAATCTCTATAAGAAAATAAAGAATTTAAAATATAGATGAAGAATTTGAAGAAAGTTAGAATAGTAAACTCATTCTCTTAAGTCATAGAAATTCATAGCCAAATATCTAATCTTTGACATGTCTTCCATTGGCGATTGTGCTCTTTAATCATGCTTAAAACAAACACATGTGATCACCATAAATACTTAATCTGATGATATGTGCATATTTAAAAACACAAGAAATGGAAGAATGAACACACTATGATGATTATATCCCATAGTTATATATTAATTTGAAAATCTTTAAAAATTTAATAAAAAATCAAATTCCAGTAAAATGCTTTTAAATCTATTTTTTTAAAATTAGAATTTGTTTCCTATAAATATATTTTCTCCTATCTAAAACTCACCTTATTCTCTGATCTCTTGGGTAGTTTTGGCTTACATTAGAATATGTTACTCTATATTATATGTAGGTTTTTTTGTCTTTGTTTTTGTTTTGCTATATCTGACTTTATTTATTCAAATAATAAATCAAGATATCTGTGTCAAAACCAGTGCAGTGTAAAATAGACTAAAGATAAGCTTTTCAATCCAATCAATGCTGTCTCCTAAGTACTAAAAATGGGCACCACTGTACATTGATCTATATTGCTGTTAAGATTACTATGGACATTTGTGGAGGCTCCCTCATTGTTTTAATTTCTTCTTAAGTATTCTAAGTTGCTCATCAAGGATTAATGTAAAGACAGAATTATCTAGAATACTATTTTAAGTGCTGAATAGTTTCTAAACTTATGACAGGTCAGAAAAGTCAAACAGACTTGGGTAATTAAGTAATTAAGTGTTTACTCCATACAAGATAAATGACCTCTATTCCGGGGGTAGGGGTGGGGGTGGTAACAGTCAACACCAGAAGGGAATTTAATTCAACTAGAATCTGGTCAGAGAGGGAAATATCAATCATTAGGGGACAGACAGCTGGGAATTTTGGCCCCAAAATTTCATGGTAGGGATTTGTTTTATTGTTCAAAATAGGCATTGACTCTTTCATATCACTGAATGTTTATCAGCCTTTCAAATGTTCATTTCTTCATTCATTCAACTAATTATTAAATGCCATGCACTGTACCATTCATGTATATAATAACATAGCACCAACTGTAGTCCCATATCTCCCTGAGAGAGGGAACCCCATGTATATATGTTCCTTGCAATGAAGTCAGTCAATTATAAAATATATGAATATTTATTAAAAATATTAATACTGTAAATAACTCCATAATCAACTATTATGGGGCATATTAAATATTAGACAATATGCCAACCAATGTACCCACATTGTTTCACCTACTGTATTAGCAGAATAGAATAAGCAAAAAATTGGTGCCATTGCTTGAAATCAACTTTATAACATAGTGACAGTTGACTAAAATGTTTAATATTTACTGTAATGATATTTCAAAACTCTAGGTTTTCCTAATAATTGAGAGAATCCGTGTTTTAATCACAAGGGAAATTTTTTGAAAAAGCTGAACCATTTAGATCCTTCATCATCTACAAGTGACCATAATTACTTACATTTTACTCTTGTATTACATTTACATAATGATTTAAATGCCATCTTATTTAGATTCCTTGGGGAGAAGCATTCATGAATAAAAGGTAAGTTTGAATATGCATTTACTTAAAAATCAATAATAAGTACACTAGATGTTTTCTCACAAGCTATGCCTTTCCAGAATGGAGATAAATACATTCCACTAACATTTTCTTGAAATGAGCAAGTATTCCAGAGTCCTGGTGCTTTAATTACTTCCCTCTTGGTCTATATCTGGTTCACTTTACTTTTTTCTGAGAGGAATGAGAAGTAACTACCAGAAAGTTGAATTCATAAACACAAAGGCAAAATAATGCAAAAAGGCGCCAGAACTTGAACATTAGACTCCTTAAGGAGAGAGAGGAAGGATAATAAAAGACTGTTAATGAATGTTTTGTATTTGCAGCCAACTCTTAATTACCTCCACTAATGAATAGGAGCAGAGTGATAATAAGCATATCAGAAATCATTCATATTTGGCTTTGGAATGCCATTTCTTGTACCAAGTTAGCATTCCTAATTATGTTTCACTAAGTATGACTTAAGAATTAATTTGTAATCTGTGAACACTCAAGTTTTTAATGTCAGGAGGAGGCTGAGAAACATCCTGAAGGACAAGGAGTCAATCCAAATTTCCATATTTACTGTGAGTAATCCTTATAAGGAAAAATTGTCTCAGTGCTATCTCTGGGCAACACAAATTCCCCGGATGATCCATAATAGGATGGGTAAGCATCTGGAATCTTATATTTTCATAAAAATATTCTGCACAGTTATTATTAAATTTATTCCGAAGTATTGTAGACGTTAGCTGCTGTTTTTAACGGGGTCTCATCTTTCATTATACTTTTGTACTTTATAACTTTCATGCAGAAAATTGTTTTATACTATTATGTATTAGTTTTATCCTCAGCATGATTACTGTATGGCTTTTATTACTCCCAAAAGTTTTTCCAATGAATTTTCTGTTTTCTAAGCATAAAATCACATCAATTACAAATAACGATCTTTGTTTTCTCCCTTCTAATTTTTTTTGTTATTGATTCCTTCTCTAATGGCATGACTGCTACTTCCATAAAACAATAATATATGGATGAGAGAAGCAATTTTTATTGCTTCAAAATCAGTGGGAATAGTTCATTATAAAATATTAATTTAAGTAATTTTTTATTAAATTACAACCTACTTGTAGAAGAGCTAGGGGAGCAAAAGTGCACAGCCCGATGAATTTTCATGAAATGAGCATCTTCCTATTTATTACATGGTACAAGATAGTGAAGATCACAGGCTGCCTTAGAAGCCCACCCTGGGTCTTCCCAGAAACTGTCTAAGGCAAGGCCAATCGTTATCCCAACTTGACTGTCTGTTGTTTTTCACAAATGTGAAAATGAGACATTTTGCTTATTGTCTGGCTTCTTTTCCTAAACATTATCTTGGTAAATTTTTTTCATATTTTTTGAATAATTATAGTTTTAAAAGACTGTTATTGTTGTATACTATTCCATTATTTGGATACAGATACTCAGTATTTTAGGCTTTATTTAAAAAGCAGTTATAGATATCCTTATCTTTTTGGTATGCATATATATATATATATATATACACACACATTCCTATATATATAGGACATTAGTGTCATATATATATATATATATATATATATATATATATATATGCATGCCTATAATCAAATATCATGTGTGAATAGTGCTAATGTTATTCCATCTTTTTCATATCCCCCCCCCAAATTTTAACCTTTTCTTTTTTTTTTTAAGATTTTGTTTATTTATTCATAGAGACACAGAGAGAGAGAGGCAGAGACACAGGCAGAGGAGAAGCAGGCTCCATACTGGAAGCCCGACGTGGGACTCGATCCCGGGTCTCCAGGATTACACCCCAGGCTGCAGGCGGCGCTAAACCACTGCGTCACCGGGGCTGCCCTAACCTTTTCTTTTCTTCCCTTATTGCATTGATTAGATCTTCCATTACAATGTGGTATATTATTATGTGATAGTGAGTACTGTCGAGTCACTCATGTTCTCAGGGTGGAAACTCAGCAATTTGTAGATACTCTATCAGAGCAAAGACGTTGCCATCCAACCCAATTTGCTAACAGTTTTATGATGGAATAATATGGCAGCTATAAAATATTTTTCTGCAACTATTAACATGTTGATATGATTCTTCATATCTATTTGTTAATGGAGCAAATTAAATCACTCTTGCATTCTTAGGATAAACTATGTTTCTTTTTATATATTGCTAAATTCAGTTTGCTATTATTTTGTTTAGGATTTTAGTACCTGTGTTTGTGAGAGAGATTAGTGTCACATTTCTTTCTTATATCCTCATCAAGTTCTGGTACTATTTGTGCTGGTCTTATAAAATGAATATAATTTTCTATTATTTTATTCTCTAGAAGAATCTGTGTTAGAGTCATTTTATACCTTTCTTAAAGATAGGAAAAAAATCATCTTTGAGTCCATCTGGACTTCCATTTTTTATTGATGGAATTTTATAACAACAGATTCCATTATTTTATATTTTTAATTTTTTAAAGAAGATTTTATTTATTTGAAATAGAGAGAGGATGAGAGAGCATGATCAGGGGGGAGGGTAGAGGGAAGGGAAGAAGCAGACTCCCTGCTGAACAGGGAGCCAGGTGTGGGACTCGATCCCAGGACCCTGAGATCATGACCTGTGTAGAAGGCAGACACTTAACCAACTGAGCTACCCAGCACCCCAGATTCAGTTATTTTAACAAAGAGCTATTTATATATTCTAGATCTTTTTGTGACAAGATGATAAATCTTATAAAGAAATTGGTTCATATTAACAGTCAAATGTATTATTGTATAATCCTAATTTTTATAATCTTTGAATTGTACTGAGGATCTACAGTTATGTCTCCTTTTTTATTTCCTGATATTGGTAGCTTGATTTTTGTGTCCTTATAGTCTTGGAACGATATTGCTGAGGGTTTAATGACTTATTTATTGCTTTTATAAATAATTTTTGGATTTGCTGTACTCTATTGTATATTTGTTCTGTCCCATTAATATTATTTACTTTCTTCTATATCTTGTGTGAGATTTTCTGTTTTTTTTTCTCTAGATTTTTGAATTCAAATATTAGATTACTGATTCCTTGACTTTCTTCTTATCTAAAATAGGCATTTTGACTCAAAAATTCTAAGTGTGAGGCAGGAAACCATCAAAATCTTAGAGGAGAACACAGGCAGTAACCTCCTTGACATTAGCTGTAGCAACTTCTTATGAGCTGGGTCTCCTGAGGCATGAAAAACAAAAGCAAACAAAAGCTACTGAGACCTCATCAAGATAGAAAGCTTCTGCACAGCAAAGAAAACAATCAACAAAACTGAAAGGCAACCTTTGGAATGAGAGAAGACATTTGCAAATAATATATCTGATAAAGGATTGGTTCAAAAATCTATAAAGAACTTATAAAAGTGAACATGTGAAAACCAAATATTCCAGTTAAAAATGGGCAGAAGGTGAATAGACATTTTTGCAAAGAAGACAAACAGAGGGCTAATAGATACATGAAAAGATGCTCAACATTACTGATCATCAGGGAAATACAAATTGAAACTACAATGAGATATCACCTCACACCTGTCAGAATGGCTAAAATTAACAACACAGGAAACAGGTGTTGGTGAGGATGTGGAGAAAAGGGAACCCTCTTACATTGTTGGTGGGAATGCAAAGTGGTACAGCCACTGTACAGTATGGAGGTTCCCCAAAAACTTAAAAATAGAACTACCCTACCATCCAGCAATTGCACTACCAGGTATTTACCCAAAGAATACAAAAATACTAAATCAAAGTTATATATGCACTCTGATGTTTAATAACAGCTTTATCGACTATAGCCAAATTATGGAAGGAGCCCAAATGTTCATTAAATAATGAATGTGTAGAGAAGATGTGGTGTATATATACAATGGAATATTACTCAGCCATCAAAAAGAATGAAATCTTACCATTGCAACAATGTGGTTGGAGCTAGAGTATATTAGGCAAAGGGAAAGAAGTCAGAAAAAGACAAATACCATATTATTTCACTCATGTATGGGATTTAAGAAACAAAACAGAGGAACATGGCGGGGGGGAAGAAGAGAAAGAGAGGCAAACCAGACTCTTAACTATAGAGAACTATAGAGATTGCTGGAGGGGAGGTGGGTGGGGGATGGGTTAAATAGGTGAACACTCCTTTGTCTGGACCTGAGTAAACTCCTTAGCATTTAACCATGTGTTTTCTGTGGTTGAAGGTATTCTGATTTCTTGGCTTTTGAATGATACTTCCTCAAGGTTTTCCTGTTACCTAATTGGTCACTTTTTATCCTTCACTCCTGGTATTTCCTCTTTTTAAATCAAGCCCTCTTTCTCTTTTCTCCTGACATTCTTTCCCTTGTTATTTTTAAACTAAACCTTGAATGTTAGCGTCATTTTTATGCCAGTGGTTCACACAATCATATCTTTATCCCTAAATTCTTATCCAGAGACCACTATATTCAGCTGCCTGTGTGCTATTTCTTGATTATTTATAGTGAACTGCCTATTTTAAATATCTCCTTACATGTTCCAAAATAAACTCTTGCATTTCCCCACCTCAAAACTGCTCTCTACTCCCAATTCTTCTTACTTAAGTAGAGTGGGGTTTCCTCGGTGCCAGTACCAGATGCTCAGGCCAAAAACCTAAATGTCATATTTAGGTCCCTTTGTCATCATTACTTACTTCAAATCCTTTAGCATACTAGGCTATTTTATGTCTGAAGTATAACAAAAGTATTAAATTTCCTTAGTGAATTCTAATGTCATCAAAGTGAAATGTCATTGCCACATAAGCTGTGCAGATATTACCTCACCATTTGCCTTACTCTAGACCCTTCTAATTCAGTGAACATGGGATGAAAAAAAAAAAAAAAAGTGATTACCTTAAAAAACTGAAGGAATCATATCATTTGCTACTTAAAATATTTGGTGATTTTCAACTGCAAGTAGAAAAAAGCCCTACTTATAAAGAGACCTAAAGGTTTAGCTGTTTAATGATTTTAGTCTTTTTCCATCAAGCTTTCCCTTACTTCGCCTGATCTGTGTATCTTTTTAAAAAGCAACTTCTTGCTTTTTTTAAATTATTTTCTTTCTTTCTTTTTTTCTTTTCTTTTCTTTTCTTTTCTTCTTTTTTTTTTTTTTTTAAGATTCTGTGTATTTATTCACGACAGACAGAGAGAGAGAGAGAGAGAGAGAGAGAGAGAGGCAGAGACACAGGCAGAGGGAGGAGCAGGCTCCATGCAGGGAGACCCATCCGGGACTGGATCCCACCACTGAGCCAAAGACAGATGCTCAACTGCTGAGCCACCCAGGTGTCCCAACTTCTTGCTCTTTAAGAGTGTGAGGACATAGCAAAAAGATGGCTATCTATGAACCAGGAAGCTGGTCTTCACCAGACATATCTCCTTGCCCTGGACTTTGTAGCCTCCAGAATTATTTGATTCTATTCCCCTCAGTATCTGGCAGACCACTGTGAAGGTGTGTCACCTTCCCCCTTCCCATGAGATGACTCAAGATCTAGTAGGTCTTCTGATTATCGGTTTTGAATATGAAAGTCTTCTATATGAATGTTGGCCTCCACTTTGGAAACCCAGCAAATCAGCCGTCTTCTCTTGCCTCAGTTCCAGCAGCTTCTGAGGCAGAGAGCTCCTGAGGAAGCTAGAAAGAGATGGATTCTAATGCAATCATTGAAAAAGTCTCCACAATTGGTCAACTTTGGGCAAGAACTTACTGGAATCCTTTTGTCTTACCAGATGATGAGAGCCAAAAAGTTCAAAATGGTGTTCATGTTGTTCAATTAACAAAGAACCACACAATTCTGGAGAATCACAACTAACTCCTTGACATGGGAGTTGTTACCTCAAATACTTTTGGCATTTAGAGTGGCTATAAAAGAAGTAGGTCTTTTTTTCTCAAGGTTTTGGGTATGTACCTGCAGATTGCCATATTGGTTTGTTTAAAAACATGGTTTTATAATTTCTGTCTGAACTCAAAGAGAATCATCTTGCTGGAATTAACAGAGAAAACGCAAACTATGAAATTCTTGAGACACACATCTGATTATGAGGAAAAGAAAATTATAGGATGTTGTTAATGGGATCTTAAATAAATGGGCTCAAGCACTTTGGAGAACAGGTTGGTAGCACTATGCAACTATTTTTTCTTATAGGTTAAGATAACATAAAAAGAACTGTCCATAAAGAGAAAGCTCAATCTCTATATATAGAGAGAGATAAATAAATTAAGTAATGGTGGTTTATTACAGGGTGGAAAGCTAAAAGAATTTGAAGAATCAACTCTTTTCTTTGCTTACAAGCCTTTACATCTTTTGTTTCTTTCCTAGAAACATTTATCCTCCCATTGTTGGATCATTCTTATTTTTTAATGATCTTACCTCCAAAAATAATCTTTTTCTAAAGCTCTCTGTAATCATTCTGTTTATTACCCTGGCAGTTTATATTTTCTCAGTTACATTTACCAAAACATATGGTTATTGTAGTTATTTTTTTGACTGCCTGGTCTTCATCAGTGTATATCCAGTACATTCATACTGGAATGTGAATTCCATTTGACCAGAATCCATGTGTCTTCTGCATTTTATTCCAGTGCCAAGAAGGAACACCATAATTACTTAGTGAATGCATTGATAAATAACTAAATATGAATATTACCTGGAATAAAATTTAAATATTTATCAGTAATTAGTTCATTTCTGGAACCTATGTTTCCAAGGCTAATTTGAATATACTTTCTCTAATATCTGTTAAGTATTTTATTTAAGTGCATCAGTCCTGAAATAAGTTCTATTCTCAGGAGCCATTATCATCTCAGTACTTCCTTAATCCATTTTTCCCATCTGTAGTCACTTAAATCATTTGTAGCTCTTGTCCATGTTAAAAAATTTGGTAACAGCTATATCTGTTCTGTCCTGTGTTGTTTATAGCTATGATATATTTGTCTTCAGTCTGTTTCACTCTATTTTAAGTCTCCCATTTCATCTCATTGTTTTGTTTGGTTATATAAATTTTGGCTCTATTATATTGAATTTATGTAAAGGTCTAAATTTTCCTATAGCTTGAAACATTTGTAGACTTCAGTGAAAAACCTTCCATTTCAAAATGGGTCTTCAATTCTTTTTTTTTTTTTGCTATTTTTTTCATTTGACTTATATAATATCTTTGTGTAGATGTCATGTGATTAATTGACTTGCATCTAATATGACTAACTCAATGACCCTTAGTCCATTTTCCATATTATGTGAATGAAACTATCAATTATAATTCAATTCTTTTATTTTGGATGACATATTTTTTGTTCCGTTTGTTTTTCTCTATCCTGAAGGAGGGGTGTTTGGATATGGGTATGTTTGAAGAGCTATCTCAGATTGCATTCTGGGTTAGTTTCAACTGTCTAACAGGATTCCTCTTGAAAAAAATTTTAAAATGTATTTATTAGAGAGAAAGCAAGCAAGTAGTGGGAGGGAGAGGGGCATGCAGACTCCATACTGAGCACAGAGCCCCACCATGGGGCTTGATCCCATGACACCAAGATCATGACCAGAGCTGAAATCAAGAGTCTGAAGCTTAACCAACTGAGCACCCCTAACAGAATTCCCTTCCTATGTTCTTTTGCTCTTTTATGTTTGGGGGTACTCTAGGGTTTTGGATTATTTGACTAATTCTGTATGATACACTTTGATACCAACAAGCCTCACATACTCAAATGATCACTCTAATTCACTCTGGTTTTCAGAGCCTGTCCATTTTTTATTAATACTTGCAGAGATATGTGTAAGTAATGTCTCCATTGCTATTATTCCACATTTGGGAGCAGAATTCCACCCCCCCCTAGGGCTTTCTTTCTATATCTCTCAATCTGGTAGCTACTACAAGGGGTTTATTACTTCAACTTATGTTTTTTCTCCTGTTAACACCTGGGTAAGTGTGTGGTTAGTTCTGAGTAATTTTTATTATTCTACCCTTATTTTATAGACTTTATGTCACTTAAAATATATAACCTGAAGCCTCAACTGAGATAAGGGAGATGAAGGGTAGACCAGTGTAGACAAGTTAAAGCAAAGGTGTCACAACCAGCCTCCTTGACTTCAGATTTCAATTCTACCAATTACTAGCTGAATAAAATATTACCCTCAGCTTGTTAGCAAGATGTAGTCAAAAGACCTACTCACAAATCTTTCTGAGCATTTCTTTGTTAATAAGTATAAAGTGAGTACATTTGAATTTGTAGGAGTGTCATGTTCCTCACAGGTATATTCAATAATCATTTAATTATAGCAGTTGCTGTAGTGAACATCCATAGTAAGAATAGAAAAAGGCAAGTCATAGGTGTTTCTAGGAGGCCAAGTATGTAACTTCAAATGGTGGAGGAGGTGGTTCTGAAGAAAAAAACTTTCTATTATCTAGACTTTACTTCCTCACACCTAGAAAATGTTGCAGTATCATCCAAAGAAGACAGAACGTGGTGAGCTTTAGGTTTTGAAGCCAAAAGCTGAAAGGACAAGTGCTTGCCAAGCAAAGGAAATAACCAAATTGGTGCAAGATTTCTGGAGGTAATCAACTTTAGTATGATTATACAATGCCTCAGTTTGCTTTCCATCATACTCTGAAGCACATAGCTTGAAATTTTAGTTGGTTCCTTCTTAAAAAATGAGCAGTAATCAGAAGTAAACACAGATGGACACCTACATAAAAAGAAGCAAAAACCCCACAAAAAACCACATTAAAATATGAAAATGGGAATCAGGAATAGGTAGCCAGACAACAAAAGGTGTTGGCTAGACAGTAGAGTAGGAGGCAAAACAAGAGCTAACAGAATTCAGGAAGAAAATATAAAAGAGGCCTTCAGGAAAAGTAAAGACTACCTTAGTTGTAGTACAATGGAGAATGAACAGTGTGGTTAGCACAATACAGTGCATGAAAAAGAGGCATATGAAAACTATCACTCAAACTAAAAGGAAACAAAAATAAACAAAAGGTATGAGGGAGAAAGTGATAGGTATAGATTGCGAAGAAAACTCATCAAATAGTTATTTGGAGTCCTCAAAGAAGAAAACTAAGACAATGGACTTAAACCCATTTTAAGGAAACTTTCTGGAAAAATAAAAAAGAACATTTGAAACTACATATTTAAGTAGCAGACATGTGCCAGAGGAAATTAAATTGAAATAGTTAAAAATAAGAAAAAATAATGAGTGAATTTATTAAAATTTAAACAGAAACAAAAACTTGTATCTTTTGAGCAATAAAGGTGGGGTTTTTTTTCTTTTTTTTTTTTTTTTTAATGAAGTCCCTCTTAGTAAAGGACACAATGAAGGTGTTAATAGATTTCTCCCTAGCAACATTCAATGCAAAACAAGGGAGCCACACCTAGTAGACACTCAAGGAAGAAAAATCTGAGACAGAGCTTTTACATCAGCAAGTTTCAGTGAAGTTCATATTTTTAGGACATTTGTTTTAGAATCCAAATGTAAGGATAACAGTGTCAAAAGATAATGTAAATGGATGGAAGAGGGGAGAAGGTGGAAAGTAGAATAAGCACACCAACTGTATTAAATAAATTTAAATTCAAAAGATTCTCCTAAGGTACATTGTAAAAAATAATACAGTCAGACGTACAATGGTTCAACTTATGACTTTTTGACTTTACAATGGTGTTAAAATGATAGGGATTCAATAAAACTTGAATTTTGAATTTGGATCTTTTCTTAGGCTAGTGATATGTGGTACAATCCTGTCTCCTGATCTCAGCTCCCAGGTGGCCACGAGATCTTGAGGGTGAACAAGAGATACGCTTAAAGTCATTGCGACCCATACAACCATTCTGTCTTTCATTTTCAGTACAGTACTCAGCAAA
The DNA here is from genome assembly GCF_018345385.1 of Vulpes lagopus. Taxonomy (NCBI): domain Eukaryota; kingdom Metazoa; phylum Chordata; class Mammalia; order Carnivora; family Canidae; genus Vulpes; species Vulpes lagopus. The sequence goes on along the minus strand of NC_054842.1, from coordinate 41,520,711 downwards.
TTATAGGAGATATCCAGCAGTTTATTGTGAAACGGGCTTTGTGTGAGATAATTCTGCCCAACTATATGTCAGTGTGAGGGTTCTGTGCATGTTTAAGGTAGGGTGGGCTAAGTTATGATGTTCAGTAGGTGAGGTGTATTCAATGAATTTTTGACATGATATTTTCAATTTAGCATAGGCTTATTGATGTAACCTCTCATAATTTGAGGAAGATTTGTAGTATTGATTTTTAAAACTGGATACTGAGAAGAGATAGGGAAGGAAGATTACTTAAGTTCTTCAAATCATTGTTCATAGTATGTATCTAATGAACAGTACTTTAAGAAAACCCAGGATTTATACAATAATAAATATATAGGCATATTTTATTGTTTTAAGATTTTATTTATTTGAGTGACAGTGAGAGAACAAGAGAGCTTGAGCATGAGCAAAAGGTGGGGCAGAGGGAGGAGCAGAGCAGGGAGTCCAATGACGGGCTCCATCCCAGGACCCTGAGATCATGACCTGAGCTGATCAAGAGTCTGACGCTTAACCGACTAAACCACCCAGGTGCCTCAGGGCATGTTTAAAAAAAAAAAAAAAAAAAAAGCCTTCCTAAGTACCAGAAAAAGTACAGTCAAATGCAGAGGAAAACAGGCCACATAGTAAAAGACTACAGAAGCAAGAAAACAAAATAGCTCTTAACTTGAATACAAAGAAAATTGCCTCTAAATATAGCAAATATTTTTTAATAAGAACAGAAACTTTACTTTCTTATTATACTCAAGTTAGGTTCTGATTAATATATGAATACATATTTGATAATTAATCATACTATCTTATATTCAGTTTATGAAGTACTCTGATTAACTGACCATCTGTCTGTTTTTCAGTAGAAAACTGTATTCAACTATTTTATTGGCCTTTAATTTAAATAGCAGATGTCCAGCTAGAATGACTTGTGTTCTCAGTGATTTATGTACTGTTATTAAAAATCTTTTAAAAAAATTACTTGAGGGAAAAAGAACACATAATTTGGGACCATAAAATGAGTAGGTCCATAAGTATAAATACTATTTGCATGTTATAAATGGTGAACAAAAATTACTTACTTTAAAAAGTAAAAATAAATTGCATTATATATTGAAACCCACGTTATTTTGACCTCTTATGTATATGATAGTCTTATAGATAGTCACACAGGCATATTTAGAGGATTTCTTGATATTTAAATAAAAATAAAATTTAACTATTCTCAATTGCACTACTTACTGAGGGACCAAGGGCCATCTATTTAGCCATTGTAAATCTCAGGTTTCTCATCTATAAAATGGAAACAATAATATCTACCTAATTGATAAAGTAGGACACACAAAATTTGGCAATTGCTCTTTTAAAAATAATGATTAATCACTGTATGAAACAGCTAACTTCTACTCCTTGGTAGAGTTTATATGTAAGTATAAACATAAATCACATGCATTCAGTTGTTCATGAAAGCCATGAGAAAATAACCTTTCAAATTACGATTTTTAGGTATCTGTTCAAAAATCATTCCACACTATATTGCACTTTCACTTATTTTCACACTTCACAGCTTTCTATGAGTGACAGAGGAAGATTAATAGTAATATTATTAAACATAACAGCTTGCTGGGTACTCTCTGTGTGCAGTACTTTAAAATGTTTTCCATGTAATACATTTAATTCTAATTGTGAGATTCCATGATTATCCTTCTTACTACTGATGAGGAAACAGAGAAGAAGAATGCTGAGGAACTTTCCCACGGTTATGCACCAAGTAAGGGATAAACTAGCTTGTGACAACATAAACACACTTACTGCAAAGCTCTCATCCTTAGAGACTTGTCTCTGTTGAGAAAGGAATAAAGAAAGATACTGAACTTGTGGATCTAATGGGTTTTAGTAGCAGATATATTTTTAGGAAATGCAGACTGATCACTTCAATACCTGAGGCAAGTTACATCAAAATTAGGCAGTTTGTCAAAAAATTCATGTCAGTGAATGAATATCCCTGAGAACTCTCTATTTATCCTTTCTCCTCCCCCAGACTTAGACTATTTTAGATTCACAAAAAAATCTCATAGGAGAAAGAGGACTTACCTAAAAATAGCCAAGTAATAGTCTAGACACTGATAGTCCTGGTTAACTTAGGAAGTGTGTGTCTTTGACATTATGTAACTTTAAGCTTTAGTTTTATCATTTCTGAAATGGAAAAGAGCTAGTCTCTAAAAAACGTCTATTTATCCTTAAATCCTATAACTTAAACATATGACCTATAGGAACCAGGGAATAAAATAAGCTTTGCTATCCTAATAACATCCATATCAAATACATTTTTCAACAAATGTGTAAATTTAAGAATGCAACTTAATTAATTTGAAAGGAAAGCAAATTAAGTTATTTGGTCTTGTTTCACAAGTTTTTTGTAGCTTCTCTAAAACTCATCACTTAAATACTGGAGTTTCTCTGGATTCTGTGGATCTAGATCTTTGCCTTCAGCACCTTCTCCTTGGGTGATTTGTTTAATTTGCATATAATTTGTTTTATCCCCCAAACTTCAAACTGTAAGTCTGTCTTGTGAATTGAAGATTTGGCCATGCAGGAAATTCCTCACTGCCCCATAAACATCTCCCAAGTTTTTGAAACCTCTCAGATCAGATACTGCATCAAATACTGAATGCAGAAGCCACACCAGTTATTTTCACAGTGATCATTTAATCGAGTGCATTTTCATATTGGAAGATTGAAAAGACAAAGTACTGAGGTAATATAGAGATAGGAAATGTACGAGCAGCTGGCACCCCAGGGAAGTATATAATAATAGTTCATAAACAGGCTAACGTGAAGTCAATGGTAATAGAAATAAGTTGAAAGGTGTGTAGGAGGTAGAATTTAAAAGAGCTTGGTATTTCATTGGATGTGGGGTGAGAGAAAGACAAGGTACAGGTATGGAAAAGATGTCTAGGTTGGCTTTAGAAACTTCTCATGCATCACTGAGAGAGGAGCAGGTATTTGCATCTGCTTCCATGCAAAAGAGTTTCAGACTTTCAGCAGTCCCAGGCTACCCAGGTATCCCTATTCCAAATCCCACCTCCAGTGTCCTAAATCTCATGTGGACTCCGAGGGAGGCGGCGAGTTCAATGTATATAATACTGTAACCAGCACAATTAAATTTTGGGTTTGATTTCCAGCAAAGTTCTCCTGTATTTACAAGACAGGGTTATTTTAGACCCACCAATTAAGCTCTCTGGTTCCTTGATGTTGACTTAAACTGACAGTTTAGAGCCCTAAGCTATTTGTTTTATTTCTATTAGTTTTGTGAAGTTAGAAATAACCATTCTACCTTTAGGCTTCTGGTTTCTAAAGGCATAAAAGGACCTCCTTTTCCTCTGTAATTAAAAAAAGAGTCAAAGGAGACCAGAGATTTATGAGAAGGGGGCTACAGTTAAGGGTTGTAATCATTTATAGAAAATATTTTTATTCTAAATTAGTATTTCTAAAAATATATAAAACAATACAAACATTTGAAAAATTCATTATTATGTCTTATATTATTTCTTGAACACCATGCCACAAAAGTCTATTCAACTAGGCATGAGATAATAGGATGGTTTAATTGAGAAATGTGCTACATATTTTCTATTACTGAAAATAATTTTATTGATATAATATGTTGATCGCTGTTACCAAAATGATAGCCATTTCTCTTTTTTATGATTCTTATATTTTTATTTAACCATACTTATATATATTTTTTAGCCTTCTCAAATTACCTTCAGGAACACTTGCAGTAAAAATTTTATCTTTGTGAATCTTTTTCTCATTCTTTGTCATGTATGCTTTATCTAGCTGGACGGCACATATATCAGTTCCTTTTAAAAGAATGATTATAACAAACTAAAGTTAGAAATGTTGGATTTTAAAAAATGGCATTAGAATTGGTTAGACACCTATCCTGATGGTGAAAGTAGAATTTCAGCAGCAAAAGTGATCTTCTCCTATAAAGAATCACTGAGAGCAGACAGTAGGGATCGCTAAGTAAGAGAAGTGATATAAAGGATTCTTTTCGGATATGATAAATCTGAATTACCTTAATTATGTAGCACATTTTCCTGGTATACCTCAGCTGTTAGATTCCCATTTCTCATCTTTACCCACTTAATTAAACATAATGACATGGTTTTCCATAGGTTTCAGATACTATTACCCAATTGTAGAAGAAGAAATCAAAGATTAGAGGATTATGTAATTTAACAAAGCTCAAGCCATTTCAGTGGCAGGGCATGAAATATAGGTACATTACTCCAATTCCTTTTACAAACCCAGAGGACAAATAGGCACTTTTCAAATAATTTGGATGACATGAACTTACTGAAGTTTATGATAAAATAATAGACTCTATATAAGTAAAAAATACAGCAATATTTTTTGAAATGCAGGAAGATGAGAATGTTTTAAAATGAACTACTAATTAAATGTCATTCATGTCCCTATTTTCCTTATGTTGAAGATGCATAAAGAAAAAATCAATAAAACATTTTAAATAAGCCTCCTATCATTCTTTAACCCATATCAGGACTCTAAATTAATTATTTGCCCCTGTATTAGTCAAGAGTTGTCTTCCATAGCTTTGTGCTAAGGAATTCTATCTTTGGTGGGATTCAAGAGGGCCCAAATACAATGTAGGCCCCGGACATACAATGTGGTTCTCTTCACGGAGCAAGTATTCCTCAAATTAAGCATGCATTCAATTGATTTGGAGGACTTGTTAAATCACAGGTAGGCCCCACCTCCACTTTTCTGACTCTCTAGATCTGGGGCCAGAAAATTTACATTTCTAACAAGTTCCCAGGTGATGCTAATGCCTTGGATCATAATTTAAACACTACTACACTAAGTGGTAACAAAATTCACCCTAGCCCTCAACCAATGGCCATATCCACTGACCCATTCAGCCTGATTGGAAACAGAAGACTGAATTAAAGCAACCAATTGAAATATCATCTCTATTGTGGGCAAGGTGACTCTGGATTAATATATTTTGGAAATATTTCTCTTTCTTAATATGGATCTAGAATAGATGACATCATTGTGGAATCTTTTTTGTTTTTTGGGTTTTTTTTGAGGTGTTTGTGGATATATGTGTATGGAAAATAGAGAAGAATCCAAAACCACTGGCAAGGTGACCAAGAATCTAGGAAAGGCATATTTAATCCTTACTCTCACAGAAAGACAGTAAAGGAGTATTTATGTGCCTAAAATCACCCAGGAATATACAGCAGCATTAATCCATATCTACCTTTTAATGTTATTCGGTTTGGGAACATCAAGAAAGTTCTAACCGTGGTAACTAGCTGGGAGCTAATACCTGCCCATGCTCTGCTCTCCAATCCCCACAGGCAGGCATTTTACTAGCTTATATAAGCAGGAACCTTGCTTGGAGTTGGAGCATTGAATTCATCACCCTTTTCTCTTACCTCACGTGAGATGAATGCTAAGGCAAGGCCAAACTCTGAGGAACAAGAAATTTTTCCTAACAAGATGGAGGTGATCTCTGTGGAAATGTGAATGAGGAAGAGCCTATATCTCGAGAGCTTCAGGTAAAGGACAAATTTTAGGAACTTGAGTATTCCTAAGAGATTAAGTCATTTAAATGTATGACTTTTATTGATACTCTTTTCTGTTTCAGTATGTGGACACACATTGGTAGAGTGAATTTAAATTAAACTAATTTATCATAACCCACGGGACTAGCCAAAGAGGCAAAAGAGTCCCTCTGTCTCACACAGAGGTAATCCATCATTCCTTGTTTTTCCATGTGAATTTGACCCTCATACTGTTGGCCTAGTGGCACCCTGTGTTTCTAGTGTTTAAAGATTACTTTTTCACACACCTCTTGTCTCCCCAAATTGTAAACCAGCTGTTCATCTTGTGTTCCCACAAAGTAATAGATATCTGTTCTGATACTGAAGAGAAACTAACCAGGTTGGCTCTACTAAAGAAAAATTACAGTTTGTTCACTCCTCAAAGGTGTTGTTCAAGAGAAGTGTTGAACTGACTCAATTTTGCATTAATGCTGACTTCAAACTGAGGTCTTGTTTACAACAAATTTCTAGTCTGTTTAGGATACTCTTTACATCAATTGCAATTTGCCTCAGGTGCTTGGAACTCAATAAACTTTGTTATAGAAAGCTTCAGTGTAGATTGGTTTTTCCTGTGTAGTAAGCAGCTGCCACGTAGAGAAGAAAAAAACAAGATAAACTCCCTGATTTCCAAATATAATTTTTTAAAAAAAGTATAAAGTAAAGGAGAAGTTGCATGCTAATGACATATTTAAAATCCCGATATTCACTTTGGGAGGAAGGCTTGTACAGAGATAGAAAACACGACTTGGAAATCAGGTTGATTCAGATATTATGTGTGATTCTTTAGTCCTGTGAAATCATCCAATTTTTCAATGAATGATTTTATCATCTCTTGATAACTCTTGCTCAAGTATTGTCTTTCACTGAAAGTTGTGAAATGACCATTTTTTAAATTAAATAATTTAAAAGGTAAAGGTTATTACCAGGCATTCTCTTATTCCCTCATAAAAAATTATTAGATTTTATCCTACAAAATAGTTTGAAATTATAATACTGCTCTTATTGCTAATATTAAAAATATTTAATAGGTTTTAAACTTGTTTTATATGTTTTTTAAAAATGCTTATTTATAGTCAGCAGAAGGGGTATATTTGGACTTTTTTCAATTTTTCCTAATGAAAATGCAGAATTGTGAATATATTATCTCTTGCTTTTGAAGGGAAATCTTCAAAGTTGAGTGTCATAAATGTAACTGATAGATAAAAGGTAAATATATAATTGATAAATATATGATATGATACAATATGATATACATATACTTTCCCTTTGACTCTCCAGTGTTGATTTTAGGGGAAAAAAAATTTCCTCTGGAAGCAAAATCTTGTTGATATTATCTGCATTCCTCCAATATCTGATCCCAACTATATGTATTCCTCTCTTGGTACAGTTCTTGCACTATATTTTTTGTGATGTTCTCTGTGGTGTCAGTTATTTCCTCACTTCCATGTAAATTAAAATGGTACAGTATATGCTGTCTCTTAGATATGTTATTGGTCTGGGCTCTGGGTAATTTTACTTGATCTGTATTGATCTGTATGTTTACTGGGAGAGATTTAAATTGCTAGATACCATTACCCTGGAGGGTGCCCTCATTCTAAACATTAGTATTAGTAAACACAATTCTGAACTCAAGATCTGCACTTGGAGTATTGTTATAACTTGTGTGATGATACGTCTGTACACTGATTCAATTCTGCTTTCCCTTTATCACTAATCCTTCCTGTAGTTCTAGTTCCTTGACCCAATGTTGGAAGTACTTGCTTGAAAAATTCAAAATAATTAATTAAATTTCCCTTCAAATATAATTGCACGTAACCCAATATGCTAACCTTGACTTAGATGAGAATTTAATTATAAAATAGTAGACACAGACACTGATGGCTTATAAATTCATGAATATGTTATGCCAGTGAACATATTTTGTTTCTGCAGTATCCTCTTAGGTGATACTCCAGGGTCAGTCATGTATAATATTGCCTGTGGATTATGAAAAATAAATAAGATACTTAGGATTTAGAAATGTTAAACCTGATTGCTCTATTAGAAGTTAATTAGAAAAGATAAGAAATATTGTGGGATTGATCAGATGATTTTCTATCCATTAAGACTATTTAGAATAGCATTTTGAATGTTGAGAGAGACTAAAAGCAAAGATTATTAAATAACATAGAAAATTATGAGAAACTTACTTTAAACAATACAAAGCTCTTGTTAGGAAGAAACACAATGTTAAGACAATTGAGAAAACTCTTAAAATGAAGGTTAAGAAAATGGATGAAAGGTATAAAGCATCAATGTCACAGAATATTTTTAAGGTAAATATCAGTGTTAGTCACATGTTTAGTCAGTTAAGATTTATATCACTGATGCAATATAGAGTAGATGGAAAGCAAATAGCTATATGTTGAATTTCAATGATTATACGAACTTCACTAACTTTTGGGTTTAACAGAGTGGTAAATAGATACTCAACATTCAAAAGTTTTCTCTTGTAAGTTTATTTTTGTTACAATTTAAATTAAAAGACAAGGTAAAGTGTTTGAATCACTTGTTCTAGCAAGTGACTAATAATTATGGCATTATATGAATCATATAACAGTTTTGCCAAATGATTTATTTTTGTTAAAGTTTTCTGCAAAGATATTTTTATATTTACTTAGCTTACAAAATATTCTGGCTGCTAACATTGTGTGATATGAATCAGAAGCAAAAATCTGTGTCATGCATGAAACAGAGTTATTAGTCATATGTTATTAAATAGAAGATTGCCATTTAACATATTTCCAGCATATACTAATTATAAATTACTGAAGAAAGGTTGTATATATAGATATAACTATATATACTACTGTATGCTGGATTATATACACCTAAAGAGAAAAATTGGGGGTTCTTATTTCAAGTAGTGATTTAATGGGTAGATGATTCACTCCGAGGATAAAATTATTTATGGGTGAATTATTACTCAAATGCTAAGCACTGTGTCATGATATTTATCCTGAATAGCACAAATTGAACTTTCAAAATATTTTTGAAACTTCTCAACAGTTTCTTTTCAGAACAGATTAGATGATCTACTATCTGAAGATGGATGACTTAATATCCTGCTTGACATCTCAGTAGCATTTTATATTGATGTCTACTTAATTCCCTTTCATACCTTCTGATTCTTGATTTCTATTAGGTCAATTTCTTTTATTCACTACTTCTATATTTACTCCTTTTGTTGTTATTGTTCCTCTTTTTAGAGCTATCTACTTGTAGTAATCCAATAGATGCTAATATAACTCACAATGCAGCCCTGACCTTGCTTGTCTTAAAGGAGAGTTATTGGCCCCTGGTAGGGAATTGAAGCCCAGGTATGGATAAGAAGTTTCTAGAGCCAACAACACAAATGTTTCTCCAACTGTTATGAACTAAATGTTTGTGTCCTCCTCAGAATTCATAGCCCCAGCGTGGCTCTATTTAGAAATGTATTTTTCCATAAGGAAATAATTAAAGTTAAGCCATAAAAGTGGTATCCTAATCCAATAGGATTTGTAAACTTGTAAGAAGAGACAAAGTTTGCTCTCTTTCTCTAAGTAGACACTGAGGAAAAACCATATGAGGACATATAGAGAAGGTAGTCTTACCTACAAGCCAAGAAGAGAGCTTTTACCAGAAAATGAATCAGCTTAAATCTTGCTTTTGGACTTCTAGCCTCCAGAACTGTCAGAAAGTTCTGTTAAGACCTATTAGGCTTCTATCTTTCACTTGAACCTTCACTCTTGGAGTACGTAGTCTCCATGTAAGAAGTCTGACCAACCTAATGTTGCCATGTTAAAGACTGTAAGTACTTCTGTTAAGAGTCTCAACTGAACTCATCCTTTAAAAAGTGTCAGGCACTTAACTGAAAGAACTATTTTGTAAATACTTCCTCCAGGGACGCCTGGGTGGCTCAGCAGTTGAGTGTCTGCCTCCAGTTTACTACTAGTCCCCAGTTGTTGGAGGTACTCATTGGAGTTGCCTAAACTGAGGCCCCAGATATAAAGCAGAGAGGAGCCGTACATACTATGTCCTGAATTTCTTACTTAGAAAATCTGTGAGCAAATAAAAGGTTGTTTTATGCCCCTATGGTATGAATGGTTCATTATACAGGGATAGATAAGCAGAATGATATTTTTGAAGGATCAGTGACTATTTTTACCAAAACATAAATATTTTCTTCTCTTGAAAGTGATTTAAATATCCTCAGAAACACCATCTAATCAAATTTAAAAAAAATTAAATGTATTAAGTTGTAATAGGTGGTAATAGAATAATGTCACAATGCAGAATTCCAGTATTGAAAGTCATCAACCTTATAATAATGTAAAATCGATTTTTTGATAGAAGTTAAAGACACATGATCTCAGTTGTTACAAATGTGTTTATAATTTATTTTTGCTTATTTTAACCAATAAAGTGAAACTTGATTATTAATTGTAATGACCATCATCCTTATGATATGGGAAATGGCCAAGTCTATCTTTATTTCAAGAAAGAATTCATCCAATTTGATGTAAAAAATTAAAAACTGCTACCTTATTATAAAACATCCACATCCATTTCAAAGTTATGCTATGAAATGTCTGGGGAAAAAAAGATTCAAGAAATAGTCATTGATATGCTTGAAATTCTATGATCTGAAAAGACCAAATGACTAATTTTAAATCTCAGGATATTTTCTGATTAAAATTATGAAAAAATTGCTGATATTTCTGCATTTTATAGATGAACACTTTAACATTGCTATTTTTTTTAAGATTTTATTTATTTATTGTGAGAGACACAGAGAGAGGCAGAGACACAAGTAGAGGGAGAAGCAGGCTCCATGCAGGGAGCCTGATGCTGAACTCGATCCCAGGATGCCAGGATCACGACCTGAGCCAAAGGCAGATGTTCAACCATTGAGTCATCCAGGTGCCCCTAACACTATTTCCTATTGTTCAAATACTTTCCCTTAAATTGAGTACCAGGAATTGAATAAATGATTCAAATTTATATAGATACATTTAAAACCTATAATTATGGCCAAATTATTTTCCATGACAAACTATACCATATTTTCTTCCCACAACAAATTTAGTTGTATTAATTTCTCATAATATTCTTACCAGTCTTGAGAATTAGAACTCTTTCAATTCTTGGTTCAGTTACCATGTGGAAAGAAAAAAAATCCACTAACTGGAAGGTAAGCCAGACACTGGTCTAAGATCAAGAGACATGGAAAAGAACCAAATAGACAGATATACCTGCCCTAATAGAATTAAGATTCTACTGGGAAAGACTAATATATAAAATAAATTAGTTGATAGAGTTAAATGTTTTATGGCAAAAATGGAAAACTTTAAATGGTGGTGGTGGAGTTACACAGAATTTAATAGAATGGCAAGGGTAGCTGGGCCTTTAAAGGGTGACATTTAAGCAAAGACTTGAAGAGATTAATTGAGGGAGGTGTTTTGTTTGTATACTTGACACAAAATGTTACATTAGTTTCAGGTGTACTACATAGTGATTCAGCAAGTTTATACATTTTTCTATATTCACTGCAAGTGCAGCTACCATCTGTCCCTGTTTCACTATATCACTATTACAGTATCACTGACCATATTATTTAAGCTGTGGCTTTTATTCCTATGACTTATTCATTTCCTAACTAGAAGACTAGATCTCCCACTCCCCTGAACCTATTTTGCCCACCCCCTCAGCCTCCTCCCTTTTGAACATCATCAGTTTACTCTCTGTATTTATATCTGGTTTTGTTTTTTGTCTCTCTATTCATTTTTTTTTTAGATTCTGCTTATGAGTGAAATCATATGGTATTTGTTTTTCTCAGTGTGACTTCTTTCACTTAGTATAATACCCTCTAGTTCCATTCATGTTTTCTCACATGCCAGGATCTGCTTCTTTCTATGCATGCATAATATTCCATGATATGTACAGATATCACATCTTCCTTATTCATCTACTGATGGACACTTAGGTTGCTTCCATATCTTGGTTATTATAAATAATGCTTCGATAAGCACAGGCATGCATATATCTTTTATTTCTTAGTTTTTTTGTTTGTTTGTTTTCTTTGGGTAAATACCCAAAGGAAATTACTGGATCATATGGTAATTTTACTTTTAAATTTTGGAGAAGCACCATAGTATTTTCCATAGTACCTGTACCAATTTATATTTCCACTAATGAAGTAAAGGGTTCCTTTTTCTGGACATCCTCACTAACACTTGTTTTTTTTTTTTTTTTTAATTTTTATTTATTTATGATAGTCACAGAGAGAGAGAGAGAGAGAGGCAGAGACACAGGCAGAGGGAGAAGCAGGCTCCATGCACCGGGAGTCCGATGTGGGATTCGATCCTGGGTCTCCAGGATCGCGCCCTGGGCCAAAGGCAGGCGCCAAACCGCTGCGCCACCCAGGGATCCCAACACTTGTTATTTCTTTTTTATTTTAGCCATTCTGACAGGTATAAGGTGATATTTCATTGTGGTTTCAATTTGTATTTACCTGATGATTAGTGATGTTGAGCATCTTCTCACGTGTCTGTTGGCCATATGTATCTTTTTTAGAAAAAATGTCTATTCAGGACCTTCTTTTTTTTATTCAGATTGTTTTTTGGTGTTGAGTTGTATGAGTTCCTTACATACTTTGGATATTAACCCATTATTGAATACATCATTTACAAATATCTTCTATTCAGTAGGTTGTCTTTTTATTTTGTTGATGCTTTCCTTTGCCGTGCAAAAGCTCTTTTTTTTTAATGTAGTCCAATAATTCCTGTTTGCTTTTGTTTCCTTTGCCTTAGGAGACATATCTACAAAAATGTTACTACAGCTGATGTCAGAGTAATTGTGTTCTCTTCTTTTTATGGTTTCAGGTCTCACATTTAGATTTTGAACCCATTTTGAATTTATTTTTGTGTATGGTTTTAAGATAGCCCAGTTTCATTCTTTTATATGTAGTTGTCCAGTTTTCCCAGTGCCATTTATGAAGAGACCGTCTTTTCCCATTATGTATTCTTGCCTCCTTTGTCATAGAGTAGTTGACCATATATTTGTGGGTTTATTTCTGGGCTGAGGAAGTGTTGGGTTTTTTCCTTGTTGTTTGTTTTTTTAAATGTCCCAGTATGAGCCAAGAGACAAAGAGGCTTTCCAGCAATAATGATGAAGAGAATGAGGAAAGCAGAGTAAATAGAAGAATAAGTAATAAGAGGAAAGGTCAGATAAAGAAATGGGGTGAGAGGCTGGTTAGTATAGGGACTATAATACACTGTGAGAATTTTGGCTGTATATACAGAGTAATGGGTGCCCTCTGAGGAGAAGATGACAGGATCTGACATACTGTTGGAGCCTCCTCTGACTGCTGTTTTGATTTTAATAGAATTAATTATTCTCTGATTTTTTTAAAGAATTGTATATTTTTTTAAAGACCTTATTTACTCATGAGAGACACAGATAGAGAGAGGCAGAGACATAGAGGGGGAAGGAGGCTCTCTGCAAGGAGCTCAATGTGGGATCCAATTCTGGGACCATGGGATCAGGAGCTGAGCCAAAGGCAGACCCTCAGCCACTGAGCCACCCAGGCGCATCTCTATTCCTCTTATTTTAATGAGGTTCAAATTCTTGGTATATGTTGTATGGGAAATTGCATTAATATAATCATAGTCTTAATACAGTGGTAGTCTCCAAATAAATTACCAGGCTAGCTATTTTAGCTACAGAACAATAAAGGTCTCAGACCATATTATAATGTTCACAACATGCAGTTTATTAAATCAATTAAAAACATGCAGTGATAAGCAGAGAAAAATCAATGAAACAGATTATCATAGGTAGGATAAGATGCAAACATGGAAGAAGGACCACAGTACCTGAAATAGGAGGTACCCAATGTTCTTAGTCCCTGTCCTTAGGAAGCCATTAGTGTTCCATGCCAAATGTGTGGTTTTGAGGACCAGAATTGTGGATGGATAAAGGATGCTCAGCAAACTGAAGATGCCTGAAGCAACATACACTTCTATATTGAGGCAACATAGAAGCAAGTGTGCCTGGCCAATAGCACTAGCTCACCAATAGCCTTATAAAGCGTGATAGATTTTATTTTCATTTCTTAGTAGAGTATGCATGGGACCATAAGGGCTGTCACCATGAGATAGCCAATTTATCACCTCATGAATATTGAGTGCCTCATCTATAGTAAGTGTATCATGAATATTTGGTGTTTCTGGCTCTTCCATCCCTTTTTATCTTTGTTCAGCAAAGGTATTATCTACTTAATTTATCTTTGCTTAACATGTCTCACAGATTACCAATTTATTTTAATTCATGCCTAATATGTTCTTATGGGTTACTAATATACATTATCTTTGCTTAACCTTTTTGGTTGGTTACTAACTTATTTGCACTGAAATGTTTTAAGATTCTGTCCATATTATTTGAGCTACCAACTACTTTTATTGGGTTTTCTTATTTAGTACTATATTAAGCCACTGTTTTTTAGTTTTATAAACAAGAGCTATTTATATGTCATCATCAACCTTAAATTTTGTGAAAAAAAATCTTTATATTCATTTTTAGATTCTTCACAATTTCTTTCTTCTTTTTAAATTCTATGAGATCTGTTGAAACTAGATACCAATCACAAGTATGTCAAACAAACTTAGGGCCAATGGTCTATTAAAAGTCATAAGTAAGTTTAATTAGTCTTAGGAAAATGATTTTTGTTTTGAGAGTCTCAAGTTAAGCAGTCTTTTTCTTCAAAGTTGTTGGCTTCTGGACTGAGAGCATGCTGAGAATCTTAAGCCAGCCTCTTGATAGATCTGCATTCTGGCTGTTTGCAGAAATGGCCTACAGATTTTTATTATAGCTCTTTTGCTGTTTCTGCTGCAAAACTGAATTCTGATATGCACTCTAAAGCAAGAGCTTTTATTTATGGGTAGGATAAAAGCAAAAACTAATTTGTTGGTGAAAATATAAATAGGTCTGGTCAGTTAATTATATCAACCCACATTATTATAATGGAGGAGAGTAAAAGCCTCTATTTGTGAATATTCAGTCAATGATTTCCTGAGGTCAGGAGCAATGTGATAAGGAGACTACTGACTAACCTCCAGGGCATTTTGATTTGTACCATAAAGAAATGTTATAATCACTGAGAATGACAAGAGCATTTATATTTAGGAAAAAATCAATTTGTTTCAGTGCATGTTACTCTTTAAACACAAACCTAAGTGTGTCTATCTAACCTGACAAGAACTCAGTTGCTAAAACATTTATGGTGATAACATTTACTTCTAAATAATTAACCTAAGGAGAATCAATGTTTTTTTGGCTTTTCAGGGATTTTTTTTTAATTGATGAGAACAGAAAAACAGTTATAGCACTAATTAAAACCTAGAATATTCAATTCCTCCTTTAGTAAAGGAAGTGAGGCATCTTTTTTTATAGCCCAGTGACTGCTTAGGAAACCCAAAGCTAAAGTTAAAATTTTAAATTAAATTTAAATTTAAAAGTTAAAAATTAAAATTAAAAAAGTTAAAATTTTTATTATTGAGGGCTTAAGACCTAAATAGAAAAAATGATAAAAAAAAAAAAAGAGTTGCTAAACATTTTGTGACATCAGGATATAAAGAGAAGTCAGTGGGTGTTTGAAGACAATTACTGAAGTATTTATATAAAATAATTTTAAGTAATTTTCAATTTTTTTTATGAATGAGAGATATCTATAAAAATAATTCAAGATCAGCATACAGCTCCAAATAACAGTTTGTCAGAATATTAGCTTCTCATGTAGTAAGGAAATTCTCCTTTCTAAAGAGGACAGAAAACTATTTAGAGCAAGCGATATTCAAGGATAAATTATTTTTCTGAATATTTTTTCTTTTCAAAACCTCATTCAACTATGACATCAAACTTGCCATCTTAGCTGGAGCTTTCAGAGACTAAATAAATTTTCATAGAATTGTTTGCTAATTTTAAAATCTGTATTTTTTAGGAATTAATCAGGATAGAAAGATAAATGGTAACCAAAGAATACCTATTATTTAATTTAATTTGAAGAGTTCAAGAGCATTAAGAATTTATACTGAAATATGGTTATTGATATTAAGACTCAGGGCATTTAGTACATTCTTCAGACAGCATGAGGAAAATAACTGGTTAAGTAGGTGCAGCATTGTTCAGAGTTTACAGGGACAGGTCCTCTTGAAAGATAGCAATTATTAATATTTAGTACAGTTAAACACATGTTTATAGTCTCATAAACTTAAAATAATTTATAGAAATACTGTTAAATATTTTGCCACATAAAGCCAGCATATTAAATTTACATTTATAGATGTTTGAAAGCAAAAAATTATCAACCAATCTAATTTGTCCAATTTTCATGTAAAATGGGAATAATAGTAAGCTTTTTCCTAATCCAATTTAAAATATTATGTATTTAAAGTCTCTAAATTATATTTAAAACTCTAGACTTGGAATATTACTTTACCTTTAATATTATTCATTGTTTTTCGGCTTCTAATTTAACTAGACAGTGATTGTCAAGACTTTGATCTTCATTTTTTTCTTTTTAATTGGCTGCTTCTAAGAAGGGTTATGTTTTTTTTTCAGTCTTAATAAGGTATAATTGACAAAATTATATACATTTAAGGCACACAACTTGATGTTTTGATGCATGTATATCATTGTGAAATGGTCATAATCAAGATAATTTACGTATCCATCAACTCACAAAGTTACATGTATGTGTGATAAGAACACTTAATATCTATTATCTTACCAAATTTTAAGTATATAATACAGTACCTTTAACTATGGTCACCACACTGTACATTAGATCTCCAGAACTTACTCATTTTACATAACTGAGGCTTTGTACCTTTTGAATAATATATCCCTGTTTCCTCCAACCCCCACCCCCTGGCATCCACCATTCTCCTCTTTGCTGCTGAGTTTGACTATTTGAAATTACACATATAAGTGAGGTCATACAGTATTTGTCTTTCTGTCCGCCTTATTTCACTTAACATAATGTCCTCCAGATTAATCCATGTTGTCACAAATGGCAGGATTTCAAGAAGGATTCTTTAAAAGTTCAGTGCATTTAAAACATTAGAAATTCAGTTTACCCCTTCCTATTTTTTTAAAAAGTTTTGCCTACTTTAAATAAACACTTAATTTCTATAGACTAACATAAGTAAAAATGAATTTAACCCATTATTATATATATGTACAGAGGCTAATCTTTTTTTCCCCAATTCACAAAAAAATTGAGTTTTAGCCAAATTGCATGTTTGTCACATGAGATTACCTCAGGGACTAAGAAAAAGGGTCATTGGGTTTTGGCAGTCTGAGATGCATGTCTCTGGCAACCCAGTTTAATTGGCTCCAGTAGGTGAGCTCAAATAAGCATATCTGCAGACTCATGTGGCCTTTGGTTGAGATCAAAGACCTTTTCACAGAAACCAAAATAAGTTTTTTTCTTTTTTTCCCCTCTAATTATGTTACTATTTTTCTTTCTTGCTAGAAGATTGTGTTTTCTGTCCTTATGAACATCTTCAAACACTGTTAGAGCTTTAAGAACTCCAGATACATCTGGACTTCAAGCAAAATATCAGTTAAACAAGTTTTAAATACTAGAGGAATGACTCTGGGCAAACTTTTCATTTGCTCTATTACTTTGTTAGTTTCTCCTAGCCTTGGAATAAATTCTTTTGAATTCTTGTCACTCTTGGGATAAAGAGAAGAGGATTTGAGTTCAGATCCTACTTGGGGAAGGAGTCCTGCTGAATGTTACAAGTTACTATGTAAAAAATACTTGGAAGCCTATAGTTTAGAAAAAGGTGCATGCCGCAGGTGAAGTGAACCTTAACAAATTAAAACCCAGACACAATTCAGCCCAGTAGCTAATTGGATAAAGACAATCAGCCCTAAGTCCAGCTTCCCAGCAAAAAACCAGAAAATGCATTCTATTAGAAGGTAGCAACATGTGGAACCTATACAATTGTCACATGGCAGTTGGCAATTCAGGTTCTGTACCTGATGAAGTAGCTAGTTTCAGATTTCACTCCCATGATGAACACATAAAAATGGTCAATACATATAAAACAACTGTTTGGGGGCTTCTGCAGTGAAAGTCACAGAGCTGTGATTATTGAGTGAAGAGAACTACATAGGTAAACCTCACAGAGAAGTAGAGTCAAAGTTGAACCACCCGTGTGTTGAAAGCTGGAGGGGAAAGATTGGAGATTAGCACAGCCAAGCTTCCTAGGGGGCACCACAGAGAACAAGCCGTAAAGTCTCTATATGGCTTTCCCCTGTCTCTGTCTGATTGCTAAGATGTACGTATAGATGGTGAGATTCCAGGAGGCCTGACGGAATGGTCCCTGAGCTCACACCCTGGAGGTCTGACAAAGCCAAAGAGAAAAGACCGTGGTAAACACCAGGCATTTGAGACTACATGGAGCCCACGCCCTAAGATTTAGGGCCAATCTTCAGAAAAATGCTAAACCTTAAGACTAAGCAGAAAACTAAAATATCTCTACCCTAACAAAGCCTAAAACCAAACCTTGACAAGAATATGATAATTCACTTGAAATTTAACTGCCTGCCACAATAGAACTCAACATAAATTAGAGGATGGGTTGACAAAGTATGGCCTATAGTCCAGGTACCCATTTGGGTAATTAGACTTTAAAGAAGCATAGTCGTGGTTGTGTGTTTATATATTTCTGTAGCTACTTTCACCCTACAACACCAGTGTTAAGTAGCTGTCTGTGGCCACAGTGGTCCTCAAGCCTAAAATATTTATTTGGCTCCTTTTTTTTTTTTTTTAAATTTTTTATTATTTATTTATGATAGTCACACAGAGAGAGAGAGAGAGAGGCAGAGACACAGGCAGAGGGAGAAGCAGGCTCCATGCACCGGGAGCCCGATGTGGGATTCGATCCCGGGTCTCCAGGATCGCGCCCTGGGCCAAAGGCACGCGCCAAACCGCTGCGCCACCCAGGGATCCCTTTATTTGGCTCCTTAAGAGAAAACTGCCAATTTCTATTTTAGAGGAAGATAATATAATTCAAAGTCTTTGGACAATACAGAATAAAATAAAAAATTATTAGACACTGTCAGGCAATTTGATAATAGAGATAAAATATTAAATATTAGCAAACATATAATCCAGATATTGAAGTAAATGGACAAGAATTTCATAGTAACTATAATTAGCATATTAATGAAAGTAAAGAATGTTCTACTTAAATAAGAATTTTACTACATTAAAAAAATTAAAAAGTTGTGGTACCTTGATAAGGAATCATATCTGGTACAATTGTGGTAGACTGAGATAGGATTTCTTTCTACCACCTTGTACTGTTCTCATTTATATTGAATAGTTGTGAAGCAATATTTCAAATGTCTGGTCTAATAGTATATTAATTGTTATTTTTAAGGTTAAAAGTTCCCTTTCAAGTTTGTAGAGTGGTTTTAGGAATATATTTGGGGGGCAGCCCAGGTGGTTCAGCAGTTTAGCACTGCCTTCAGCCCAGGGCCTGATCCTGAAGACCCGGGATGGAGCCCCATGTCAGGCTCTCTGCATGGAGCCTGCTTCTCCCTCTGCCTGTGTCTCTGACTCTCTCACTCTCTCTTTCTTTGTGGCTCTCATGAATAAATAAATAAGATATTTTAAAATATATATATATTTGGGGGTGGGGAATACATGGACATATACTTTATTTAAAACAAATCAATTTTGTCTCAATATGATATGCATATTTGATTTTATTATAATAATTGATGTATTCATCTTACTTATGCCATATTCAGTTTTTTCTTTTTATATTTTATAGCTGTTATCTTTGAGTTCCTGAAATACAGGAACAAACTGTTACTTGATTTATCTTTATTGATTTGGAAGGGATACCATGTTAATTTTAGCAAATACTCAAGATAGGTGTTTTTCCAAATTTTTCCTTGTGGTTGACTTCTAGTTTCCTAGCATTGTGGTCAGAAAAGGTACATTGTATGATTTCAGGCTTTTTTTTTTTTTTTTTTGTATTTGTTGAGGCCTTATTTTATGACCTAATATGTGATCTATTCTGGAGAACATTCCACAAAAACAAGGAGGCTAAAAAACATGCTACTAAACAATGGGTCAACCAGGAATTCAAAGAAATTTAAAAAAATACATGGAAATAGGGTACACCTGGGTGGCTCAGTGGTTGAGTATCTGCCTTTGGTTCAGGTCTTGATCCCAGGGTTCCGGATTGAGTCCTGCATCAGGCTCCCTTCAGGGAGCCTGCTTCTCCCTCTGCCTATGTCTCTGCCTCTTTCTCTGTATCTCTCATGAATAAATAAATAAAGTCTTTAAAAAAATACATGGAGACAAAAGAAAACACAATGGTCCAAAACCTTTGGACAGCAAAAGCAGTCCTAAGAGGGAACTAAATAACAATAGAAGCCTCAAGGAGCAGAAAAATCTCAAATAAACAACCTCACTCTACACCTAAAGTGGCTAGAAAAAGAATGACAAATGAAGCCTAAAGCCAGCAGAAGGAAGGAAATAATAAAGATTAGACCACAAATAAGTGATATAAAAATTTTAAAAAAAAGAACAGATGAATGAAAAGAAGAGCTGGTTCTTCGACAAAATTAAGAAAATTGACAAGCCTGTAGCCAGAATTAACAAAAAAAAAAAAAAAAAAAAAAAAAAAAAGAAAAGAAAAGAGAAAGGACTCAAATAAATAAAATCACAAATGAGGAGAAATAACAACCAATACCACAGAAATACAAACAATTATAAGAGGATACTATGAAAAACTGTATGCCAACAATTGGACAACCTTGGAAGAAATAAAGTCCTAGAAGCATATAAACTACCAAAACAGAAACAGGAAGAAATCGAAAACTTGAGCAGACCAATAACAAACAAAGAAAGTGGATCAGTGATCAAAAACTCCCAACAGGCGAGGCAGGTGGCATAGTCAGTTAGGAATCTGACTCTTGGTTTCAACTCAGGATTGTGATCCTGGGGTTTTGGGATTGAGCCCCACGTTGGGTCCATGCACAATTAGCATGGAGTCTAATTGAAATTCTCTCTCCCATCCCCCTCCCTCTCTCACCCATGAGATCGCTCGCTCTCTCAAATAAATAAATAAAAATTCCCAACAAACAAAATCTTGGGCCAGTTGGATTCACAGGTGATTTCCACCAAGCGTTTAAAGAAGAGTTAATAGCTATTCCTCTCAAACTATTCCCCCCCCCCCCCCCCCCCGCAAAGAAGAAGAAGAACTTTGAAATTAATTCCATGAGATCAGCATTACCCTGACACCAAAACCAGATAAAGACTCCACTAAAAAAGAGAACTACAGGTCAATATCTCTGATGAACATGGATGCAAAAACAAAATACTAGCAATAAAATACTGTCAATAAAATACTAACAAACTAAATCCAATAATACATGAAAAAAATAATCCACCATAATCAAGTGGGATATATTCCTGGGTAGCAATGGTGGTTCAATTTTCACATATCAATCATTGTGATAACACCACATTAATAAAAGAAAAGATAAGAACCATATGATCATTTCAATAAATGCCAAAAAACACTGACAAAGTACAACATCCATTCATGATAGCAACCCTCAGCAAAGTAGGTTCAGAGGGAACATACCTCAACATAATAAAGGCCACGTATGAAAAACCCACAGCTAAAATCATACTCCATGGGGAAAAAAATGGAGATTTTTTTCCTACGGTCAGAAACAAGACAAAGCTGTCCATTCTCACCAGTTATTTAACATAGTACTGGAAGTCCTAGCCACAGCAGTCAGACAACAAACAGAAATAAAAGGCATCCAAATTGGCAAGGAAAAAGTGAAACTTTCACTCTACAGACGACATGATACTCTGTACAGAAAACCCAAAAGACTCCACCACAAAACTGCTAGAACTCATAAATGAATTCAGTGAAGTCACAGGATACAAAACCAGCATACAGAAATCTGCTACATTTCTAAACACCAATAATGAAGCAGCAGAAAGACAAATTAGGGAATCTATTTCATTTACAGTTGACCAAAATCAGTAAATACCTAGGACTAAAGCTAAGCCAAGGGCACCTGGGTGGCTCAGTGGTTGAGCGTCTGCCTTTGGCTTAGGTCTTGATCCCAAGTCCCACATCAGGCTCCCCAGAGGCAGCCTGCTTCTCCCTCTGCCTATTGCTCTCCTTCTCTCTCTCTGTCTCTCATGAATAAATAAATAAAATCTTACAAAAAAAAAAAAAGTTAAGTGAAGAAGTGAGAGACTTGTACTCTGAAAACTATAAAACACTGATGAAAGAAATGGGAGAGGACATAAAGAAATGGAAAAACAGTCCATGCTTGCGAATTGGAATAACAAATACTGTTAAAAAGTCTACACTACCCAAAGCCATCTACACATGTAAGGCAATCCCTATCAGAATACCAACAGCATGTTTCACAGAGCTACAACAAACAATCCTAAAGTTTGTAAGGAACCAGAAATTCCCCAAATAGCCAGAGCAACCTTGAAAAAGAAAAAGCGGGAAGCATCATAATCCTGGGCTTCAAGTGATGTTACAAAGCTGTGGTGATTGGCACACTGTGGTACTGGCACAAAAATAGACACGTAGATCCTTAGAAGAAAAGAGAAAACTCAGAAGTAAACCCACAACTATATGGTCTATTAATCTTCAACAAAGCAAGAAAGAATATCCAATGGGGGGAAGAAAACAGTCTACTCAACAAATGGTATTGGGAAAACTGGACAGCAACATGCAGAAAAATGAAACCGGACCACTTTCTTACACCATCCAAAACAAAAACAACAAAAACAAAACAAACAAACAAAAGGCTCCAAATGGATGAAAGACCTAAAGATGAGACTTGAAACCATAAAAATCTACAGGGGATCTAGGCATAACCTTTCTTGACATTGCCCATAGCAACTTCTTTCTAGATAGGTTTCTGGAGGCAAGGGACAGGAAAGCAAAAATAAACTTAGGATTTCATCAAGATAAAAAGCTTGGCACAGTGAAGGAAAGAATCAACAGAACAAAAGAGTGACCTACAGAATGGGAAAAGATGTTTGCAAATGACATATCTGATAAAGGGTTAGTATCCAAAATCTGTAAAGAACTTCTCAAACTCAACATCCCCCTAAGAAATAATCCAGTTAAGAAATGGGCAGAAGGCAGGAATAGACATTTTTCCAAAGGAGACATCCGGATGGCCAAGAGACACATGCAAAGATGCTCTACATCACTGATCCTCAGGGAACTACAAGTCAAAACTGCCATGAGACATCACCTCACACCTGTCAGAATGGTAAAATCAACAACATAAGAAACAATAGGCATTTGTGAGGACGTGGAGAAAGGGCAACCCTCTTGCACTGTTGGTGGGTATGCAAAGTGGTGCAGCCCCTCTGGAAAACAGTATGGAGGTTCCTCAAACACTTCAAAGTTGAACAACCCTAACATCCAGCAATTGCACTTCTATGTACTTACCCAAAGAACACAAAAATACTATTTCAAAGGGATGCATGGACCCCAATGTTTATAGCAGCATTAGCTACAATTCACTCATATATGGAATTTAAGAACAAGAGGGGAGGGGAAGAGAAGGAGGCAACCCGAGAAAGAGACCCTCAACTATAAGGAAGAAACTGATGGTTACCAGAGTGGAGGTGGGTGGTGGGTGAAAAGGGTGATGCAGATTAAGCATGGCACTTGCTGTGATGAGCACTGGCTGTCGTATGGAAGTGTTGAATCACTTTATTGTACACCTGAAACTAGTGTTACACTGCATGTTAATTAACTGGAATTAAATAAAAGCTATGAAATAAACTTTAGCTCTTTTCCACATGATTATTTTGGAAATTTTTGAAGTACTTCTGTGTTTTATTAACTTCTTAGAAATCCTTCATCTCCAGCTTGATACTCAGATGGGATCATGCAGTCAGGGCATGTAAAGCATGTGTCCCCTCACCGGTTCTGTGTGGTTCATATTCCTAAACATAACATTTACTTCCTCTTCTTCATGTGTGACTAACCATCTTGACAGGAATCCCCAAGTACCTGAAGAATCACCAAACACTAAGCCATGGACTTAGGTATTTTCAAAGAGAAAAAAAAAATAATTAAATTCAAAGAAATAATGCATATTTATCATAGGTCTCTTTACTCCGAGATTTACAGGATCTGTCAGTCTCACCTTAAAATAAAAAAAAAATTAAAAATAGATGTTTAGAGAAACATAGTCCCTTTTGAAGGAGAAAGAAGTGAGAAGGGGCTTAAAACTTTAGAGAACTTCAGTATCTGTATTAGAATTTATAATAGCCTGCTAGAAAGTTAAAAGCAATATATTTAACCTTAATATCTTTTTAGAATTCAAAGTGCATAATTGTTCAGCTGATAAAACAGTTCTGAAGCATAGAGCCAGAGCCTGTGACCTCTCAGGGACACAAAGAAGGGTCGCTTTCCTCTGCACCCTGCATAGTCGAGAGTAGAGAATAAGCAAGGAGAGAGCTGAAGCGGTTAACAATCACTGCTACAAATAAGGTGTTTCAGAGAAACTTTGTGGGGAGTACTTGAAGAGCGAGCAGCTCTTGGCGGAGACCTAACTGTTGACACAGCAATGCTGTGATTTTCCGGTAGAAATAGCTGTAAATGATGTGCCTGCATCCACGGAAGACTTGCACCCCTCTTCTCTTCTTTAGTTACCTCGTTTATACCTGGAGTTTAAAAGATGAGATGGAAATATATACCTTGAGTAAAGGAAATGGTTGAAGGCATAGACTCTAGAGACAAAGAGCCTGGGGTTGCTTAAATCCTGATTCCCTCCATTTCTCAGTTGTGTAAACTTGGGCCAGCAGCATAATTGTAAGAATAGTAGGACGTACTTCATTTTGTTACTGTGAGAATTGAGTGACTACATAAACCATGCAGAATATGGTGATAGCATGTAGGTTTTAAAGAAAAGTGAGAATGGAGGGAGAACATCCTATTACAAAGCAGCTGTAGTAGGATTTCATTGTTACTGTTTGTTGTGGGTCTTAAAGCTGAAACAAGGGCAATTAAAATGATATTTGAAGAAAAGGTATACTTTTTGGAAACACTTTTAGGAAAGAATCATTGAGATTTAATGGTTTCAAGAGAATGAAACCTATGCCTTGAAAGAATAATTGAAGGTAGGAGTTGATCATGTAATTGAAATTCTTACTCTGCTATAGGGAGAAGGGTGGCATCTGTAATTAAAGTCATGTTATGTTTTGTGGGGAGGGAAAGGATAAATCCCTCTTCTTTTTACCACACCAAGCACTATGTCTACCATAATGTTTATGACTAGATAATTAATCAGGAATAGGAAATTCAGTAAGGAGTCATTTTGGAGGTAGGGCATAAGCAGTACTTGTAGACATTTTCATGTTGGAGTTGCAGGAGATGCGTGCAGCAATCTAGCAGAGCCTGATTTGGGAGGGATATAGAGTCAGTCACTCATAGTGTAAAATGGGAAGTTGGGAATAATATTCTATCCTGGAATCTGATATAAAATATATTAAGACCCTGAGGTTTAAAACAGTATATGGAATTGGAGGATCTCATCAGTAACCTCACTAGCTATGATCTAAAACAACACTCTCTCCCCCCAGACACATAGCTATTGAAGTGGAAGAGCTAGGTTCTTGCCTCACGGAGTCCAAGAATGAATCTCGGGGATGAAGGAAAGTGAGTAAAGCAATAGAGTTTTATTAAGTGAGGATACAGAGAAAGCTCTCAGTTGGTCCCGACTGGGTTGCCACAGGGGGCTTGTAGGGTTGGTCTTTTATTGAAAGCCAACCAGGGAACCTAAATCCTTTTAACCTCTCTATTGATATCACCACTGAGTAAGGACCAGTGATAACACCTTTAATGGCTTTCTTCCTTTTTAGGGTCCAGTAATTCTTTGTTGGTCACAAGTAGCTGTTATAACAAGACCCCACCTCTAACACCTAGGACAAGATGGTCTGGTTTATCCCTGGTGTCCTTTAATCTCCACATTTTTGGGATTTTTGTGAGCCTGATTCTGTGGCCCCCTACCTATTTCTTCCTACCTAGCCTTGCCTTTCCCTTACTTACTATCATACTGTATTTCTTCATCCTGCCACTTTCTTTCCCTGACCCCTTAGGTTTAAAACTAGAGCACGCACTTCATGAAATCATATTTTTACTAGCTTGTCACTGAACACAAAATAGTGCCAGGCATGTGGTCGATTCTCAATAAAATATTTTAAATGGGTGTTTTAATTTCAGAACAATTTAGACCATATAGTTTGAGAGAAGAGGACTCTAGTCATTTATACAAAAGAAGAACTAAAATAAAAGTAATATACCTCAGGGAAAGAGGATAAGACAGAAAATTAAATCCACCCATATTTCAGAAGAGAAGGCTTGAAAAGGAAGTGATTAATTCTTTCATTGCAATCAGGTAAGTACTTTAAGAATCCAGTTAGTAAAATATAACAAAAACAATGGAAGGAAAGAACACCAAAGAGCAAAATCAATTAAATTATTCTAAACTGGGATAAAAGTTTTGTTTTTTTTAAAAGCACACCTATTTATACAATATTTTTAATCTGGTGTTTTGAAGGCCAATTAAGAGTGCAATTTAAATGCATATTAGGATAGAACATTTGAGTACATAAAATAAGGCATAAATGGATGAGGAGGAATTAGAGAGAATATGTAGATGACCCTGTTGAAACATAAGTTTCTTTGAAAATTTACTAATTCTATAACAATATTTTTACAATGTATCACTTATTTTAATACTCTCAATCACGATTCTTTCTTTAAACCCAAGTATAATAGGCATTTTGATAATTAATATTTTTAGGAATGCATAGGTTTTATCATTTTGACACATTTGAATTTTGTTATATTTTTATCTCTACGAGCAGACATCTAAAATTGCTGCTTTGCATCGCATTTCATGTAATGTTAAGGTTAAGGTTAAGAATGCATGTCATTCCATTCTGCTCAAGACAAAACATTCCAAGAAGCCAGATATAATTGCTCTGTCAATATAAGAAAATTATACAACTGCCAACCAGCCCTGCTTAAAGTGATCTTTGAAGGGCTTGTTTATGTACTATTCATGTCCAGAGGCTACAGAAAATTTGTCAGCCTGTCAATGTCTTCTCAGCCAGGTCTGTTCTAAATTCTTTATCACTATTGAAATGTGTTATGTAAATGAGCATTATCTCTACCATGGGATAATTACTGGTAAAAAAAAAAAGATGTAAATAACCATAATTGTGAGTTAAATAATCTGAAATATTCATTAACATCTGAAGTCTACACAATGCCAATGTAGCTGAATCCACAAACATTAAAAACTGGCAGTTTAATTGCAGTCCCTGCACAGGTACACTTAAGGAGTTAGAGGATGTTTGCATGTTTTCTAAATGAATTCTAGGTTCTGTTCCTCAATTATGTGCAGTGTCCATGACTCTTGTCTTATAAGGGAGGAAATTGTGAATTGCCCATGGTTGTGACGATATCGAGTAGTAGATTTGGGATTCAGTCATTGGTCAGTATGTCTGCAAAATCATTACTTTCTTTTTCTAATATCTAATCATTTATTGACATGCGTGAAAACTATCAACCTCCGTGTTTAACCTAAAGTTTATATATTTATTTAGTATTGGAGTATCAAGGCTTTATATCCTGTTTGATATTATTTGTGGAAAAAACCAGATTTATTTTACTTTGCTTCATATATTTTAACAAAACTATAAAATGATTTAGCATTGCTTTGTCCCCACTTATTTTAAAAGAAGCTCTTCATTTTTGAATATTGACTTAGTCCTAGTTGTGTTATCGGAATTTCTCCATTCTGGAATATTTTTCTTTGTTTCATCACTTAGTTGATGAATTTATTCAAGAAAGGCTCTTAATTGCTACATTTTCTTAGGACTTAAGAATTTAATAAAGGCATTTATACTTTTAAAGCCTTTGCATTATGAAAATACTACCTTCATATGAGAAATATTCAAAAAGCTCAAATAGATAATAGGTGAATAATGAGCATTGGTCCCACCTAGAGCTCTAGATATTCCTTAGGGGTGTGCAGATGAAAGACTTTTTTACAACCATTTTGTGAAATGTGTTTTGTTTTATTGTTTAGTTAATTTTCTCCCACATTTTTCTCTGTGTACCTAGCAATTGTGGAAGTATTTGTTCTTATGTAAATTGTGTTGTAATGCATATATACATTGGGTGCATTAACTCTTGCTATCAAACTGTGTTTTAGGAGACCATACCAGGGTATATAGATGTGACAGATTATTAATATTTTGTAAATTGGGCTTTGTCTTACATACTATAGAGGGCTCAAAAAATTTATGATCGCCCCAAATCAATGTAAACATTATGATGACCCTGGTGGTCCCCCATTTTACTCCTCCCGGTATACATGCCCCTTATATAAGGATAGCTATAGTCTGAGTATAATCATCATAGATCAGTTTTGTCTTTTTTGAATATAATATAAATGACATCCCACAATGTGTAGTGTTTTGCATTTGGATTCTTTCAGTATTCAATTTTCATCTGAGATTCATCTTTTTTTTAAGTCACTGTTTACAAACTATATTAAATGAATAGATCACAGTTAATTTATCCATAGCATGATTGATAGATATTTAGATTATATCCAATTTGGCCTACTTATATTAAATCTGAGAATAATGTTCTCTTTTTGTGGAAATATGTAATAATTTGTTTCTTATGTACCTAGAAATAAAATTGATAGGTCATAAGGTAGGTGTAGGTTTACTTTTATGGGTAATACCAAACAACTTTCAAGAAGTTTGTACCAATTTATAAATCAAATAGCAGTTTATGGAAGTTTCGTTTTTTTGTTTTTGTTTTTGTTTTTGTTTTTACATATTCTTGCCAGTTCTTGGTACTTATTTGATATTATTGTTTTAATGGATATGTATTGCTATGTCAATTTTATACTTTGTATTTCTCTAATGAGCAATGATGTTTTTAAAATTTAAGTTTTTATTTAAATTCCAGTTAAACGTACAGTATTATTAGGTTCAGCTGTTCAATATAGTGATTCAACACTTCCATACAACAGCTAGTGCTCATTACAGCAAGTGCATGCCTTAATCCCCATCACCTATTTTACCCATCCCCCCACCTCCCTTCAGTTTGTTCTTTGTAGCTGAGTCTATTTCTTAGTTTGTCTTTCTTGGTCTTTTCCCTTTGCTCCTTTGTTTTGTTTCTTAAATTCCACATGTGAGTGAAATCATATGGTATTTGTCTTTCTCTGACTTATTTTCCTTAGCATAATACTCTTCAGCTCCATCCATGTCATTGCAAATGAAAGATTTCATTCTTTTTTATGGCTGAGTAATATTCCATTGTACACATTATCACATTTTCTTTATGCATTCATCAGTAATGGACACTTGGGCTGTTTCCATAATTTAGCTATCATAGCTAAATTGCTATTGCTATAAACATCAGGGTCCATGTATCCTTTTGAATTAGTGTTTTTGTGTTCTTTGGGTAAGTACATAGTAGTGTAATTGCTGGATGTTAGGGTTGTTCAACTTTGAAGTGTTTGAGGAACCTCCATACTGTTTTCCAGAGGGGCTGCACCACTCTGCATACCCACCAACAGTGCAAGAGGGTTGCCCTTTCTCCACATCCTCACAAATGCCTATTGTTTCTTATGTTGTTGATTTTACCATTCTGACAGGTGTGAGGTGATGTCTCATTGTAGCTTTGACTTGTAGTTCCCTGAGGATCAGTGATGTAGAGCATCTTTGCATTCTTGGCCATCCGGATGTCTCCTTTGGAAAAATGTCTAATCTTGTCTTCTGCCCATTTCTTAACTGGATTATTTCTTAGGGGGATGTTGAGTTTGAGAAGTTCTTTATAGATTTTGGATACTAACCCTTTATATCAGATAAGTCATTTGCAAACATCTTTTCCCATTCTGTAGGTCACTCTTTTGTTCTATTGATTGTTTCCTTCACTGTGCCAAGCTTTTTATCTTGATGAAATCCTAAGTTTATTTTTGCTTTCCTGTCCCTTGCCTCCAGAAACCTATCTAGAAAGAAGTTGCTATGGGCAATGTCAGAAAAGGTTATGCCTAGATCCCCTGTAGATTTTTATGGTTTCAAGTCTCATCTTTAGGTCTTTCATCCATTTGGAGCTTTTTGTTTGTTTTGTTTTGTTTTTGTTGTTTTTGTTTTGGATGATGTAAGAAAGTGGTCCGGTTTCATTTTTCTGCATGTTGCTGTCCAGTTTTCCCAATACCATTTGTTGAGTAGACTGTTTTCTTCCCCCCCATTGGATATTCTTTCTTGCTTTGTTGAAGATTAATAGACCATATAGTTGTGGGTTTACTTCTGAGTTTTCTCTTTTGTTCTAAGGTCTATGTATCTATTTTTGTGCCAGTACCACAGTGTGCTTATCACCAAAGCTTTGTAACATCACTTGAAGCCCAGGATTATGATGCTTCCCGCTTTTTCTTTTTCAAGGTTGCTCTGGCTATTTGGGGAATTTGTGGTTCCTTACAAACTTTAGGAACTCTAAAGCTCTGTGGTAGCTCTGTGAAACATGCTGTTGGTATTCTGATAGGGATTGCCTTACAGGTGTAGATGGCTTTGGGTAGTGTAGATTTTTTAACAGTATTTGTTATTCCAATTCACGAGCATGGACTGTTTTTCCATTTCTTTATGTCCTCTCCCATTTCTTTCATCAGTGTTTTATAGTTTTCAGAGTACAGTTCTCTCACCTCTTGGCTTAGCTTTAGTTCTAGGTATCTTATTGTGCAAGTATAAATGGGATAGATTCCCTAATTTGTCTTTCTGCTGCTTCATTATTGGTGTATAGAAGTGAAGCAGATCTCTGTATGTTGGTTTTGTATCCTGTGATTTCACTGAATTCATTTATGAGTTCTAGCAGTTTTGTGGTGGAGTCTTTTGGGTTTTCTATATAGAGTATCATGTCATCTGCAGAGTGAAAGTTTCACTTCTTCCTTGCCAATTTGGATGCCTTATCCACAATCAAGTGGGATTCATTTCTGTTTTGGAAGGGTGGTTCAATATTCACAAATCAATCAAGGTGATATACCACATTAATAAAAGGAATGATAAGAACTATATGATCATTTTAACAAAGGCAGAAAAAGCATGTTTGTACTTTTGTTCATTTGTACTTTGACATAGTACAGCATCCATTCATGAGAACAACTCTCAGCAAAGTAGATTTAGAGGGAACATACCTCGACATTATAAAGGCCATATATGAAAAACCAAAAGTTATTTTTGTCCACATTGGGGAAAAACTGAGAGCTTTGCTCCATCATCAGAAATAAAAAGGGATGTCCACTCTCATCACTGTTATTTAACATAGTACTGGAAGTCCTAGACACAGCCATCAGACAACATAATGGGCAATGATGTTAAGCATTTTTTCCCCAATAGCTCCTTAGAAATTTGTCTCTCCTCTTAGTTCCTATTTTGCCTGATTTTATAAATAATTTATTTTTTTTGCTCATTGATTTATGGGATATTCTAAATATGATTATTT
The DNA here is from genome assembly GCF_018345385.1 of Vulpes lagopus. Lineage (NCBI taxonomy): Eukaryota > Metazoa > Chordata > Mammalia > Carnivora > Canidae > Vulpes > Vulpes lagopus. The sequence continues at coordinate 41,489,420 of NC_054842.1, read as the reverse complement.
AACAAGAAAAATGTATCATTAATATCTTCTCCTGGTCCTGACTTAACATCGTTTTCTTTTTTGTTGAGAGGGAGGGATGGTGAGAGGGAGAGCATCCACATGAACATGTGGAGAGGGGCAGAGGGAGAAAGAGAGACAGAATCTTAGGCAAGCTCCATGCCCAGAGCTGAGCCTGAGGGTAGTACTCAATCTAAGGACCCTGAGCTGAAATCTAGAGTTGAAAGCTTAACTGAGACACATAGGCATCTCTAATTTCATTTTCTTAATATTATTTATCAATGAACAGAAGTTTTTAACACTAATTGGGTCCAAAACATCAATTTTTTATTCTTAATACTCTTTAGAAAACATTTTACTGATCTTGATTTCATGAATATACTGCTTTATGTTTCTTCTAGAAGCATTTTTTTAATTTTCCATAATAAGATCTATGATGCATTTTCATTTATATATGTGTTTTCAATATATTAGTGATCCTGGTTCATATTTCTCCATGATTATCTATTTGTTTAGTGGTGTCTTTGTTATAAATCAGATTACTGAACATATGTACGAGCTTGTTTCATAACACTTCTCATTTATATCTGTTTGTACTCTTCATATATATCTCTGTATTTGCATCAGTAACATACTGTTCGTTACTGACATTTTAGATAAGTTTGACATATTTAATATAAGTTTACATCATCATTTCTTAAGATTGCTTAGCTATTCTAGATCATCACATTTCTATACAAATTTAAAAATCTGACTGGCAACTTCCAGAAAACATGTCTGTTAGGATTTTGATTAGGATGGCACTAAAGTTATATTTCATTTCATTCAATTGCGGAAATGAACTCATTGGCAAAAATGTTCTTAAAGGCTCTCAGTATCGTATATTTCTTCATTAATGTTTCCTTTCCCTAACTGATATTTTCTAGTTTTAACTGAGATGATCTTGCATATATTTCCATATACTTATGACTAAGTATATTATATTGCTTGATGCTATCATAAAGGTTGTTTTCAAAATTTATACCCTGAATATTTGTTTCTGGTATATACCCAGCATCTTGCTAAGTTCACTTATTATTTTAACGGTTTTTGAAAAAGATTATTTTGTATTTGCTAGATACACAATCATGTCCTCCACAGGTTGAGATTTTTTTCTTCCTAACTCTCACAATTATGTCTTCATCTTGAATTAACATTTGTTATCAAAAATATCCTTTTTTAAATCTTCTCAGAGTTCTGTTTTGCCAAATATTAATACAGTGGCACAGCATCGTATGGAAACCTTTTATATCCATTAACTTTCAATCTTCCCATGTCCTTATTTTAGACTATATTTTTGTACACAATATATTTATTAGTTATATGAATCCAATCTGTTAACACTCTCTAACTGATGTATTTGATGCCTTTACATTCAAGGTAATTATTGATAACTTTGCAGACATTTCTCTGATAATTATCTTGTAATTTCTCTATCATTTATCTATTAACAGGTGTTCATTCATATTTGTGAAAGTGTTATAAGAACTTTGCATATTTGCCTGGGGCATTTCCTCTAGAGGGGAGGGCAAGAGAGCCAGCCACATCAGCCCAAGAACTGCAAAATATCTAAATGCAAATGGCTTTACACTGAGACACCAAGCCCTTATCATTTGTTCTGCTTGAACTCATACAGTGTGATCAATTTTGAGGGGCAGTACTTGTCATTTTTTTTCTTTTGTTCTGGTGATAAATATCTGTATGTAAACCATTTTTCCTCAGGGGATATAGAAAAGGGAGAGGATATCAACTGTTTAATATATGGATTTTCCATGATATCACTGATCTCTGCCACATTTTTCACTCTTGCCCTAAGGACCTAAGTATTCCAATCTAAGTTTCTACTAGGTAGGAGACTTGAATGCAAATTCATAAATATATGTGGCCTTTCCAAGACTTATCCATTTATCAGGCCCCCAAATGATGAAAGTCTTCTTTTTTATATGCCTGTTTTATTTAAGTAAGATTTTTATTTCTTTGGCTGTCAAATATTCCTATAATAAATATTTTTTTGGGTATCTTCAATGGACCAGACACTGAAGACATTGAGGATAAAATAATAAACATCCTCGGACTCTGCACTTTCATGATAATGGAGGTGTAGGTGACAATGTAGTAAACAAATATTTCAGATTTAAACAATTATATGTATGAAAATATGGGGATATATGGTGAGTACTATGAAGTAAGTAAGGGTGATTGAATGTATAGAGAGTGACAGTAGGTCCATTTTTGATAGTCATCAGAGAAGATATCTTAGGCAAATTAACTGTTGAACAGAGTCGAAAATGAAATAGAGATATGAGAAACCTTACATTCTTACGGATTTTAGCTGTTATATCACTCCCTAAGTTATCCTTCATTAAACACCGAGGGTAGTGGAGATAACATCAGGAGATTTCTTGAAAGAGGCCTGTCCCTGAAAATAATGCTTAATAGCATCATGGAATAAAAAGGTCTTTTATACCTCTTCTAATATTCAAAGTTATATATTTTTTAATATTCAGGTGAAATGATTTAGGTAATTTTAGATGTGCTTAAGAAGACAGATGTATAATTTAGTATATTCACTCTTATTTTCCATATTGTCTGATTGAATATTTTTAAAGTAGCAATCTTATTGGAGTACATTTGTTTATGAATGTTTCCATAGACATTTTAGGTATTCCCACTCTACTTCAACATAATTTATTTTAATATGAAGGTGTTATAAGAAATATCATTTGATTAACAAAGTGGCATGAAGCAAATAATATATAAGATAAATAGCAAATACTATGCAAAAGTGGCCAATGTATGTATATTGTTTAAAAATTGGTAATTTGTAGTATGGTTTCTGTGCAAAAGAAGGATTTTATGATAGCCCAACTCAGTCTGACCAAAGTTTGATGTACTAGTTTTTTTTTTTTTTTAGGTCATTATATTCCTGCAGAAAGCAATAATTTAAAAATGTTCCCCTCCTTTACCCATTCAGCAGAATTCAATACCACTGCATATTTCATAAGCTGTCTCAGAGGCCATTTCAGTCTTTACTAGTTTTCACATTCTTGTCTACTTTGTGTTTCCAAATCTTTGGAGACAATCCTTTTAGCCCATAACAAGTAACCTATCGTCAAATTCTAAAACTTGCCGGGGTCTAGTAAAATGCTAATAATACATGTGTTTTATAATTATGTAAAATATACTTGGAATATTCTATCAGTAGCAAGCTTTTGATATTTTAGGCTGATTGTTTTGGGGAAAAAATGTCATGTATTTGTAAATGTATATAATATATCACATTTGTTTTCTAAAATTAAAATAATCAATGTACGTTAATATCAATTCTATCCCTCCTGGGCCTAGAAGTAATTAGTTGGAGTAAACAATGAAAATAATTTTGATAATATCTATTTCTCAAGAGTGCCAATTATCATTAATTTGTTTTCTGAGATCCCTCAATTTACAATAAAGAGTACTTCAAAAATGAATAGTTTTATAAGTGAATGAGTTTATATTTTAAAAAATAATCTCTGTAGATCTTTTACTAAAATTAAAACAAAAATAAAACATTAGTTCACTGACTTTGAAGGTTTGTAGATAGAGAGAACCCAGTATATTTTATAGTATTAACATGGCAAATTCTGTGGGTATTAGAGTGAAATAAACAATAATGTGAAGAAAAGGCAATTCATTTCCACAAAGGTGCTGAGGGTATCTTAAAAGCTATTATAGCTTTCTCTATGGATGTTATTATGTATTACAGAGTAAAACATAATTTTGTCCTTGATTTATAATGGATCTAATCTCAGCATTTGGGCCTTAGATCTCAGGAGATTTAACAAACAATAAATGCATGGGAGATATGCCAATGAGTAGAATAGTAAGGGAATAATTCATAACTTTTAAAATCTAGTTTGTGAAATAATACCTACATCATTAAGATCCCCCCAATGGAAAACTAGTATACACTGATATACATAATAAAATTTGTTGAGACAAAGTTTGTAGACTATAAGATTATTTTAAAAACTTCAATAAATATATTTAGTCACACTACTGGCTGCTCTAAAACCAACTGTGAAAGGTGTGGATCAAAAGTCAGGAAAGACAAAAATTGTATGAATGTTTTAATTGCTATTTCAGATTACTTTCATATGAGATGACATTAATAAGCAGCAATGGAATTGAAATGAATGAGTGGGATTAAAAGTGTACCCTGGCTATTTAATAACATGTTCAATAAGTTAGATGCATAGGGTCTACTCAGAATTAAAATGAAGTAAAATGACGCTTCTATTTTTTTTTTTTTTTTAAGATTTTACTTATTAGAGGCACAGAGAGAGAGAGAGGCAGAGACACAGGCAGAGGGAGAAGCAGGCTCCACGCAGGGAGCCTGACGTGGGACTCGATCCCAGGTCTCCAGGATCATGCCCTGGGCCGAAGGCGGTGCTAAACCGCTACGCCACCAGGGCTGCCCAAATGACGCTTCTAAAAGTTAAGTGCATAGCAATGTTTAAGTACCTAAATAGGATGGATATAAAACAGTAATGATTAATTTCAATAGTAAGAATAATGAATCTGGAGAATTTGAAGTCATAGGTATGTATGGTTGAGAGATATTATGTGAGCAATTGGAAAAATGGAACTATGTAACACATTTATAGAAATTATGGTATGTACTCCAGAATATACTGCATATATACATTTTTCATTTTGGTATGAGAGAGGTGCTAGTATGATAGACATACAGTGTTTTGTTTTCTGGTTAAAACCGCATGCCTTCTTTTGGAAATTGCTTTTTTCCCTCTAGTTATTGATTGCTGATATGGACTCACTGCCAAGTTGGTGGAAGTGGCCAGGTGCCCCAAACTGGAGAGTTCTTTTTTTTTTTTTTTTAGATTTTTTTGAATTTATTCATAAGAGAGAGAGAGAGAAGAAAGAGAGAGAGAAAGAGGCAGAGACACAGGCAGAGACACAGGCAGAGGAAGAAGCAGGCTCCATGCAGGGAGCTCCATGTGGGACTCGATCCCGGGTCTCCAGGATCAGGCCTTGGGCTGAAGGCTGCACTAAACCACTGAGCCACCCGGGCTGCTCAAACTGGAGAGTTCTGACTGAAAAGGCAGGAGATGGTCCCTTTCTTGTATTTGCCCACATTGTAGATTTACCTCTGAAAAGTGTGGCCCACTGTGTCCTCTTCAAAATGAAAAAAAAAAAAAAATGACATCTATAGTCCAATGAAATAAATACAAAAGATTAGAGAATAGGAGTAGATTGGGAGAAGAAAGAACCCATGTGGCTTCTCAATTTTTTTCATTTTGAAAATCACTCTTACTAGTTCTCTTTATTATAACCAATACTTCTCTTTTGGTTTAAATTATTTTAAAGTGAGGGACACCTGGGTGGGTCAGTGGTTGAGCAACTGCCTTTGGCATTGGGAGTGATCCCAGGATCCTGGGATGACTCTGCTGCTTCTCCCTCTGCCTGTGTCTCTGCCTCCCTGCCCGCCCCCCTCCCCGTCTCTCATGAATAAATAAAAAAAAGCTTCAAAAATTATTTTAAAGTGAGATTCTGGCTTTGTTAAAGAATGAATACAAATAGTGACTGAAACTGTCTATCTATATGCCAAGCAAGCCTACTTCTTTGCTTGTTAACTTTTTCCTTTGTAGTGTTTTCTGGCACTATTAGCTTATTATTATTATTATTATTTGGTTTTATGCACACTCTAAAGATGTATGATGGCTGCATTTTCAACGGGAGGAGCCAAATATTCAACAGTTAAAAGTTGACTCTTCTAAGCAGTTGTTATTATAAGATACAGTGTAAGTTATCCTCGTAGCATTGATGTCAGTAACTTTGATGTCTTGAGATAGACCATCCTCAGAACTCAGAAGAGATTTCTGACAAAATATCTAGTGAATATTATGCCATTCTCTGACTTTGAGAAGCTTAAAATACCGGTTGCAGTATTAATTTACAAATGCATGAATCAACACTTGTCTTAGATCAGAAGTATGAAATATTTTTATAGATAAAAACTGTCATCTATTGAGTTTGAAAAAGTTTCTATTATATATTCAAATACATTGCAGATAGTCATTGAGAACCTGCTGCATTTCAAGCACTGTCCAAAGCACTGGAGATAGAAAAATCAATTAGATATAATAACTTTCTTTGATGAACTGTTAGTTGAAAGGAGGGGGAAAAAGGTACAGAGATAATGATTACATAATGCTATCTTTTTCCCAGTAAAATACAAACTGACTTCTCTAAGGAGAGAGAGAGAGACAGAAAGATAAGGTGAGAGGGGGGGGAAAGGGGAGATTTGGGGAGGAAGAGAGAAGGAGAGAGAGAGAGAGAGAGAGAGAAGGAGGGAGGGAGGGAGGGAGGGAGAGGGGCAGACAGACCACTTCTATGAATTTCTGTACAAACCTAGCAGGATATTTGGGTCTAGTGGCTAAAGGAATGGCAAATAAATCCATTGATTTACCAGGGTTGGTACACACTTCCCATGTTTTTTGGTCAATTTTCTAATCATTCAAACTTTGAATTGATAGTTCGTTGTCTATAGATTCAGAAGTACATTGGTTTGAATGTGAGCTTTACCGCTTCTTAAAGTTACTTGACTTTTCTAAGACTCCATTTTCTCATCTTTACTATGGGGAAAGGTAGTTTTACCACGGAGTTAGAAGGTTAAGCTTCAATGTCTGTCATTTGTACTTTTTGTGCACAAAATGAAAAAAAAATTACAAAATGCCTAGCCACATAAATTGTATAAACCTTAGGTCCCACAAAACCTGGATTTTCAGGTCTTCAATATAATCATTAAATATAATTGTATTTACTCTGAGACTTAAATGGAAAACATGAAATGATTCTAGTGCAGGACTTGATAAACCCAGTAATTAATATTAACACATTCTCATCTCCATTTTACGATAGATTTATTCCTCAGTGGTTATAAATATCTATAAAGGAATACTAAAAAATGAGATAAATGTGTTTTCTGAAGCTGTCCAGACAAACAAGTTAAAATAACTAATCTTAATTTTTAAGACTCTCCCTCATAGAGAGATAATTTGACTCAATCCTTCTCTGACCTTGTGTGAAACATGCTCCATAACAAACATTTATCTTATTGCTCGGCATCTCTGGAAACATTCTTAATGCCAGCTCTCTCACTCACTATTACCCTCATGTCAGTTGTAAATTGTCTTCCAAACACATCTTTCCTTGTGTTTATGAAGTATTCTGCTGGCCTTAGAATATGTTACACTTAAACTGTGGTTTGACATAACAAATAACACTCATAAAATTTCAGGTGGTTTGCAATTTTATGCATCTGGTACACATGCTTCAAAAACACAAAAGAACATGCTCAGCAAATCTTATGCTTCAAAACTAGAATTATGACGGCTTTTCTTACATGCTTTGCTGAATAGAAAAGTAAGTTATTCCACCTTTGTATCTTTAATATTAATTCAAATGCTGTACATTTTCCTCATATTTTGTATTTACATATTTTAGATCTCTACAACATGCATGTAATAAATTGGGACACTGTCTCTACATTCAGTCTGCACCCTGGGAAAGGAACAGTTACACATAACTAAATGTTTAGGCTTCAGAACTGCATAGTATTAACTTAAAATTCCAAAGGAGAAGAAAGAAAATAGAATTAAATGAATGCTCCTTTGTAATCAGGGCAGAAAAAAGAAGGGAAGTTTTAAAAAGGAAAGAAAAAGTGCAACAAATAGGAAACATTACAAACATAGTAACTATTAGTTCGACTATATCAATAACGAGTCAATGAAAATGGTCTATTATTTACTGCCTGTTATGTGTTTAAGAATTAGTAACTCTTACGTTGTCATTTAAGAGCATGACCATATGCTATGTTGGGGGAAAACTGAACCTTTGGAATAAGACAGATCTGGATTTATATCCTAACTTGCATTATTGTTGAATAATTGCTACAAGGATGCTTAATGTGACAGCCTCTCTAAACTCTAAAAGGCTATTATGAAGATAAGCATGATAAATCTGAAGCCTAGGTCAAATTAAAGTTTCAAAAAATGTTAACTATTCCAACTGTCATTTTTTGCCTAGCAGTTAATTTGCTAGGGACTAGGGATATACTTAAATGGGCAAATCCAACATGTTCATTAAAATATAATGAAACATATGATAGAAGGAAGTGTGCATAAATGGCATAGGAACTCTGAAAATACAATCATTAATTAACTCGCAGTAAGAGTTGAGTATTTCACAGAAAAGATCATGGTAGGGATGGTTTGTGTGATCCTTATGAACATAGCAGGCAATAAAGGAGAAAAAGTATTTCCTTTATAGTTTTTCTAAGAATTTTTAAAATAGTATCTCATTTGTTTTTATAATATCCTGCCACTTTAAGACATGAAACCAAGACAAATCAATATCATAATTCAGCACACGTGTGCATATTAAAAATTTCTATCTTAAGGTAAAAGCTCAGTTCTAAGTCAAGTCAAAGCATTCGTATTATATACAGTTTTTAGGTTTGCAACCTGCTAAAGGAAGCATCCCAGGGGCAAATTGCCCTCCCGGTGATTAGAAAATGAAATGCAACTTTTAATCTTTAATTTTCCCACACCACTGCTCATGTTAATGTTCTGTTTAGGCATTCCTGCTGAGCCATATCAGTGCACAAACACCCTGAAAAATCCCAGGTTGACAATTAATCATTGGAAAAGAGTCAGCTTAAGTAGAGAAATAGGGACAGCTTTAATAGTGGGAGATTAAAGAGTGCCATAATCAACCAGATTTTTCTTAAATTGATTTCTTAATGTAGCATGACCTAACTTAGTATTTAAAAAAATTATCAAACAAGCACTTATGCAAACATATTCATAGGATTCTGATATTTAGATTTCTAGTTATAAGAGAAATGCATGGACTTTTTAAAGGCAATTATTCTAACCAGTAATCGGATCAATGAGAGAAAAGCACCATGCACACTGTGGACTATTTAATTTGTTTTGGAAGTTTTGTCGTGCTGTCATCGTATATAATCATGAAAAGTTAAAGAGAAATTGGCTGTGACTTTGAGAATGTTTAGAGGAAACAAAATTTTGGAATCATACTTTGTAGGTGTCACTCAAAAGGAAAATAAAAACACAAAATACCACTATTAAAAGAGTAAAATTAATTTAAACAATGAAAGAATCACTGACATGAGCACTTAATCAGTGATCAAATAAGTTACGAGCCAGAAGAGTAGTAAAAGGTTATCTCTTTTATCTCCCTTCTACAATTTGGAGGACAGAAAACAATTCAAATGTGTCAGAACTCACATCAAAATAAAGGAAGAACAATAGAGAAAGAATAATGAAGAAATAAATGATTTTTCATATTCTTACTTAATCTGATCATTCGTTCAAAGCAATAATAGCAACAATGCATCGGTTAATTAGAGCATATGAATGAAATGAATTGTGGAAATGTATGGAATGAGATGAAAGAATTAGGAATACTCTTTTATGAGTTAAATACACTAGCCATGAAATAATACAGTGTTATTTAAGAGTGGACTTAGTTTAGTTGTAAGTGTATATTGCAAACTGAAGTAACCACTAAAATATATTTTTAAAGAAGGACGATTGATATGCTAGAAGAAAGAAAATAGAATCAAATGAATGCTCCTTTGTAATCAGGGCAGAAAAAAGAAGGGAAGTTTTAAAAAGGAAAGAAAAAGTGCAAAAAATAGAAGACATTACAAACATAGTAACTATTAGTTCAACTATCAGTAACGAGTCCATGAAAATGGTCTCAATACAGCAAATACAGAAGCTATCAGAGTAAATTTTTTAAAAGGCCCCACTATTTGCTGTCTAGAAGAAACCCACATGTATAGATGCTAATAAATTAAAAGTAAATGGATGGAGGAAAATATACCATGATAACATTAATCAAGAGAAAGCTGGAGTAACCATATTAATTTCCAACAAAGCGGACTTTAAAGTACAGAAAATTATCAGGGATTGAGAGGAACATTACATGACGATCAGGGATCAATTCAACAATAGAAGATGACATGTATATATCTAACAGGAGAGAATCAACATACATGAGGTGAAAATTAATAGAACTGCAAGAAGAAATAGATGAATCTTTGGTTATATTTGGAGATTTCAACACCCCTCTATCCAACAGGATTAGATACAGGAGGCAGAAAATTAGTGAGGATATAGTTCAATAGCCCAAACAACTGGAGCTAATTGATATTTATAGAATACATCATTTAACAATGTCAGAACTAGATTTTTCCCAAGTTCACATGGAGGATTCACCAAGATAGGATGTGTTCTGGGCCATAAAACACACTAAAAATTCAAAGGAAGAGAAATAATTCAGTATACACACAGACCACAACAAAATTAAATTCTTAAAATTTAAACTCTTTAAGCTAAAAATGAATAACAGAGACATATTTGGAAAATCCCAAAGTAGTTGGAGATGAAGTGGCACACATCTAAATATCACCTGTTCAAGAAGTCCTCTTAAGACAAAATTTAAAAATATTTTGAACTAAATGAAAAAAAAGTAAAACTTATTAAAAGGTGTTAGACAGTTGGAAGGAAACTCATGGCATTGCAGGATTTATTTTAAAAAGAAGAAACATGTAATCTAAGGCTGAAGGAACTAGAGAAGGAAGGGCAATATAACTTTAACACAAGAAGGAAATAAATAATAATTAGAGCAGAAGTCAATGAAGTTGAAAATAAGAAATCAGAAGAGGAAATCAACGACACAAAAAGCTGCTTCTTTGGAAAAATCAGTAAGACTCTCCGCAAATTTGATAACCTAGATGATGGCTAAATTCCTTTAAAAACACAAATTACCATACATAAGGGAATATAAACATGGGTATATCTCTATTGATGAAATTCATAGAATTTTTAAAAATCCAATATAATTAACATACTGTGTTATATTAAGTTCGTGTATAAAATATAGTGATTCAAAAACTTCTATACATTGTTCAATGCTTGTCATGATAAGTGTACTGTTAACCCCCTTCACCTTTTTCATGTATCCCCCCATCCACTTCTCTTCTGGAAACCACTAGGTTGTTCTCTCTATTTAATAGTCTGTTATATTGCCTGTCTCTTTTGTGTGTTCATCTTTTTATTTCTTAAATTCCACATGAGTGAAGTCATATGATATTTTCTCTAATGGACTTAAGTCACTTAGCATTATACCTTCTAGACCCACCCTTGTTGCAAATGACAAGATTTTATGCTTTTTTTTTTAATGACTAAGAATCCATTATATACATATACCCACATCGCATCTTTATCTACCAGTGGACACTTGGGTTGCTTCCGTATTTTGGCCATTGTAAATAATGCTATAATAAACATAATGGTGCATGTATCTTTTCAAATTAGTGTTTTTGTATTATTTGGGTAAATATGCAGTATTAGAATTACTAGATCATGTGGTTATTCTGTTTTTAATTATTTTGAGCAATCTCCATGCTGTTATTCACAGTGGCTGCACCAGATTGCATTCCCACCATAGGAGCATTCCACATTCTCACCAATACTTGGTATTTCTTGTGTTTTTTATTTTAGCCAATAGACGGGTGTGAGGTGATATCTCATTGTGGTTTTAATTTGCATTTCCCTTTGCATTTCTCTGTTCATGTTTTCTGCCCATTTTTAATTGGAATATTTTGTTTTTCGGTATCGTGAGTTCTTTATATGTTTCGGATATGTCATTTGCAAATATCTCCTCCTCTTTAGTAGGTTGTCTTTTGTTTCCTTTGCTGTGCAGAGGCTTTTTTTTTTTAATTTTGATTTAGTCTCAATAGTTCATTTTTTGCGTTTGTTTCCTTGCCTTAGGAGACATATCTAGAAAAATATTGCCACTGCCCATGTCAGAAAAATTGTTACCTGTGATTTCTTCTAGGGTTTTTATGGTTTCAGATCTCACATATAGTTCTTTAATCCACCTTGAGGTTATTTTTCTTTGTGTTTTAAGAAAGTGGTCCCATTTCATTCTTTTGCATGTGGCTGTCCAGTTTTCCCAACACTATTTGTTGAAGAGACTTCTTCCTGTTGCATATTCTTACTTCCTGTGTCAAAGATTAACTGACCATATAATTATAGGTTTATATCTGGGCCCTCTATTTTGATTGAGCTAGGTGTCTATTTTTGTGGCTGGACCACATTGTTTTGATGACTATAGCTTTGTAGTACGTCTTGAAATCTGTGATACATTCAGTTTTGTTCTTTTTCAAGAATACTTTGGCTATGTAAGCATCCTGGGTGGCTTCATATAAATTTTAGGATAATTTATTCTAATTTTGTGAAAATTGTTGGTATGTTGATAGGGATTGCATTAAATCTGTACATTGCTTTGGGCAGTATAGACAGTTTAAAAATATTTGTTCTTCCAATCCATGAGCTTGGAATATCTTTCCATTTGTGTCATCTTCAATTTCTTTAATCAATATTTTATAGTTTTCAGAGTAGAGGTCTTTCACCTACTCAGTTAAGTTTATCCCCAGGTATTTTATCATTTTTGGTGTGCTGTAATTAGGATTATTTTCTTAATTTCTCTTTCTGCTACTTCATTATTAGTGTATAGAAATGCAAAGAATTTTTGTATATTGATTTTCTATCCTGTGACTTTACTGAATTCATTTATCAGTTCTAGTAGTTTTTTAGTGGAGTCTTTGGGTTTTCTATATATAGTATCACGTCATCTGCAAATAGTGAAAATTTTACTTATTCCTTACCGATTTGGATGCCTTTTATTTCTTAGTGCTTTGGCTAGGACATCTAGTACTATGCTGAATGAAAGTGACAAGAGTAGACATCCTTGACTGGTTCCTTATATTAGGGGATAAGTCCTGTGTTTCACCATTAAGTGTGATATTAGCTGTGAGTTTTATAAATGACCTTTATTATGTTCAGGTACATTCTCTCTTAATCTACTTTGTCAAGAGTTTTTATCATTATTAGATATTGTATTTTGTCAAATGCTTTTTCCTCCTCTATTGAAATAATCATATGATTTTTATCCTTTCTCTTGGTGATGTGATGTATCACATTGATTGATTTGCAAATATTGAACCATGCTTGTGTCCCAAGAATAAATCCCACTTGATGATGGTGAATGATTTTTAAAAATGTACTGTTGGATTTGGTTTGCTAATATTTTGTTGAGGATTTGTGCATTTATATCCATCAGAGATACTGGCCTATAGTTCTGTTCTTTTCTCCTCCTCCTCCTCTTCTTTCTTCTTTCTTTTCTTCTTCCTCTTTTGTAGTGCCTTTATCTCATTTGTAATGCTGGCCTCATGGAATGAATTTGAAAGGTCTCCTTCCTCTTATATTTTTGGAATAGTTTGAGAAACATAGATATTAACTCTCCTTTAAATGTTTGGTAGGAGTGCCTGGGTGGCTGAGTCCCTTTAGTGTCTGACTCTTGATTTCAATTAGGTTCATGATCTCAAGTCATGAGATTGAGCCCCACATTGGGCTCTGCACTAGTTGTGGAATCTGCTTAAGATTCTCTCACTCTCTCTCTCTCTCCCTCTGCCCACTCCTGCCCTCACTCATTTGCACACTCTCTGAATGAGTGAATAACTGAAAGAATGTTCGGTAGAATTTGTTTATGAAGTCATCTTGTTCTGGGCTTCTGTTTGTTGGGATTTTTCCATTACTGATTCAGTTTCATTTTCATAATCAGTCTGTTCAAATTTTCTATTTCTTCCTAATTTAATTTTTGGGAGGTTATCTGTTTCCAGGAATTTATCCATTTATTATAGATTGTAAAACTTGTTGGCATAAAAGTTTTCATAATATCATATAAATCTTTGTATTTCTGTGGTGTCCTTTGTTTTCTTCTTTTGTTTATGATTTTGTTTTTAGTCTTCTCTCTCTCTCTCTCTGTTTGAGTCTGGCTAAACTTTTATTAATATTGTTGATATCTTCAAAGAACCAGTTCCTTGTTTCATCAGTCTGTTTTATTGTTTTTATTTTTAGTTTCTATTTAATTTATTTCTGCTCTAATCTCTATTATTTCCTTCCTTCTACCAGTTTTAGGTTCTGTTTGTTCTTTTATTAGCTCCTGTAGGTATAAAGGTTAGAGATTTGTCTTGCTTCTTGAGGTAGGCCTGTTTTGCTAGAAACTTCCCCCTTACAACAGCTTTTGCTGCATCCTAAGCATTTTGGGCTATTTTGTTTTCATGTTCACTTTTCTCTATGTATTTTTTTTTTTATCCTCTTTGAGTTCCTGGTTGACCCATTCATTGTTTAGTAGCATCTAATTTAACCTCCTTGTATTTGGGTTCTTTCTAGATTTTTTTCTTGTGGTTGACCTCTAGTTTCATAGCATTGTGGTCAGAAATGATGCATGGAATTATTTCATTCTTTTTATTCTGTTGAGATTTGTTTGTGGCTTTACAGGTGATCTATTCTGGAGAATGTTCCATGTGCTTTTGAAAATAATCTGTATTCCACTGTCTTAAGATGGAATGTTCTGAATATATCACTTAGATCCATTGAGTCCAATATGTCATTCAAAACCACTGTTTCCTTGTTGATTTTCTGTTTAGATGGTGTACCCATTAATGTAAATGGAGGGTTACAGTACCACAATATTATTGTATTGAATACTGTATCAATTACTGCTCTGGATTAGCTGCTTTATGTATTTGGGTGTTCTCACGTCAGGTGCATAAATATTTACTCTTGTTATATCTTCTTGCTATATTGTTCACTTTATGATTACGTAGTATTGTTTTTCTCTGATGTTACAGTCTTTGTTTGTTTGTTTTTTTTTTTTTTAAATTTTTTCTTTTTTTTTAATTTTTTATTTATTTATGATAGTCACAGAGAGAGAGAGAGAGAGGCAGAGACACAGGCGGAGGGAGAAGCAGGCTCCATGCACCGGGAGCCCGACGTGGGATTCGATCCCGGGTCTCCAGGATCGCGCCCTGGGCCAAAGGCAGGCGCCAAACCGCTGCGCCACCCAGGGATCCCTTTTTTTTTTTTTTTTTTAAATTTTTGTTTGTTTTTTTACAGTCTTTGTTTTAGAGTCTATTTTGTCCAATATAAGTATTCCTAGTCTGGGTTTTTATTTCCCACTTCTATTTTCATGAGAAATGCTTTTTCATCCTTTCCTTTTTAATCTACATGTATCCTTAGGTATGAAATGAGTCCCTTATAGGAATCATATAGATACATCATGCTTTTTTTATTTCAATTAGTCACTCTATGTCTTTTTATTGAATAGTTTAGTCCATTTACATTCAAAGTAATTATTTATAGGCATGTACTTATTGCCATTTTGTTACCTCATTTATGGGTTGTTGTGGTTTGTTTGTTTTTTAGTTCTTCTCTATTCCCCTTTTCTCTTGCTCTCTTTTTTCAGTTTGCTGGCTTTCTTTAATGGTATACTTGGATACCTTTCCCTTTACTATTTTACATAGCTATTACTGGTTTTTGATTTATGGTTACCATTAGGTTTATATATAATATTTTCTGCATATAGAAGTCTATCTTAAATTGATAGTTGCTTAAGTTTGAACCCACTCTAAAAGCACTAAATTATTCTTTCCCCTTCGCATTCTAAGTATATGGTGTCATACTTCATATGTCCTTTTTTTTTTGGTAAATCTCTTGACTGATTTTTATAGATATCTTTTATTATACTGATTTGTGCTTCCAATTTTTCTTCTGCTATGGCCATACCTTTCCACCTAGAGCCCCATTTCACATTTCTGTAAGGCTTTTTTAGTGTTGATGAATTCCTTTAACCTCTGTTTGGGAATCTCTCTCCCTTTCTTCTGAATGATAGCCTTGCTGAGTAGAATATTCTTGTTTGCAGGTTTTTTGTTGTTGTTGTTTGTTTTTTTTTTTCCTTTCCGCACTTGGAATATATCATGACTCTTCCTTTTGGCCTGCAAAGTTCTGCTGAAAAATCAGATAGCCTTTGGGGGTTTCCCTTGAATGTAACTATTTTCTTCTCTTCCTGCTTTTCTAATTGTGTTTATCACTACTTTTTGTCATTTTAATTAATATGCGTCTTGGTGTGGACTTCCTTGGGTTGATTTTGTTGGGTGTTTTCTGCCCCTCCTGGATCTGGATTTCTGGTTCCTTACCCAGTTTGGGGAAGTTTTAATCTATTATTTCTTCAAATAAATATTCCACTTTCTTTTCTTACCTCTCCTTCTGCGATTCCTAGAACATGGATAGTATTGTGCTTGATGGTATCACTGAGTTCTCTTAACCTATTTTCATTTTTTATTCCTTTTATTTTTGCTGTTCATCTTGATTATTTTCCATTACTCTGATCGTTTTCCATTACTCTGTCCTCTTGGTCACTGACCTGTTGTTCTACTTCCTCTAATATTATTATTCCCTCTACTGTATTTTTAATTGTCGCCATTGAGTTGTTTTTTGTTTTGTTTTGTTTTGTTTTTTAATCTCTAATTGCTTCTTTTTATGTTTTCTATCTTCTGTCGACAGTCTCACTGAGGTCTTCCACTCTTTTCTCAAGTCCAATACCTTTATGAACATTACTTTAAATCCTATATCAGGCATTTTACTTATCCCTGTTCTGTTTGACTCTGTTGCTGTGATTTGTCCTACTCTTTGATTTGGGACATAGTCTTCCTCATTTTGTCTTACTTCCTGTGTCTGTTTCTATATATCAGGAAAGTCAGCTTTATCTCTTATTCTTGAAAGTAGTGGCAATAAGAAGGAAAGGCTCTGTAGTATCCTGCAGAAAGAAACTGATGCTCCAGGAGTGTCTTATATGTGTGTTGTGTGTGCCCTATCACTGTGGTTGAGCCATGCTTGCCTGCAGTCAATTATCTGCCCTTGGGGGCAGAGTTTGATCCCTACATTGTTACTGAGTCAGTTTGGGGCAGTTATGAGCTTGAATTGGGTCAAGCCAGATGTTTGCCAGAGCTGTGGTAGCACTAAACTGCAAGGTGCTCTCCCTGTTTTGGCCACTGAGAAGTTTTCATTGGTGGGTTGAGTCTTTAGTCAGACCTGGTGTCTGCCTCCAGCCCGCTGGTAGGGCCATAGTTGTACTGGTGTGTGTGGTTATTTTTCCCATCTCCCTGGAGCAACAGTCACTTTGGGGTGGTGCTGGTGCCTTTCAGGGTTTTTTACATATTGCTACACTTGCAGCACTGCTTTGGATGGACTGCTACCCCGAGCAGGTGGTTCCACATGAGAATGGGAGAAAGAAGTTGAATTTCAGTGTTAGCAAATTAGATGGGCAGTGTTTGTGCTACAGTAGTTCCCACATGTATCTGTATATATTTACGCTAGAGGGTGGGGTGGAAATAGTGCCTGCCAGGTTTTCTATTCTTAAAGAAGTCTCCCAAGGTCCATGCCCCTCCAACATAAGCCTGAGACTAATAAACAAATCATCCTCCAGTATACCCCAGGCATTTTTCAAACTTCTATGCCGTATCTGGATGGTTATACTGTCTCTTCAATGGGGAGGACTCAGTTGCCTATTGCCTCTGGCTCCCTCAGATTAGAGCCTGCTGATTTGTAAAGTTCCAGGTGTTAAGCTTGACTGATTGTAAGAACTGCTAAAGTAACACTCCTCTGATATTCAGAGCAAAATGTTATATGATTCATCTTCCCAGTGTAAGTGCTCTGTGCCTGTGATGCCTGATGTAGAGTCTGCTCATCTGCCCTCCCCCTGTGTACAGCCTCAGTGGTCAGTTTTGCTGTGAGGCATGTTTCTGTCCTTCCTACCCTTTTTGATATGGTCTCTTTTCTACATTTACCTGTGGAGAATCTGTTCCCATTTTTGGGGCCATTTTCTGGCTTATTTACACTTATGTGGGTGTTATGTACATGTATCTGGAGGATGAGATAAGCATAGGATCCTTCTATTTTGACATCTTCCCTGGCAGTTCTGAAATTGGTAGAAATTAATAAAATTGATAATGAAAACTTCCAAAAAATAAAGCATCATTCCCAGATTGTTTCACTGGTAAATGTCACAAAATATTTAAGGGTGAAAGTATTCCAATCCCCTATAATCTCTTCTAGTAAATAGAATAGATTCAACATTCAAAATTCAGTTAATGTATTTTACCACATGACCAGGTTAAAGAAGAAACATCATATTATCACCTTAATAAATTTAGGAAAAGTAAAATTGACAAAAACCCAAAATCCATTCATTATAAAACTCTCAGAAAACTAGGAATAGAGAATGACTTCCTTAACTTTGTAAAGAACATTTATAAATATTCTATAATTAATCTAATGGTAATGGGTGAAACTAGACACTTTGCCTTTCAACATCAGAAATAAGGCAAGATACCTCCTCACACTACTCTATTCAACATTGTCCTGGAAATCCTAGCTAATGTAGTAGGAAAATAAAAGGTATTCAAATTGAAAAAAAAAAGTGTTTTTTTTTTTTTTTTTTTTTTTTTTTTTGTGAGATGATGGTCTATATAAAAACTCTCAAAGGATCAGCAAACAATAACAAAAATCCCTGAAACCAATAAATAATTATAATAAGATTACAGGATATAAGGTTAATATATAAAAGTTGATTTCTTTCTTATAATCAGCAATAAACAATTAGAACTTGAAATTAAAAATGCTAAGAAAGCGAAATACTTAGGCATAAATGTAAAAATTACATATACTACGTACATATTTCTACATACTATATGTAGAAAACTATAACACACCAATGAAAAAATTAAATAGATGTGCAAAATGGAATGAGAAATAAGAGACATAATGTTAAGGTGTCTGTTTTTCCCACCTTGATCTGGAATTCAACTCTGTCCTGATCAAAGTCCCAGAAAGTTATTTTGTTAATGTTGACATATTGTTAAGTGAAAGAAGCTAATCTGAAAAGGTTACATACTATATTATTCCAATCATACACTGTTTTGGAAAAGGCAAAACTATAAAAACAATAAAAAGCAATGGTTGTTATGGGCTTGGGAGAAGAGAAAGCACTGGATTGGTAAAGTATTGAGGATCTTTACACTGGTGTAACTATTCTGTATAATAATGTAATATTGCATCTGTCAAAACACATAGAACTGGATAGCACAAAAAGAGAGTATTAATTTAAACTAGGGACTTTAGTTAATACTAATGTGTAAATATTGATTCATTATAACACATGAATGATACTAATGAAAGATGGCAATAATAGAAGAAACTGCACTCAGGTGGAAGTGGCGGGGTAGTATATAAGGAACTCTACTATCCATTTTTTTTTGACAAATATAAAACTATACTAAAAATAAAGTCTATTATCTTTAAAATAAGATTAAAGTAACAAATTTTGGGAATTCTACTTTGTCAGCTTAATTCAAAAAGAATACAACATATTGCTACTGAGAGTAAAGTCTATTTAAAGGATGAAAGAAATCACTGACTTGAGCACTTGACATGCAGTTAAAGAATTTAAAAGTAGGTAGAGATGTTAGAGATAATCTTGTTTATTCTGCACTCTCATCTTAGAAATGAAGAAACAAATTCCTATTTTTCTGCTGTAAAAGAGGCCCTAGTTCAGGAAGAAAAATGAGGGTGACTTTGCCACAAAGGAGACCCTACTATGACAATATTGAGATGGCTACAGAACTGGTTCTGAATTTTGTTAAAACCCATGATGTATATTCACCTTCTCTGAGAAGTTTCCAACACGCAGGAGGCCTCCATCCCAAGTTTTCTCAAGAGCAAAAATATAAGTACTGGCCTTTTATTGAGGACTGGCATCGTGTGTTCCATGTTCAGCTATGGTCTCTTACCGAGGTCAATTTGAACAGACTTCTATATGTACTGCTAACTCTGAAATCAAAAGATTTCTTCCTTAAATTATCCTAGAGGATATTCTGGGGTTTACATAGAGGTTTGCAAAATTTCTTTCACATCTAAACTAGAAATAGTTATAATATAGTTACTTTGAAGATCAATTAAGATAATGCATAAATATTGCCAAGCTCAAGGATGTGTCACATGCTAGTAACATTTATTGAGTATGTAGGGTGTACTTGAACTTGTATATTTAACCTCACAATCACCTATGGCATAAGAATTATTTTCATAACTGTTTGTTAATGAGTAAATTAAAGCTGAGATTAAGCAACTGGTGGTAAGGAAGCTGAGATCTCAAACCAGTTATGGCAGATTTCCAAGACCGTGATCTTTTTTTTATCATGTGTTTCATAAATAAATATGTTTACTCCTTAAGTTCTGTGCTATTTGAAGCCTTGCTATCACCATTATAAGTGAAAATAATATCTGATCTTTATTTTTATCTCTTCCCATACGATGGTTGGCAGTTTGAAAAAAAATCCATGCAATTATAATTTCAGAGTAAAACTCAGCACACTTGTTATTAATGATTAATGATAACCTCATTTTTGTTATACTTATTTATTATCATGTAATAAGTGACCAGTGTTAACATGTAGGAGTTGTTATTCAAAAATTGGACAACCTCCATTTTGGATCTTAATTCACCATCATTCCAAATAAGGTAGAAGAAGTGTTTTCATTCTGATAAAATTAAAAATAGATTTTCTGAACTAAACTGTATGCTATCTAAAAATAGCAATTGTGTCTTTTTCATCTTTGAAAAAATATTCCAACACCTTGCTTGATCCTGATATATAACATGTTTTTTATTGGACTGCTCTCATGAACATTTGAAACACATTTACTTTAACATAGGCTAAAAAACAAACAAACAAAAACAAAAACAAAAAAACCCCACCGTTTAATGTAGGCATGGAAGAAAGGAGATAGGGTTATCTCTTTATTCTGTGGCTTTAGGAATCCTAATTTTTATCATTTGCCCCATGATCCACTATGTAAATGCAAAATATTAGCTCCTTTCTCCTTTCAATTTTAATCTTGTTTATTTATAAATAAGAGTTTTATATCCTTGTTGTAGTCCATTTGGCTCCTATGTCAGAAATATCATAAACTGGATAACTTCTAAACAACAAATTGATCACTTTTTAATAGATTCAACAATTCTGTGACTTCTCAGTGCTCATCAAGATAAGTGTAGTCTTAAGTCCCTGTATATATTTTTCTCCAAACTCCCATGGACCTCCCCTGTGGCAGCCACTGGTTTGTTCTCCATATTTAAGAGGTTTTTTATTGTTGTTGTTGTTGTTTGTGTTTTTTTTTTTGTTGTTGTTCCTTTGCTTTGCTTGTTTAATTCCAGTTGAGTAAAATAATGTGGTATTTATCTTTCTCTGGCTGACTTGTTTCACTTAGCATTATACCCATTAGGCCCATCCATGCTGTTGCAAATGATAAACTTTTGTTCTTTTTTTTTTTTTTTAAACAGTTTAGTAATAGCCACATTATATATACCACATCTTCTCTACCCATTTATCTATCAATGGACATTTGGGTTGCTTCTATATTTTGGCTATCGTAAATAATGCTGCAATAATCATAGAGGTGCACATAGCATTTCAAATTGGTTTTCATTTTCTTTTGGTAAATACCCAGTAATGGAGTTAGTGGATTCAGATAGTAATTCTATTTTTTAACTTTTTGAGAAAACACCATACTGTTTTCCATAGTGGTTGCCCCAGTTTGCATTTCCACCAATTGTACATGAAGTTTCCCTTTTCTCTACATCCTTGTCAATACCTGTTGTTTCTTGTGTGTTTAATTTTAGCCATCCTGACAGGTGTAAAGTGATATCATTGTGTTTTTTAAAATTTGCATTTCCCTGGTGATTAATAATGTTTAGCATCTTTTCACATGCCTTTTGGCCATCTGTGTCTTCTCTGGAAAAATGTCTAATCAGATTCTCTGCCCTTTCAGCTGGGTTATTTGGGGGTTTTTTGGTGCTGAGTTATATAAGTTCTTCGAGTATTTTGAATATTAACCCTTTATCAATTATATCATTTGCAAACATCCTCCCATTCGGTAGGTTGTCTTTTGGTTTTGTGGACAGTGTCTTCACTGTGCAGAAGCTTTTTATTTTGCTGTAGTTCCAAAGGTTTAATTTTAGTTTAATTTATTTCTCACAGTTCCAGTTCAAGATCTAGGCCTTGACTGATTAAATGTCTGGTGAGAATCTCCTTCTTAGGTCTTTTATTGTAACCTCAAGTGATAAGGGACAAAGAAGTTCTTTCAGACTCTTTTTGTAAAAGTACTAATCCTATTCATGATGGCTCCACTCTCATGACCTAATCATCTCCCTAAGACCTCACCTTCAAACACTGGCACAATGAGGATTAGGTCTCAACATAAATTTTGGGAGGACACAAACAGACCATAGCAATCCTGTAACTTACTTGCTGTAAGACACCATAGAAATTAATATGTGAAATAATCTTATAAACAGTATTTATGTAATATTGTGGAATATTCCTCTATTGTGTTCTCTTATTCACTCATTTGGACAAATTACTTTAGTGATCCATATTTTAGAATTATTAGCCACAGAAGAAGTAGCTTTAGCCATATTATTAAAGAATTAGGATTGTTTGAAGATTAATTACATTCTATTATCATAAATACGTATAGTCCTCTAAAAATGAGTTTTTAATCTGTAAGAAGTAAGAATAATTGTGTATATTTAAATGACAGGTGTCTGCTTATGAGATGGACTTCAGGTGAAAAATCTCAATCAATGATAAAGAAAATTATTTCTTAGATTGCCAACAGTTATTTGTAGGAAAGAGCCAATCACTAGCATATTTGATTAAAGGTATCTCCAAGATATCCATTCTGAAGAATATCTTTTTAAAATATCAGAGTGATGGGGACACCTGGGTAGCTCAGGGGTTGAGCGTCTGCCTTCAGATCAGGGTGTCATCCTGGAGTCTTGGGATTGAGTCCCATATTGGGCTCCTTGCATAGAGCCTGCTTCTCCTGTCTCTGCCTATCTCTGTGTCTCTCATAAATAAGTAAATATTTAAAAAGAATATATCAGAGTGATGGAATTACTGTTTCTCTCAATGGTGGCACAAGAATTATCATAGAATATCTCTAAGTTTCTCTTCATGTATTAGTTTCCTATTACTGCTGTGATAAATTACCACAAACTTAGTAGGTTAAAACAAAACCCATTTATCATATTACACTCCTGGGAGTCAAGCTCTTAATTGAGTATCACTAGGCTACAATCAAGGGTTCAATAAAGGTATGACTCTTCTGGAAGCTTCAGGGGGAAATCTGTTTCCCTGCCTTTTCTCACTTTTGGAGGATGCCTACATTTCTTGGCTGATAGACCCATCCTCCATCTTGAAAGTTTGACCCTCTTGTCTCCTTCTCCTAAAGACCTTTGTGATTACATCATAGGACCCATCTAAATAATCCAGAATAGTTTCTCTATTTGATGGTCCTTAATTACATCTTGAAAGTCCCCTTTTCCACTTAAAATAACCTAGTCACAAATTCCAGGGATTAGGAAGTCTTTGGGGACCATGGTGCAGACTACTACATTTACTTATTAAAAAGATTAAGTTCAGGATGGGGCTGAATAGGGCTTTTCTTAAGGGCCGAATTAAAAAAAAATCCTAAATATAAAACACTTTAAGTACTTTTTTTTTTTTCACTTTAAGTACTTTAAAAACAGTTGGAGTATAAAACACTTTTTACCCAACGTAAAGCCCTTATGTTTTAGGAGCTTAAAATCATACATATGAAACAGAGGCATGATAAGCATAAGGAAAACAAAATATTTATTATGTGTTTAGTTTTTTTTTATAGAAATTTCTACTTAAAATAATTCACTTTAAAATACATCCATCCTGTTATTGGGAATAAATGCATGGAATACATAAAAAGGCAGGAGGAAAAAGTACCATGTGTTGGAACTTGAAAATAACATAAGAAAAGAGGTCAAAAAGTTATATGTCACACATTCAAGTGTGATAACAAAAATAATTTTTAAAAATATATTAGTCATCAAAGTGTGTTCGTTTTTTTAATTTTTGAGCTAGAACATGAGAGACAGAAATATTTTGGAGGCTGTGAGATTCATGGAGTTCCTAAAGCCCAGATCTCTGGCCTGACAGCATAAATGTGACTCTTTGAACCATAGTTGGATTCTGATGAAGCATGGAAATCAGTGATAGGTCTGAAACTAAACCGTAATTCACTCTAATGGTTTGTTGTGATGGTCAAAATGAGAAAGAAGTTAGATTGTGTGAACTACAAACTGAAGAATTTTATGTTCATTCTGAGCAAGATTATAGAACCTAAAAATAAACTCATTATTTTATGGCACTTACTAGAAGGAAAAACAAGCACTTAGACCCAGGATAGAAACTGAAACTATTGCTTTGGGAACAGAACACTAGACTAGATCTAGGTTAACCTGGAAGGAATTTTATAATTGTAAATAGTAGTACACTATTCCTAAGATAGTCATCAGCTAACAAGTGCTAGTCTTTATTAAAATCACTCGGTAAGGTACTCAAAAATGTAATTTCATTCATATGAAATATCAAGAATTTACAAATCCATAGAGGCAGAAAGTAGATTGTGGTTGCCAGGGACTAGGGGTAGGGCGAAAGGGGAGGGATGCTTACTGAGTTTGGGCTTTTCCTGTGGGCTGATGAATTACTCAACTAGATAGTGATGGCAGTTACACAATACTGTCAATGTCTTTAATGCCTCTGTATGCATCAAAATAGTTAAAATGATAAATTTTATATTATGTATAATTTACCACAATAAAAAATGTTGAATACAGTTTTTTGGACATACCCAAAAAGTGAGTAAAAATAAATGCCCAGGAATCTGTATTTTGAACATGCAAATCAGGAGATTTTTGAAATGTAAGTACTTTGCAAATTCTGTAAGTTTGTTTACAGTCGGGATAAAGTTATAAAGGTTGCTCCAGATATCTATTGCTATATAACAAA
Organism: Vulpes lagopus; assembly: GCF_018345385.1. Classification (NCBI taxonomy): domain Eukaryota; kingdom Metazoa; phylum Chordata; class Mammalia; order Carnivora; family Canidae; genus Vulpes; species Vulpes lagopus. Next base: position 41,464,501 of record NC_054842.1, on the reverse strand, counting down.
CCACCCCAAAGCTGACTTAAAACTATATGAAACATGGGTTTTGATCATGATTTCTGGCAGTTGGGCTTTCTCAATGTTTTTGCTCTGAGTATTGTGTTTTTTGTTTTTTGTTTTTTGTTTTTTTTTTGGGTTTTTTTGCCGGCAGAAGGTGGTTGGGGCATGGTTTTCTTGGAGCCACATAGCCTCATTTCCCCCACAGTATTCTACTAGTTGAGGCAGCACAAAGGCAGTTGAATATTCAAGGAAAGGGAGGTAACAGATTGTAGGTTTTGATAAAAGAACTGGTAGGTTGGGAAAAGTTGGAGCCATATTTTGAAAGTGCAAATCACTGGGGTCCTGGGGTAGCTCAGTTGGTTAAGCACCCAACCCTTGATTTCTGCTGGGGTTGTGATCTTGGGGTTGTGGGATTGAGCCCTGCATTGCGCTCTGTGCTCAGCTTAGAGTCTGCTTGGGATCTCTCTCTCCCTCTGCCTCTCCCCCCACTCTCACATGCACACTTTCAATGAATGAATGAAAGAATGAATATTCTGAAAAAAACAGACATGCACACAGGCTTAGAAAGTGTAATCTGATGGAGGGCATGCCCTTTGAATTTAGAGTAAATATGTGCTCAGGATTGCCATAGATCTGAAAACTTGAGATCAACCTAACAGGGTAAAATTTGACTTAAATTTGTATGTCTTTATTCATTAATCTAATCATCTATGCATGAAGAATGAGAAAGCACAGGAGCAGCATATGGAGCACAAGGACTTGGAGTTTTGCTCTTTTCTTTAAAGATTTTATTTATTTATTAATAGGAGACACACACAGAAAGAGAGGCAGAGACATAGGCAGAGGGAAAAGCAGGCTCCCTGTGGGGAGCCCCATGATGGGACTCAATCCCAGGACCCCGGGATCACGACCTGAGCCTAAAGCAGACAGTCAACCACTGAGCCACCCAGATGACCCAGGACTTGGAGTTTTAAGCCAAAGTAGGATCATCCAAAGTATAAGTTGATAAATCTATTTATTTAATGCTCTATTAATACAAAGTAAAATAAAACTTTTTTCTATGCCTTGGATAAGTGATCATTTTGCAATATGCTTATTCTGCTGTAAATTTATTATAAGTATATTGAATTTTATTGAATGTTCCAAAAAATGATTAAACTATATCTTTATTCTTGAACAATTAAATTGTTTCCTCTTCTTTGAAATAAAAATGTGATACATATTATGTGCTTTCAACCTTCCTTGCCCCATCTCGACCAATATTTAGAGTTACTTCTTAAAGACTGTCATAAAATTAGAATAACTCTGTCAAAGAGTAAATACTTTTTATATTCACTTCCCCATTTTCCCATAAATAATTCTTTTGAGTTTCTGTACCTATATTGTTGACCAATTCATTTATATGGAAATAGCACTTTAACTATAAGATTTTATATATACTGTATATAATACATTTAGATAGATCATCATATTCGATCCTTAAAACCACCCTGGAAGATATATTATTATTTATTATTATTACATCTATTACAAATAATAAATGAGAAAAACAGGACTTAGGAAGATTTAGAAATTTGCTTAAACTTAAATAGGTCACAGAACCAGGATTCCAGATGTTATGATTCCCAAAAGCTAAAACCTTTTTAGCATGCTGTGCTTCAGAATATGCAAATGATGAAATTATAGCCCAGAAATGTTTAATTGAATGGTAAAAGACACAAAGCGTCTAAGTTTCAGGTCTAAAACCTAGTTTCCTTGATGTTTTCTCAAGTTTTATTTACGCTTTGTTTAGCCCTAAAATACAAATTTCTATATATTTCTTATATCTGGTGTGTGTGGGGGGAGGCAAAGGAAACTTAATTATATCTACTTTATCAAATAGTCCTCTGGGGATTTATTTTTGTCAAAATAATCTTCCATATTAGTAAAACTTTTTTTTTTTTAATTTTTATTATTTATGATAGTCACACAGAGAGAGAGAGAGAGGCAGAGACACAGGCAGAGGGAGAAGCAGGCTCCATGCACCGGGAGCCCGATGTGGGATTCGATCCCGGGTCTCCAGGATCACGCCCAGGGCCAAAGGCAGGCGCCAAACCACTGCGCCACCCAGGGATCCCCCATATTAGTAAAACTTAAAGACCAGAACACAACAAATACAATGTAGCCCTTTCTTGAAACCCTTTAGAGAGATTAGATCATAACATTAACTACTATAAACTATTTACTTGTCCTAACAAATTTGCTTTTAATAAATATTGTTTTTAACTGAGTGAAACATTCTGAAATTCACTCCCAAATTTTCTTAAATGGCAAAGAGTTGTGTAAAAGCAAACTTTACATGTAATTTGTGAACCTTAGCAATTACTATCGTATCATTTAAATAGCAGGAAGTGCTGACCTGTTTTACATTTTATTTTGGTTGTTTGCTTGATTTTTGCCTCTTCATTATACCTCCAAACTGGTAGACAAAAAAGAAAACTTCCTTAAATAAATAAAAATTAAAAAAAAAAAAACAATGGGATCCCTGGGTGGTGCAGCTGTTTAGTGCCTGCCTTTGGCCCAGGGTCTGATCCTGGAGACCTGGGATCGAATTCCACGTCGGGCTCCCAGTGCATGGGGCCTGCTTCTCCCTCTGCCTGTGTCTCTGCCTCTCTCTCTGTGTGTGACTATCATAAATAAATAAAAATTAAAAAAAAAGAAAACTTAATGTTATGTGTTTTCTTTAGAATATATCATGTTTCTCTTGTAATCATTTAGCAAACTTGATAAAAAGCCTTTTCAGAAACCAGTCTCCAAGAGATTCTCTATATGGATTTTAAGTCCAACACTGATATGTAAACTCTGACTCAATGTCTTACAATTTACTAAAACTAGAGGCATGTGACTTTTTTTGAAAGTATAGTACAATTTAAGAAGAGAACATAGTAAATAGTACAAATTGTTCTTGTATCAAAGTTGCATTGAAACTTTTTTTTGGGGGTAGGGAGCTTTGGTTTTATACTTAAGTGAAAGTCAGTATAGCCTGGAGAATCTTAAGAATCAGAAAAATGTCAGAGGCAGAAGTTGGGAATCCTCTTGAACACCAGAGTAGAATAAATTGTGACATATTCTTGAGTCTTCAGTGATTTTCTTCATCATCCTTTTCTTTACATGGCATCATACCCAGAAAAAGATCTGATCCCAGGCTCAGCCGAGCTCAGACAGTTAGTCTTATGTTATGGATACTTGGCCTCAAAATAAAACTTGCCACCCTCTCCAGACAGAGCCACTTCTATAGAGAAAGGCAGTAATAATGGACATACTAAAGTCACCATTTCCATATTATTTACAGTCCCGAGTGTGAAAGTCTAAGCTCTTAATCTTATGAGTTAGGAGATGGGGATCTATAACAATTAAGAATGAAAGTTCCAGGTTCAAGTCAACTTGGTCTCAAGTTGATATTATATCTTCCTAACAATAGCACATCCAGTGTCATAAAGCAAAATGAGGAAAGATTTGATATTCAGGAAACCAGCTTTCATTCCAATTCTTGTCATGGGCTATTTATTTAATCCTTGAAGTCGCAGTTCTTCCTTTATGAAGCAGGTGTAGTGGGTAACTCAGGACTGCAATAAACTATTACATCAACAGTACTTTACCATTGTTCTCTTGTAAGTATTCACATGTAATTTTTATTTATTCTGTTATAGATACCTAAAGTACCTGAAGTTTAGGATAACCTCAAAACATAGTGCATCTTCAAACAGACTTAAATTCAGTTTATATTTGCCTCTCAAAATTGTGGAAGTCTAATCTCTATTATAATAGGTTTCCATAAGTATCACATTATATAGTATTCTCTTCCATCCAATGTGGACCTCAGGAAAAATTGTCAATTATGTTACATAAAACAGATTCCATACTTTCCTAAAATTTAATGTGAGTCTGAGTTTAGATGTCTTAGATATAAGGAAAAGATGTTTTCTAAACAAATGAATATATTTGTAAGGTATCCCCCAAAATAACAAAGTATTTTTTTATTATGCCAAACATTCCAAGAGAAAAAAGAGGATTATTCAAGCAATTTCTACAAGTGTTGCTCCTGTTTATCATAGATAGAACCAGTTTAGCATAGATAATCATAATGCTGTGAAACCTAATATCAAACCCATCCTTTTCATTGTTCATGCTTTGCTATAGAAGACAGCAAAGCCATTTTACAGAGCAGCCATCTATGTAAATCATAAATTTCAAATTTGAAATCTCATTAATATTAATATTTTAAAAGTATATTTTATGTTATTATAACAGCCATATTTTAATTTGAGGAATACCTCATGTCTTTCAAATGTATTGCCATTCACTGTTTCAAAACAAATTTTTACAATAATGTTCTGAATCAACACCAAATTCTAGCTAATACTCACTGTAAAAAAAGATGTATTAACAGTCATTAATTAAGACCCTGTTTAATCCACACATTCATTATGAATTGTTTTTCATGAGATTTGTTACCTTAATTATAAGCATCAACAAACGAAATTAGTTGTTGATTTTGAGTTTCTTCTGTTTCCCTATATTTTAGCCAAGAACAATTTTTATAAAGACAGAATCTTTCTTAATGCTTAGCATGGTGAACAGAAAACCATCAGAAGTTAATTAATGAGGACAGTAAATTTTGTACTGTTTTCTTATTTTGGAGGCGTTAATAGTACTTAACACATAGTATATTTCCTCACTATTCTTCTCTCTCTATGTATATACATATGTTATTTATTATATATATAAATTATATATATTGTAATATAATATATATATACTTATTTAAAAGTATGGCTAAATAAGTGAATCATGAAAAAATAATGTCTGTCTTTCACCAATAAGGACAATAGTCACTTTAGAATCTATCCCAGCCATAAAAACAAATGAACATGTATATGAACATATATACACATAGGATCTTTCAGAATCATTTTAAGAGCTCGCCACTCTTTTTTTTTCTTTTTTTAAGATTTTATTTATTTATTAGAGAGCACAAGCAGGAGGGGCAGAGGAAGAGGGAGAGAGAAACTCAAACAGAGTCTGTGCTGAGTGTGGAGCCTGCTCGGCTCAATCTCCTGACCCTGTTATCATGACCTGAAGCCAATTCGAGTCCCAATGCTTAACCAACTGCTCCACCCAGGCGCCCTGTTGTTCATTTTCATTCTTTACACATTATCTGTACCTGATTCCTTTTCATGACATCACTGTTAATTTTCTCTATCTCACTTGACCACATCCTTTGTTTTGGTGTTCAAGGCTGATTGCTTTGACTTTCTTAAAAGTTGTATCCTCAAGTGCCCTATCTCCTTAATAAATGTTGCACTTCCTCAAGAGGGAAAAGAAAGTCACTTACACACTTTTAGCCTCCATATATAATAGTCTATAATAACCTCTGAATGCGAACTATCCTAAGTAAGACCACCACTCCACTCAACAATTGTCCAAATTGAAAAGTGGGCACTATGTCTCTGGCAAGAATCCCCACTTCTCTGGCTGTACCAATCAACCCTCACAGTCTTACCCAAACTATTCCCATTCGATTTTTTACCCTTGTTTGTTTAAATCGTCACAAAAAGTCCCCAGGACTCCCAGGTCATCCATACTCTTCCTCACTGTATACCTCATTGATTCTGTATCCCCCTCTTCTGATCCCTACGACCCTCTGCTGTGCCATCAGTAACTCTTTGTCATTACTAACATTATCTATGTTCTCCATCTTATTTCTGAATGATCCTGTCATTTAGTTGCTTTAGGTGAAAGATTTTCTGCAAGTTGTACTCTTCCAACTCTCAAGAGTGAGAGTGAGTATTTCATTCTTTTCACTGATTGTCTACCACTCATTTATAGGATGGAGCTGCTGTTCTCTTTGTAGCTCATTTGCTACTTTCTGACTATTCATTCTCCATCCCCATATTTGAAATTCATGCCATCAGACAATACCACACATCATCTCTCCTTATTGAAATTATCCTCAGTAGCTCAAATCCCTATTTCTTTTTTTTTTTTATTTTTATTTATTTATGATAGTCACAGAGAGAGAGAGAGGCAGAGACACAGGCAGAGGGAGAAGCAGGCTCCATGCACCGGGAGCCCGACGTGGGATTCGATCCCGGGTCTCCAGGATCGCGCCCTGGGCCAAAGGCAGGCGCCAAACCGCTGCGCCACCCAGGGATCCCCTCAAATCCCTATTTCTAATATTTTGAGGACTTTAACTCAGAAAAGATTGACACTCAGGTAGAAGTGGTAATAACATGCTTTTGAATGGCCTCTAAATGTCCATTATTGATGAGGATCCACATTTTGTTGATAATGTGACGTTCCTTTTCCAGTTACTGGCATGTGCACTAAATATTCATGTAAATTCTTTGAGTGGTCTTCAAGTTGTACTTCTGTACAAAAGAAGGTCATAATTTTGTTAAATAACTGAAGCATTGGGTCATAGACATTTATTACTCATTGATTATCTTTGGGCTCTACATTTTTCCCTTGCAGGTAGTCAGAAAAATGTGACTAGTTCTAGCCTAAGGATTGAGTGAAGTGGCATATGTCACTTCCAGACCAAAACATTTAAGAACTAGCATGCCATTTTGCAGTCTGTTTCTTTCTTTGATGGACAGCATAAGGATACATGTGTTTTATTGTAAAAGCATCTGTCAACTTAATCTATGAAGTACAACATGGAATAAAACCCTTTATCATGTTTTTGATTAGGGTAATTAGATATAAATGATTGCTTTGTTGTAATTAAAATGTAGGGGATACTTTGTTATGATAACACTGTTCTTTCTTTCCTGGTTAAGATGGTATGAGGATCTCCAGCTCTGATGGTGATAATGCCTTTCCTTCCTTCTTATGATGGCAAAGTAAATGGCAATTTATATTCAGAATCTATGGTCTTTTTAAAAAGATTTTATTTATGTATTCACGAGACACAGAAAGAGGCAGAGACATAGGCAGAGAGAGAAGCAGGATCTCTACGGGGATCTTGATGCAGGACTCGATCTAGAATCCCGGGCTCCCAACCCTAGCCGAAGGCAGATGCTCAACCACCAAGCCACCCAGTGCCCTCTATGGTCTTCTTTGGATGTTTCCAAGCAACTCTATTGCATTCCCTTAGAATACTCATGCCCTCACTTTCCTAAAATAGCTAGTACCTAACTTCTCCTCTCACTGGCATCTCTTTACCTTTCTTCATTTTCACCTGAAGGTTCTCTATTGCTGAGAAGATAGAAACTATCAGAAGTTAATGTAATCCTAATACCTCTTTGTCAAACTGCATTTGTGACATTCTAATTTGCCTTCTCTCCTATTACTTTACATGAACTTTACATAGTACTCTTAAAGAGGAATTCCTATTATGTACTGAATCATATCACATATTTTCTACTCAGCAATATCACTTCAGAATCCCCCCCCCCCAAAAAAAATCACTTCAGATTTCTTACCTCATTTACTTTTTCTCTTTCAAAACCATTTTCATGAGCATAAAGCATACGCAATTGTTTCTTCCATCTTAAAAAGAATCTCTGGGACTGCCTGGGTGGGTCAGTCAATTAAGTGTCTGACTCTTGATTTTGGCTCAGGTCGCGCTTTGGGGGTGTGAGATGGAGCCCCACTTCAGGCCTCCTGCCTAGCATTAAGATTCTTTCTCTTCCTCTCTCTCTGCTCTCCACTGCCCCCTCCCAACCACTAAGGCACACTCTTTCTCTCTCTCTCTTTTTCTCAAAAAAAGAATCTCTGTTAGTTCCAAATTCCTCCATCATAATGATCCATTTGTATGTTCTATTTTCCAGGAGGAATAAATCTAAATTGTTTTCTTCAATCTTTGAACATAATTTCTCTCCTTCCATCTCTTTAAAATTCCTTACAATTAATTTTTATATACTAATTGCTCTTCCAAACTTCTGTCTCAAAGTCACAAATTTCCTCCATGTTCCTAAATGCAATAGTCAATACAAATCTAAATTTTATTTGATAAACAATACAGAGTAGTATGCTGATTTCCCCTCCTTTAAATATTTTCTATGTGTAGCTTTCAGAGTACTAACCTCTTGGTTTTTCTCTTACCTCAAGTACTACTCTTTCTCAGGCTCCTTAATTGTACTTCCCCTTTGTCTTGGTTCTTTCCTATGCCATTCTTCTGATCTGAGATTTCTCACCTTTCTGTTACCTTCAAAGTTTCAACAGGTATTATAGCCATCACTTTGACTATATTAATTACTCCTCAAATTTCTTTACAGTCTCAATGAACATGCTGGCAGTTTGTTGAAAATTAAACCTGTACCCACAATATGGTCCTAGGTATTTGCTTAGGAAGAGAAATAATAGTAAGTGTCCATACAAAGATTTATACAATTATCACAATTTTATTCATTATTATCAAAGATAATACAATTATCACAATTTTATTCATTTGGCCAAAACTGGAATCAACCTGGATATCCATTAACATGTGAATAAAAACACAGTTTGATATGTGCATATATAACAAAATATTACTCAGCAACAAAAAGAAATTTTTGATGCACATGACATGATATGGCCAGAACTCCAAATAATGATGAGTGAAAGAAGCCAGACCAAGACAAGTATATATGATATGACTCCACTTTTAAGAATGATAGGAAATGGAAATTAATGAATAGTCAGAGAAAGTAGATTAGTGTTTCCCTGAAGAAAAGAGGGACCAAAGAGAAGATTTAAAAAGGACACAAGGAAACTTTTGGAAGCTGATAGGCAATGTCCTCTATCTTGATGATTGTGATGGTTCTATAAATGTGTATTAAAACTATTTGTTTTAACTTTACACATTACATATTGACACTCATTGCATGTCAATCATACCTCAATAATACTGTTAAAATACTATTGAGAAGTAATGTAAGAAGTCAAAATCTAATTTAGTGGTTTTGCTAAAGTTTCTTACGTAAGAGGAAAGCAATAGCATGGGAAAGTCACTAAAGAAGAAAAAACAATGCTATTTTTTAGAGGCAAATCAACTAAAATTCTGCATGAATATTATTTTCTCCTAAGAGCAATAGAGCATAAATAAATTTAATGGAAAGCCAGCATAACAAAAAGCATGCAATACATGTGTGCTAACAGGAAAATGTTGAGCCTCAAATAGTTTTCCTTACCTTTTGACAACCATGAAGCTAAAACTTCTTTACCAAAACTGTATTATAGTAATATTCCTTGATGAACTAAAGTCTGCTTCCATACACTGATACATTTTTCCAGCAATATCACTGTGATTGTGTTTTGTGTAATATTGTTATTGACAAAGTATTTCTGACATAAGACTTTACTGTAAGTGCAAAATCTACATTGACCATAAATCATGGCAATAGACCTGCCAGCATAAGTATTTCAGATTTTATTTATTTTGGGTCTTTATTTATTGCCCAAAGAAGTCACAATGAAAAACAAACGGTTCACCTCCTGAGTTAATTTGTGTTGACAAGGAGCACTGTGATATTAAAAAGAAATTGGGTGGGAGGGTAGATAAGGAGAGACAATAGTAATAAAACCTTTATCCAATAAAATGCCTTTAAAAATGATCATACTTTATGGTAGTTAATATTTAAGGTTATTTTTCTATAATAAAGATGAGATGAAATCAAATCTGTGAAAATACTTCATAATATATTTTGTGGTATAAGTATTATATGGCATTAAACAAAGTAAGAATTTGGGTGAGCATCTGCATTTTCCCTTAAATAAGACTAAATTAGTTAACATATATATAATAATATAAGTAAAACATACATTAATATCTACTGACAATTAGCAGAAAAAGATTTTCATGGGATGTTCAAGAAGAGCCTGAATAAATGCACTGTATCATAAAGTATACTTATGCATTATATATGCGATTAAATTTAACAACTGCTATTTCTTCTAATGTTTATGTGACTTTTCTTCACCGAGCAGGCAAATAAGTTTGTAAAACAAGCTAGATTTTCTATATAAAATAATGCAAAAATAAAGTGTGACTTTCTTCTTCTTCTTTTTTAAAGGTACTATAAGGGATTTTGTGGGAGGAGGCAGGTACTTTATCTGGCCTCAGGGAGTTCAGTAGAGGTCCATGCATTACCCAGTAGGGCGAAGCAATTGATATCCGTAGAAGCAAACCTAGTTTTTCTAATGCATATATACTTTGCATACTTTCAAATTTTATATTTTCAATTCATACCTAATTCTTTTAAAATGTTTCTGAGAGAGTTTTATTTAGTTTTTTATTGGAGTTCAATTTGCCAACATATAGCATAACACCCAGTGCTCATCCCATCAAGTGCCCCCCTCAGTGCCCGTCACCCAGTCACCCCCACCCCCCGCCCACCTCGCTTTCCACCACCCCTTGTTCGTTTCCTCTGGGAGAGTTTTAAACTAGGGATTCCTGGCATGTATATTGTGAGTGGGGACAGACCTTTCCCCCACATTAGACTGTTGCATTAGGTCCATTAGAAGCTCTTTCAAGTTAGTTTCCATGCCATTTGACATGCCCCAATTTTACTTTTAAGTACTTCCTTTTTGTCACTACGAGAACCTCTGAGGTTATCCTGGATTTCCTTTGCTCCAGCCGTGAAAGTAGACATTTGTCTTCAGAATTTTGGGTCCTTCTGATGGCTAGAGGCATTTGGAAGCAGTAGGTGTGCCTGTTGCTCCTGGGGTATCACTGCTTCTAGTCTGTCTCCAGACAGAGCTGGGAAGTACACTGTGTGGTCAGTCTTGCATACACAACACCCCACTTAATCCTCTATCCATCTGCAGATATTTTAAGGTAAACATGGGTTGATACCAATACCTTCTACCACGATCCAGTACCCCAGGGCTTATTCTAGCCTGTCGTCCTTCGTGTAAGCTTATTTTTAACTAGTTTCTCAGACAGTGAAATGCCTGACTCATAATATTTACACCTTTTTGCACTTAAGTCTTCAACCCCCGTATACAAGTCGGAGTGTTTCTTGATTGCGAACCAGTACTGATTTGTGAGAAAAAAAAAAAAATAAACCACAAAAACCTAGGATACACTATTTATGTAAACTTATTTTGTGTCTCTCACCTCATAGCACCCAGGTAAAAAACACTGTTTTTCAGAGTTAATTAGGTCAGCTACTTTACTCTTACCTTTCAGTGGAGTTTATCATATATTTGTAATATAATTAGGTTCATTTGTCACAATATTCAGTCCTTGTGATACCCCTGAATGATTTGGTTTTAATTTTGGGGCAGCAAAGTTTATTCCTTGTGGCGGGAAATTCCACGATTTTTGACAAATATGGAGTCAAATCTAGGGCTAGAGTTGTTATCTACCACCACTATTCAAAACAATAACATCACTCTAAAAATGTCCTTATATGACATCTTTGTGGCTAATTCTTACCCCTCCCCCTGCCAACTCCCGTTCTGTGCCAGTAAATTTAACTTTCCCGAATGTTATGTAAATGAAATCACACAGTACTGTGTCCAGTTCTAGATAATGATGAATGAAGTTCATGTAAATACTGCCATATAGGCTTTTGGGTGAACATAATTCTCATTTCTCTTAGGTATGTACATAGGAGTGGGATTGTAATGCCATATAGCATTGTAAAAAACTAACCTTTTTTTTTCCCCACCAAGTGGCTATACCAGGTGTGTTCCCACCAGTAACGTATGATATTTCTAGTTTATTTACATCATTGTCAGCACTTGGAATTGTCAGTTATGTTGTTTTTATATGTTCTTATGTTTTAACCTTTCTAGTAAATATATAGTGATCTATCTATCTATCTATCTATCTATCTATCTATCTATCTATATTTTTTTGTCTTTCACTGATGACCACAGTTTATGAACATCTTTTTTGTACTGATTGGCCATTCATATATCTTCTTTGGTGATTTACAGTTCAAACATTTTGCCCCTTGGGTTATTTTCTTCATATTACTTAGTTTTAAGATTCCTTTAAGTATTATAAGCTTTTTACAGAAATGAGTTTTTTTAAAGATTTTATTTATTCATGAGAGATACAGAGGGAGAGAGAGAGAGGCAGAGACACAGGCCGAGGGAGAATCAGGCTTCATGCAGGGAGCCTGATGCAGGACTCAATCCGGGTCTCCAGGATCACACCCTGGGCGCTAAGGTGGCACTAAGCTGCTGAGCCATCCGGGCTGCCCCAGAAATGAGTTTTGAGAAATGTTTTCTTCCAATCTCTTGCTTTTTTTTTTTTTTTTTTTTAAGATTTTACTTATTTCACAGAGCAAGAGAGAGCAAAAGCAGTGGTGGAGGGAGTAGGGAAGGAGCAGAGGCAGAGGGAGAGAGAAACAGACTGCTGAGCAGGGAGCCTGCCCTGGGGACTTGAATCCAGGACCTTGATATCTTGGCCTAAGGCCAAGGCAGAGGCTTAACCAACTGAGCCACCCTGATGCCCCCTATTGCTCCTTTTTTCAGAACCTTAATATTATCTTTTTAAGAATGGAAGTTTTTGGTTTTCATATTGCTAATTTTGTCCTTTATTTCTATAATATAAGTTTGTGTCCTAAGAAATCTTTGCCTAATGATTACAGATATTTCCTGCTATACATTCCTCCAGAAATATTATAGTCTCAACTCTTACATTTAGGTCTAGGATACATTTTGAGTTAATTGTTTTATTATAGTATGGATGAAAGATCGAGGTTCATCCTTTTACGTAAAGCTATCTAATTTCCCAGCACTATTTGTTGAAAAAAAACATTCCCCTTTCCCTATTAGATTACTTTGGCACTGTGTCAAATATCAATTGACTAGATATGTTTGGAATTAATTCTGTACTCCATTCTGGTCTATTGATCTACCTGTCTAACAATTTGCCAATAACACTCTCTTGATTGTACTTTTATAGTAATTCTTCAAATTAGATAATGTGGAAGTTCCAGCTTCATTAATCTTCTTAAAATTTGTTTTGAGTATTTTAAGTCCTGGCAAGTTATATGTAAATTTTAAAATATACTTGAAAATTTCTATTTAAAAAGAGGGTGTTGGAGTTTTGATTTTGATTGTAATAAATCTGCAGGTTAATTTGAGAAGATTGACCTCTTAATATTGAGGTTTCCAAACCGAGAATGTGGCATATCTCTGTTTATTTAGGTCTTATTTAATTTCTCTCAGTAATATGTCATAGTTCTTGAAGTATAGTTCCGGCATTTATTTTTAAAAGGTATCCTTAAATTCATGCTTTTGATGATATATTAAATCATATTTTATTAAATTTAGGTTCCAATTCTGTTTTCAGCATATAAAAGTGTGATTAATTTTTATGGTGACCTTATGTAGTCTTACTAGACTCAATTTTTTTAAAGATTTGAGAGAGAGAGAGAGAGAGCCATTCCACACTGAGCAGGGAGCCCAACGTGGGGCTCTATCCCAGGACCCTGCGATCATGACCTAAGCTGAGGGCAGATGCTTAACTGACCAAGCCACTCAAGCACACCCTAGACTCAATTATTATGGTAGACAATTTTTTTTTTTTAAATTTTTTTTTTTATTTATTTATGATAGATAGTCACAGAGAGAGAGAGAGGCAGAGACACAGGCAGAGGGAGAAGCAGGCTCCATGCACCGGGAGCCCGATATGGGATTCGATCCCGGGTCTCCAGGATCGCGCCCTGGGCCAAAGGCAGGCGCCAAACCGCTGCGCCACCCAGGGATCCCGGTAGACAATTTTTTATCTTTTCATAAGAAGGATTTACTTTTTCCTTTCCTATCTGTACACCCTTTTTTCCTTTTTCTTATGGGCAAAAAACATTGGAAAGCTCTGAAGGTTATCTTTTTTATTAGTGTCAGAAATATTTTGGAATTCTTCCTTTGTAGTATTTTATTTTTAATTTCTTTTTGAACAGATAGTAAAAGTAAGTTCTTAGAAGTAGGGTATCTATCAAAGCTTTGGGAAGGAAGGCCAATACCTATAATGTATCATGTTACATTCACTCCATTGGCTTAAATGTAATAAGTGTAAAATGGCCACAGGAATCTTTTCACTTCATTTATATTTATTATAGAAATAGACAACATGACAAGTATATACAATATGAAAATTTTCAATTATATAAGATTGAGACTATTATTCACTCATTCCTAGGTGGATTTCTAGTCCATTATGACCTTAGAAATATAGATGAGCTTTTTCTCATTTTGAAAACTGCTATGCTACCACTGTGGAGAGCATCTCATCAAAGGATATTGCTCAATGGTTGGTCCTCCAAAGAGTGTTGCTTTTCACACCTTTACTGTGACAGATTGTAAATATATTCCCAAATATGCTTAAGATACATGAAATGATTCTTCTGTCGTCATAAATCTATTGAAGCTTTTATGGTTATGCAAATCGGACAACTCCTACACTGATGTTTAGATTCTATGACCATCTATGACCGTGACTTAGATTTACAACTAATGCTTCTATACATTTTACAATATCACACAACAATCTAGCTTTATTAAATTTATGAAGTTTTATTGAATTGTTTAAGTTAGCAACTGTAGATTTCATGTTTGCATTCATATACATTTACATATTTTCCAAATATAATGTTCAAACATATTATTTATAGCCCAATATGATCATTTTAAACTTCATGAAATTGTCATTCATCTGATTTTACATTGAAACTTCAATTTTTTTCCATGTTACCTTTCTAAAACAGTTGATCAAAATAATAAGCTCTTCTCAGTATTATTCTATTGTGTCAAAGTTGTTATTTTATCCTGAATTGTGCATTTGCAGATAGTAGTAAAGAAAGTAAGAAACTTGGATGTTTTTGTACATTGTTGTTATATTTGGCTTTTTCCTCTAATATATTCATTCAAGATTACCAATAATTTATCTCATGAAGTCATTTATGAACATAATGCTTTCAAACTCCTTCATTTAACTCCTCCACTTAATTAAAAAGCAGCTTGTTACTTGCTTTCAGGCTATTTCTAAACATTAATTCTCTAGAAAGTTCTCAAAGCCAGCAATGTTTGCTTTATATTAAAATGATTTCTAATTAAATCCTTGATTTTTAAATTTACATGTGAACGTTAAGAAATAGATTTTATTATCATAGCTTATTTTTGCATGATTTACATATGTACCAAAGGGAAAATCTGTCTCTATCTCCATGTAAGTTAATTATTATGGGTGCTTATGTGTTTACAAGCAAAACTACAGTCTGGTTTGTTTTAATTCATTCTACCTTATTTAATATAACAAACAAAATCATATGTCAGGACCTAAAAATGTGTGTCTTCATGCCTCTGTGTGTGTGGTGTGTATATATTATCTGCACACATGTAAAAACAAAAGTTCTACTTCAGGATCGTGATAGGTGACAAATAGGCATGATGGACAAAAATGAGTAATTTCATTAATTATCTTTAGGTCACACTTATATAGCCTATTTAAAGAAAGCCAAGGGATCCCTGGGTGGCGCAGCGGTTTGGCGCCTGCCTTTGGCCCAGGGCGCGATCCTGGAGACCCGGGATCGAATCCCACATCGGGCTCCCGGTGCATGGAGCCTGCTTCTCCCTCTGCCTGTGTCTCTGCCTCTCTCTCTCTCTGGGACTATCATAAATAAATTAAAAAAATAATAATAAAAAAAAAAAAAAAAAAGAAAGCCAATTGGGCCAGCCCAGGTGGCTCAGCAGTTTAGCGCTGCCTTCGGCCCAGGTTGTGATCCTGAAGACCCGGGATCAAGTCCCACGTCCGGCTCCCTGCATGGAGCCTGCTTCTCCCTCTGCCTGTGTCTCTGCCTCTCTCTCTTTCTCTCTGTCTTTCATAGATAAATAAAAATCTTAAAAAAAAATAAAATAAAAAAATCCAATTGTCTTGATGGAAGAATTAGCGTATATGAACATTGACTAAACCGAATCCTTTGGTGTGAATGCCGTAGCACAGTCTCCACTAGGAACCTATCCTTTTTAAATACTGCTCTTAAGATACTTTCCACATATTTAAACAGAAATATATGAGCTTTCGGGACGCCTGAGTGGCTCAGCAGTTGAGCATCTGCCTTTGGCTCAGGGCGTGATCCTGGAGTCCCAGGATTGAGTCCCACATCCGGCTCGCTGCATAGAGCCTGCTTCTCCCTCTGCCTATGTCTCTGCCTCTCTCTGTATCTCATGAATAAATAAAAAAAAATCTTAAAAAAAAAGAGAAATATATGAACTTTCCTAATACTTTATTAATTTTATCTCTCATTCAGTTAAATTGCAATAATTCTTGTCCTTTTTGTTTCACTACTATATTGAAGTAGTTCTTTTAGATTCTTCTAGGTTAGGGTTATAGTTTGCCATTTCTGTGTGCTCCACTCCTAGCCTGTGTCTGACAAACACTAAACTTTTCAATAAGTATTTATTGAATTAACCATAAAACTGATTAACAGAAATTATCTTTTATAAAATATAAAGATGACAAATGGTTTTGATTATTGATTTTAACTGTGGAATTCTAGACAAATAATAAGATTTAGTAAACAAATTCATTGCTTATCTGCTCACTTTAATATCAGTTTTAAGGCTTAGCTCATTATTATATTTCGAATAAATTATTTGAGGAAAAATTGTAAGTTTATTATTAAATGGCCAAACAGTTGTTTTAGGCATTTAAAATGGGCAGTGCAAAACTCGTGACAAAGAAAAGTTTAATGTTTGATTTGAGATTACATAAACTAAAGACAGAAAAAAGTGTTTTAAAATAATTTATTTTACTCTACTGAAGTCTGAACAGATGTAGAAATAATTCCCATGTAGCTTTTACAGGTGACTTTAAACTTGGAATTATCAAAATGTATTGACTTTTGAGGAACATAACAGAAGTTTGTTAGCTTCTTCTAAAGGATATTTCAGGAGTCAAAATTTATTAGTTAAAAAGATAAGCTCCCTCAACAAATTCTCATATAGAATATTCTAATAATTGCATGCATACAATAGACAAGAAGTTAAACTTATTAAAAAATGAGAAGATATTTTGCTTAATATGGATATATATGCATTGTATAAGCATGTATAATTCAAACAGTAGTTCGTAAATTATTAAATTAGTAATATATAATTAGTAAGTCAATTCATTAGGTAGAAAACAGCAAAAGCCACAAGGCTGTATTGGTTGATTTTAAATAAAGACTTGGATCACTTAAAAATAAGAAATAACCTATTCATTTAATAATTATTAAATTAATTAAAATTCAGTAATACCTGAATTATTAATTTAATCAATTTTAATAAATTATTATATTTTGTAAGAGGCAGAAAATTTTCATACACGTATAAAATGAGACAAAGTAGTACTTGCATTATAATATCATATTAAATGTTATTAAATGTAATCACATACATAACATAAAAAGAATATCATTTAGTATATAATAAATCATTAATAAATATTCACCCTATTATTTTTGTTTATATCCACTTGGGTCTGAAGTCCCATATATATCACTGCTATGATTACAGTTAGATATGATGTTAGAATAATTATGTTAATTTAAAATATTTGTATTTTATTCAAAATTGAGTAACCAAATTAAATATTAACCAAACCTTTCACATAAGGTTTCAGATTGTTTAAGTAAAGCCTACATTCTAGCAATCTATGATCTAACCTAAAAGTGTTAGTCATGTTTTATATACACATTAATAAGCCCTGGGAATCCATTGCTTAGGAAATATATCACAGGAAAGTAATATACCATATGAAATAGTGATTTTTATATTGGGTAGTTTTCCAAATCTTGATGCCATGATTTAC
Organism: Vulpes lagopus; assembly: GCF_018345385.1. Taxonomy (NCBI): domain Eukaryota; kingdom Metazoa; phylum Chordata; class Mammalia; order Carnivora; family Canidae; genus Vulpes; species Vulpes lagopus. The sequence continues at coordinate 41,446,731 of NC_054842.1, read as the reverse complement.
TGGTTGACAGTGTTTGACAACTGAGGTTGTTAATTATCATGAAGGATTTGTTAGGGGACAAATATGTAAAGAATTGATTTTCTAACTAATCATTGGTCACATATAACAGTTTGGCCCAGGTTAATATTTAATAACTTCCACATACAAAATGAGTGATGAAACACTGAGATGAGAAGAAAATTAACAGATTCTGGGGAAAAGGAAGAACTAGAAAGAGGGAAGTGGAAAGACAATAGTGTAAATTTAAAAATCATTAAACAAATATATTAAAATTTAAGTTATACCTGCCCTCATTTTGAAAACCAGTAACAGTAGATTTTTTTCAGATAACATAAAAGACTTATAAAATAGCTATGTTGACAGAATGCATTTTCTGTCATAAAATGTATTTATATTTATATAAGTATATAATATATATAATATATTTATATTTATACCTGATTCCTGCTCCTTTGAAATGGATATCTTTATACCTATTTTGCAGTGAAAATCCAAGTGGTTCATTGGAATGTCAGTGGTAGGAAATATTCCATTCTTAACATAGTCATAAAGGAAGGAATTAATGAATTAATGAAGAAAGGTAAATAAGCAAAGACTCATTGTAGAGAGGTTGCTATTTAAAAATCCATTTCAAAATAAGATGTATTTAGTTTCAGGGGATCTAAAATGCCACACCTCAAGAGTGTCTGTTGACAGACCCCTGTATTTTGAACAACAGGGTTTTCTAACCATTTTAACCATATACCCTTTTTAGTTGTGCAATGTATATATAATCTTTTTCTAGAACTGAGCATGCTTCTTATATATGTCAAATACTAAATTGAATAGATTCTGAAAACTATAAAAGTAATGTACTACTTACAGAAAGGAATTGCTTAATTTCAAGGCCACAAAAGAGTTCATATAAAGAACATGAGCTAACTCTGTTTCATACATTTTGTATAAACAAAGATCGAAGAATCACGTTTTAATAGCAGATGAATAAGCAAATAATGCATGTTTTTGGTAAATCTACTCATTTATTTGTCATGTTATTTTTTCAGCACCTGTCAGGAAAAATGATATGTTAAATGTGGAGGCAGTATGTAATATGTAAAATATATATGAAATTTTGATGTCATCTCATAATGATATGCTTCCCTTGGAGATGAACCAAATGTGAGCTACAGACATAAATTCAATTCGACAAATACATATTTTATTCAGTTACTTCTTCTCATAGCCCTTAATGACTAGTGCCACGATGAGTCCTATGTTGAAGAAAACAATGGGCCAAACTAGACACTAGAGTGGAGAGGCAAAGATGCCAAACCAGTTGAGAAGGACAACGTAGCAGGCCTTTCTCCCTCACTTCTTTGGACAGCTCCTTCTGCCCTAGGATCTGGGACTAATGATAATATCTCACTGCTATGAGGAGAATATTGTGTCAAAACTCATAAACAATGCATTGTGGAGTGCCTGGCTGGCTCGGTTGGATGAATATGTGACCCTTGACCTTGAGGATGTGAGTTTGAGGCCCATGTTGGGTGTAGAGATTACTTAAAAATAAAATCTTTATATATATATATTTTTTTTTCCAAGTCAGACCAATCAGAGACCTTACCTCAAATGTAAACTAAATGAAATGGCAAGAGGAGAGTTCTGTCTTCTGCGTCACTAACTCCTCTTGCCATTTGAAGGAAAACGATCTGTGTTAGGAGAGAGTGATCATAACCCAAACCAAACAAAATGGAGGGAAAAAGAAATTATGATTTCTGGAACAAAGTTAACCTTGTATTATGGAGCCATTGAGATTCTCTTTACTTAAGCTGATCTGAGTAGCCTTTATGTCACTAGCAACTTAAAAAGTCAAATTTAATAGTTTTAGGAAGCAAATGTGGGTAGGATCTCAAGGTTAATTTGAGTTCAAATGTTGACAGGGACTAATAAAACAGCAAAGAATTATTGGGCTAGAGGAAGCTCCTATTCAGTCCTAATAAATTTATATGGACATCCATATAAGTGGATTGCCTCCTTAACAATGCCACAGTTCCATTTCCAGTGATTATACCTGTGTTGTTTGAAAGCACAGTCCTCCACTTCTCTCTCCTGATTCTACGAGCCCAAATCTTTCTTTCTATTCTTCATATGCAAAGTACAGGTAAATATAAAATAGGCAACTTGTGTCCGTCTGTATGTATATATGCATATACATGTATCAATATTAATTTTCTATCAATCTGATTTCTCTGTTATTTTATCATTCTAAAGTAGAATCAGATATCTGCCTGCCTATATATTTATCTACCTGCCTTCTTTCCCATCACTCTCTCTCTCTCCTTCCATCCTTCCCTCTCCCTATTTTTTCCTGTTTATGGTTATACAATTCATCAAGCACCATTTGTTCAAAAGCTATCATTTCTGCATTGGATTGCTTTTCACCTATGTCAAAATCAGTTTGACATGTTTGTGGTTGGTTTCTAACTGCATTCTCTACAGGTTTCACCTGATATCCAAAAGTAGAGCATCCCTATGAATTTTTTCATAAGCTGAAATGACATAAAGCAAAAAAAGCAATTACCATTATAAGAAAAAAATCGAACACTCCCTGATCCAAAAATAACTCTTCTTAAACTTTTCTGATACCTGAGGACACATCTTGCTAGCAGATGCACAAAATAAGAGGAGATAAAGCACAGATGCACACAGAACACAGTTCAAAGCTATGGTGGCTTGATGCTGAGATGCTGAGTGTAGGTCCTAGGAAAGGAGCTGGGCAGGGCCACTCTTGCTGCTCAGGGGGCCTGCTGCCCCTCTACCAGCTTGCTGCAAAACAAATGCTGAGTATTATTATTGCTTTTTTGTCTTGTAAAAGTGAATATCTCCTTCAGATTTCTTTTGGTTGGCGAAAACAGATATTTATGTGGGTCTTTTGTAAAAGTCAAATGGCATGATAAAACTTTTGAAGAGCAAGGGAGACACTTATATATTGCTGTACTGATCTATCTGTATCCATTCACCAATCTCAGTTTTATAATAGGTATTTCCCTCATTTTATTCTTACTTTTCAAAATTGTATTAGCTATTATAATATCTCTGACTTTACATAAAATCTTTAGTAAAAGTTACTTTATATCAAAAAAATCTTGGGCATTCAATAAGAATCACTTTAAATCAATATGTCAATTTGAGAAAAATTAGGATCTTTACAGTGTTGTTTTCCAATCCATGAAAGATTATTTCTGTCCATTGATTTCATTTTTTTCTTTCATTAGTGCTGTTTTCAGTATATGCACCCTATACATGTTTTGTTAGAGTCGTATCTATGTACCTTTTTAAAAAAAATATTATTTATTCATGAAAGACACAGGGAGAGAGGCAGAGAAGCAGGCAGAGGGAGAAGGAAGCTCCAAGCAGGGAGGCTGATCTGGGACTCGATCCCGGGACTGTGCAATTACACCGTGAGCCAAAGGCAGATGCTCAACTACTGACCCACCCAGGCATCCCTACCTATGTACTTTTTTTTGAGCTATTGTAAATAGTAATGTATTTTTAATTTTAATGCCCATATTATCATTGCTAAGATATAGAAATACAATTTATTTTTTGAAAGCCTGTCTGACATTTTGTGACCTTGTTGAATTCACTTATTAGTTCTAGAAGTTCATTTATTTGTTTTTTTTGTTTTTTTTTTTTTTTTTAGATTCCTTGGGAATCTATAGTGTGGCATATCATTAGAAATCTTTTAGGCTTGCAATTTGGGTTAAAATGAAGCACATTTTGCACAAATATTGAGCCTTCCAATGCAAGAATCCTCAAGCTAAGCAGTCCTGATGTGAATACAAGTTTTACACCAATGAGTTTCAGAATTCTCTTCAAAAGTATTCTCCAGATTTTATTCAAGTTTTAATGTAGAAAATATAAAAATTATTAACCTACAGAGTAAATAATTGCATTTTAACTAACTAGGTTAATAACAGCATATACAGAGATAAATACTTTGGACTTTTTTATAGATAAGATCTCTAATTCATTTAAAAAACAGTATAAACCCACATAATATTTTACAAACTTATGGCCCAGGGTGAATAGGTTTATGACATAAATCTGAATGCATGTAAGCGTACACTTTTATGTAGTTTTCTATCATTTCAAATATCAATACCCTAAAGAAAATTATTTCTTGAACATTTGAGTCCCTGACCACAATTTTATCTATTTATTTTTTTAAAGATTTTATTTATGTATTTAGGAGAGAGACACGGGGGGTGGGGGGGCAGAGACATAGGCAGAGGGAGAAGCAGGCTCCTGCACGGAGCCCGATGTGGGACTCCATCCTGGACCCCAGGATCACTCCCTGAGCCAAAGGCAAGACACTCAACTGTTGAGCCATCCCAGGCATCCCCACAATTTTATTTTCAAACAAGTTTGTCAGTAGCCTCACTGTGGTAATATGCTTTGTCTCCCCTCTGGAGGATAGATGTGGAATTTTAAATAATAGACAGAAACCATGTATTGTAATTAGGGAGAATAATAGTTCACTATGTAGTTACCTTACAATTCTTTCCTGCCAGAGACCTACCTGCCTCACTTGTGTTCAGAATGCCCATGTCCTCAGCGTTCATTCATCTGTATGAGGTTAGTATAGCAGGTAATAGTTGGTGCATTATTTCTTTGATCCTCCTCGTGGATCAATGATGCTTGAGCTCAGGACCTAGAAATTTCAAAGGGAAAACAGAACCCTTGTTAGGACCCATGAATGTCAGCACCATGACTGAAATGCTTTGCAAAGATTTTTTGCCATAAATGTCCTTCCTCATTCAATTATAGATATCCTTGACTAGTTTTATGTAAGAAGTTAGGTATTTCTTAAGGGAGGCATTTTTAGATGATGCAGATTGTAAGACTTTACTCCAATTACTGTATAAATTTGGTGATTCATTTTCATTTAGCAAATTATGATATGGCCTTCCAAAATGCCAAACGTTGATATAAGATTAGAATCCATATGCTTGAAAATGATCTCTTATTTAGTTAGAAAACATCAAGGGAATGAAGGGATATTATGCAAGAAAATATGCCATCCATAGCAACTAATAGTAGCATTTTAAATATGGACAGATTACATACAACACTAAAACACAACATATTATATAAGAAGAAAACATCCCAAATGTTTAAAGAATGTAAACAGTACATCTTTTTGTCATTTGTATAGAATTACGAAAGTTTCAGCTCCTTACTTCCTATAGTATTCAGCAAGAAGAGGGATGGTGTTTCACCTCAGCAGTGTATTTGGGCCATGGTTACTGAAAAAGCTCACCATCTGGAACATATCATGTGGGCTGTATTTATGTTCTCCAGAATAGAGAGACAGATGTCCACATTAAAAAAAATACTTGCCATACTGTCAAGCTTGTTTCCTAAGTACAGAAAACATTTCTGTTCAAAGAGGCTCACAAATGAATTTGCCCCTTGGATAATTTCCTTTCATTCGATTTAGAAATAATTAAATAAATGTCAGGAAATTTTATGCCATATTAAAATTAGTTAAATAACTTCTGTGATGGTTCTGCTATTATTTTTTACTTCTTAGCAAATAGTTTAAAAATTGACTGTTCACACGTGTTTTCAATAGGTAAAACTTCTTAGCGTTAAAAAATCATTGGCAGATTATAGATAAAATATTTCATTCTGTCTTATTTGTTGGATAAATTGGCTTCAATGATACCTCTAGGTTTCTTTTTTTAATATTTTATTTATTCATTCGTGAGAGACACAGAGAGAAAGAGAGGCAGAGACATAGGCAGAGGGAGAAGCAGGCTCCCTGTGGGAAGCCTGATGCAGGACTCGATCCCAGGACCCAGGGATCATGACCTGAGCAGAAGGCAGATGCTCAAACACTGAGCCACCCAGGCACCCCAATACCTCTAGGTTTCTATTGTATATTTTATATATTGTCGAACAGTACTCTGTATTTTATGAATTCTATATGTCAGATAATGACACATGTACAGTTCACTTTTACTCATTTAGGTGAAGAAAGAGAAAAGGAAAAGGGACAAAGAGTCATAGGAAACTCTGAATAAGGCCATATGGTTTCTAGTTTTAGCCCTATGTCTGAATTACATTAGACAAAGTACATTCATTGATTGCTTTGTGTTTTATTTGTAAAATGACCAGTTTACTTGATATTATTGCTACTGGGTATTTTTCCATTTCCAAGTATATGATTTGTGTATATGTTGGTTTGTTTATGCTTAGCATACAATGTCATTATTTAACAATTATTCTTTAAAAAAGAAAGCATTCAATTTGGTTACCTATTTAAATCTATCTCAAAATATATACAGTATTATGGTCAGTAAAGAAATTTTAGAAATAGACATCTGGGATCCCTGGGTGGCTCAACAGTTGGGCACCTGCCTTTAGCCCAGGGCATGATTCTGGAGTCCCGGGATAGAGTCCCACATCGGGCTCCCTGCATTGAGCCTGCTTCTCCCCCTGCCTGTGTTGTGTCTCTGTCTCTGTCTCTCTCTCTCTCTGTCTACGTCTCTCATGAATAAATAAATAAAATAAAAAAATAGACATCTCTCTTTGTGTGTTTGTGTTTATGTATACTTTGAAATTTTGCTCAGTGAAGTTTTTAAATGTACTTACTGAAGAATATGATTTCTAAGCTCCCTTACATTTATTTACAAAATAATTTTAAAATTATAAGTTATAGCTAAAAGAAATATAAATAATAGTATTAAGAATATAATGCATCATACAGTTCTACCTCTGCCATCCTGTCATAACTCTGGTTATAATCATGGCTTTTCCTTTTTGCTGTGTGCACTCTAAGACTGTCATGTATATAAAATGAGCAGCAGAACATTTTTGTGGACTAATTAAGAATATTCAGATGACTGAATGGAATTTCTTTTTTTTTTTTAATAAAGATTTTATTTATTTATTCATGAGAGACACAGAGAGGGGGAGAGAGAGAGGCAGAGACAGAAGCAGGTTCCCTGCAGGAGCCCGATGCAGGACTCGATCCTGGGTCTCCAGGATCAGGCCCTGGGCCGAAGGCGGCACTAAACTGCTGAGCCACCCAGGCTGCCCTGAATGGAATTTCTTAAATGGAGTATTTGGAGACTGTATTTCAAAGATAGTCTTGTTATTCATTCATGAAATATGTGAGGAGTAGCAGAATATGCCACCCTAAAATATGCCACGTTGGCGAATTGATTATTTTGAACTATAGACACCTAAAAAGCAGCAAATGCAGGGAGATCCTTTCATTGAACTCCTCTTATCTGCCTAAAGACAGATCTTTTAAAAGGAACTCAGTTGTCATAGGTTCCTTCCCTGGGGGTTTCATCATTCAGGCAGTATTGACTCTTAACACAAGAAAGGAGGCTAGAAATCAACAATCAACCAGACAAGCCTTGTCACAAACTACCATACCTTTCATCTATTCTTCTAAGGGTCCATTCATCCTTCCTAAAGTCATTTATTTTTCTCATGAGGCCTTCATCTTTCTTCCCTTTCCCGAACTAAGATGGTATTTAAGTTTGAATTCTAAGCCATCTCTTTGAGTTACTCATTTTTTCCCTGGGTATCTCTCATGTATACATGAAATATACATGTTAATAAACTTCTGGGTTTTTCCTTTTAATCTGTCTTTTATTACAATATTCTCAGCTAAGAACTCAGAAGTATAGTGAGAAAATTATTTTTTTCACTGACATAAGTTGTGTAGTTAACATCCACAAGAGTTTATGAGATACAGAGGGAGACTACAATTAGTATAAATTATGATTCATGGTGTTTAAAGAATTGAAATATATTTCTGAAGATAAAAATGCAGAGAATTTTTTTTCTAGGTCCTATAAGCAACATGTAATAAATGTTTTAAATAATGATTTATGAGTTCTGAGATAAGGGATGTCTGAGTGGCTCCGTGGTTGAGTGTCTGCCTTTGGCTCAGGCATGATCCTGGGGTCCCGGGATCAAGTCCCACATCCACCTCCCTGCGGGGAGCCTGCTTCTCCCTCTGCCTCTTTCTGTGTGTATATCATGGATAAATAAAATCTTCTTTAAAAAAAGTTCTGAGGTAGGAAAGCAATGTGAACATAGGGGATTATTGTTTCAGGACAGGACTATTACTATAGCACTTTAGAGAAGAACTCTGATAAGAAAGAAATGAAGGAGTCAGAAAACCATGTTCATAGATTAAATAAATTTAAGAAGGATGCTACACAGCAGTAAGCAAAGAAATAGGCAGTTGGTAAGCCATGAAAATAAATCGGAATTGTCAGCAATTTTAAGACAAGTCTTCTGCACTAAGCTGATTGCAAATCAAATTCTGCTGTATGTCAAAGTACAAAATGACATGTCACTGATAAAGACTTTCAGTCGTTGAGCTCCTAAGCAGTCACCTGGAAGACACCATGGAAGAGTTAAATGCATTGTAAGTGCAATTCAATACAGTTTAAACTTAATGAAATGGAAACAGGAAATGCTATTTGACCATCAATCACTGTCCATCTTTCCCACTCCTCCTCTCTGCCTTCCTATCATATTTTTTCCCCATAATCTTTGGTGAGTCTCAATAAAAGTTATTTAACTTATATTGGAAAATCCTACAGAGAGGGGAAAATACCCTACAAATAAAAACTATCTGTGCATTAAAAGCTGCACATAAAAACAAAATAAATTCACAGGATAATGGTGTCATAGAACTTCTTAGACAGTTTGTGTCTATTTAAAAATTTATACATACTTTTAGGAAAAAAATAAGGATTGTTAGCTTTATTTTCCATATTGTTATGATGCATATAACCTATTTTTAGTGATTCAAAATTTTAAGTTATTAATAAGTATCTATAGTTATCTTACTTTATAGAGCTGAAACATTTCTTGGCTAGCATTTCCAAAGATAAATTGTTCATATTTCAAGGTATAAAAGAAGTAAAATTATTTTATATTAAGAAACTCAACAGAATATCTATCATATGTAGTTGAAATAATAAAACATAAATTATGTATAAAATATTTAAAATTATGCATAAAACAACACATAATAAAAATGTACTATACTTAAATATACAATATATAAATTATACATACATGTATATATAAACACATTATTACATACATACATAAAATACAGCACACATATAAATATTATAGAACACATTAATACATAATTATAGCTATATAATTATGAAAAAATGAAGGAGTCAGAAAAGCATGTTTGTAGATTAAATAAATTTAAGAAGGATGCTCCACAGCAGTAAGCAAAGAAATAGGCAGTTGGTAAGCCATGAAAATAAATCAGAATTGTCAGCAATTCTAAGACAAGTCTTCTGCACTAAGTAAATTATATAAGTTATCTGGCATGGAAATGTATTTCATAATAGGCTGGGTCAATGAGAAAGGATTTTAGAAGGATTTTCTGCTTTCTCACAGACCAGAGTAAAAATTACAACTAATTGATGGAGAGGTCTAGAACTAGGAGTTGGGGGCTCCTGTGAGTGGGTTTGTGTCTGTTTTACTCAGCACCATATTCCAGTGTCAGAATTGTGCTTTCTAATAAGTAAATGAATAAGGATACTAGAAAATAATGGAGCCAAAGGGTAATAATGTGACCTAATTCCTCGGTGAGTCACAGGTAACAACTATAACAGATAGGGTTGTCACGCAAAGGAAACTTTATTTGTAGCAACTAAAGATACCACAGGAATTGACTTTTCAAGCTGTGACTCCCAGAACAAGAGTGAATTGGTTCCTTTTATTTAGGGGTAGGATGCATATTCTGAAAGGGGAATTTTGTCATCATAAGGTCTCACATGTACTTTAAGGAAACATCCCTATACATACATTGTATATTATATAAATGAGGCTTGTGTTCCACGTTGGGCAGAGATTCCAGTATTATAATGAGGCAAAAGTAGCTGTGGGTTATTCCATAGGTGACTCCATGGTCCATTCTCTGGAGGTGTGAATAAGGGGTTGAACTCAAACTGATCTGGCTGGTGTGGCCCAGTGGGAGCTCTTTGTCAGGGAAGTTGTTATTACATGAAGGGATAATTTTGGCTTCTGTCATTGGATGCTATGCCCGCTGGTCTTTTACCTGACTTAAGAGATAAGCTGGAAAGAAGAATGTGGGGAAAAAATATGGGACAAAGAATGATGGGTACGAGCTCCTGGGCAGTCAAGATCAGGTCTTGGGGTCTAGCTGGTGACAAAAGTACTTTCTCCACATGAGACTCTCCTACCTGCTTTTCTCTGCATGTTTGCTCCACTCATTATCATTCTCTCTAGAAATAAGTCACTCCTGCATGGTTAAATATTTTAAAAATTAAGCACCTAGTTTGTTTCCAATGTGTGTTTTTGTTAGGAGAAATATTTAGGAATTACATAGCACTTGGGCCTGAAACAAGACAAGACAAGGCAGGGCAGATGCAATAGCTGGTGGAAATCAACAAATGTGAGGCAGAATTATGATGCAGTATCATTCACCTGGAATCACTGAGATTTGAAAGAAGAACCAAAATTATAGTTCAGGCAGAAATTTGAGAATAAGGAAGTGGAACAAGGGTGGCAATGTGTTTCTTAAATGGCCAGAGAGAAAATATTTTAAATTTTGTAAGTGTTGGGTGATATAGTTTTAGAATATAGATGAGGTTTGGTGGAGTGAGATCCAGAGCCAATGACCAAGAAAGAATTTTTGAGATGTCTTTGGTGCAAAATGGTGATTTTATGAAAGCATGGGGACAGGACTCATGGGCAGAAAGAGCTGCTGCACTGGGGTTATGAGGAGTGACTGATTATATACTTAAGAGTAATGGGAGGTAAGGAAAAGGGAGGTTTTAAAAGGATTTTCATATATTACAGAAGACTCACAGGATCCTAGAGGCCTTGCCATTGTCAAGTTAAAGTTGTTTTTCCTTCTAGCAAAAGGCATTAACATTAAGATAGTTGGGAACTACCTGGGGGAACATATCACGCTGCACACTTCAAGTATCTGTCAATGGGCTGCAGGTTATAAGGACATTTAATTGTATCTACATTTCCTTCTGGAAGCTAGGTTATTGATAAAAAAGCTTTGTTCTTGTAAATTAATAAGACGTTTGTAAACGAGGAAAACTCATGTCTTGCAGGATTGTGATCTCTATAAATTAACTATATAGTTTTTTTCTTTTTTAGCTTTAGGGCAGCCAGGAGTGCCTGAGGAATGTCACACGTATCTCACCCTGGGGGGTGGGGTGCAGGGAGTCTGCTTGTGCTTTGTCTTTTGCTCCTTCGTCATTGGGGAGGAAATATTTTCCTTTACTCTTTAATTTTTTTTTTTCTGGTAGTCTAAGAAATTGACATGAGATAGATTAACAGAAGAAAATCAAATTTAACTTCATATGTATGGAGAATCCACATAAATGTAAGGGATTCCAAAGATGGGCAAGATGAGGTATATATATTTCATTCTGGGCTAGGGAGATGGGAGTGGGGGTCTGGGGCTTCCAAGGGAAGGAAGGCAATTCACAGGAAGAACGAGTGTATGTTCAGTAGACAAATTTTGGCTGGGCCATCCAGAAACAAAAGGACATAGGATTTTTAAAAAATACTTATTTATTTGAGAGAGAGAGAGAGAGAGAGAGAGAGAGAGAGAGAGAGAGGCAGAGACACAGGAGGAGGGAGAAGCAGGCTCCATGCCGGGAGCCTGATGTGGGACTCGATCCCGGGACTCCAATACTCCAATATCACGCCCTGGGCCAAAGGCAGGCGCTAAACCGCTGAGCCAGCCAGGGATCCCCCATAGAGAGGATTTTGATCAAACAGACTTTGCTAGGTTCTTCTCTATTACACCTAATTCATATTATACTACACGTATCCATAGTAATTCCCTTCTGGAACAGGTCCTCTGATTCTTTTAGGCAGTTAGGATGGAGGAGAAAAGAAAACTTTTTGAGTTTGGTTTCCTAAACATAATTAGCCTAAAATAAACCTTCATGCCAAAGACACATTTGAGGTGGCAAATTTTGCTCTCCTATAGGTGCCACATAAGTTCCTTGCCACATATTCATCTTTGGTTTATTTTGCAACCCTTTTAAAATGTCAAAACAAAAAGGAAACATTCTCAAGTCCAGGGCTGACCTACAGCCTATTTTTTACTCACCTTGGCTTTAAGGAGAGTCTCTGGTCTCAAAAACTACCCAAGTCTAAGGTACAAATGGAGAACACTGGGCCTCAGAAAACCTAACACTATGCTTTGCTGGGAGATGTTTAACAATTGCCTTCAAAAAACCAAAATAATAATAAGCAGTAATAATGATGATGATATTAATAATAAAAACCACAGAAAATAAAACAATAAAAATCTGATTGTTAATGTTTGCCAACTTTATTATCTCTGGCTCCAAAAATTCAGTGCTTTATTGGAGCCAACTCCAACAAGTTTACCAAAGGAAACTGCCAAATTTTCAGGAGTTTTATAAGCTGGTTGGCTATTGTGGGAATATTTATACCATAGCAATTAACAAACAAGACAAATCTCTTTTCTTCTGAAGAACTGGTGGTTAACCATTTATCAACACCACTGTCACCATGGATGATTTGAATTTACTAACCTCCCCTCATTGAATGTGGGGCTGGGAAGCCATGTACATAGCCTGTCATTATATAGTATTTCTAACATATAGATACAATAGCTACAAATAACAACAGAATGGATAACACTAAATAAAGTAAAATTATTAGAAAGTAATAATTTTGGGTATTCAGTGCCTGCATTTCCAACGTAACTTATTTTACTGTAGTTCATATAGTTTAATTTCTATTAATGTACGTGTTTAACAACCGGCTCCCAAAAGTCCTGAAATTGAATAATTGGTTCTCGACAATCGGTGTGAGCTTCTCCAAAGCCACCACAAAATTTTTGATGTCTCTAGAGAGGATAGAGGGGCTCTTTTTACAAAAGATTTTGTGAGGAGTATGGGAAGTATTAGAGTATCGATACTGGAGCATAGGTCAGAGATGTTTGGAACTTTGGGTTCAAAACTTTGCCAAAATAAAACATAGTTTTAGCAGCAAGAAAACGACTCTAGGGCATACTTAAGGATAGACCCAGAGAACAGGAAAGAGGAAAAAAAAAAAAAAAAAGAAAGAAAGACTTTTCTTGAAGCAATTGGAAGGGAAGGGGCTTGGGAAAGGATAGGATTGGGTGGGGGCTTCTAACCACCCATCCCTTGTACCTGTGTAGATAGGGAAACAGTAAGATTAAGAATTTAAAAACTAATATTAAATCCTTTGCTGTTACATGCTGTAGAGGCCTACAGATATTTGGGTTCTATCTGAAGAGTACTTTACAGCTTATGCAGATCCTTCCCATACATATTTTTGATTCCTATTTATTAGGTAGAAATACAGTTCAGAAAGGCTCAGCGATTTGTACATGCCAAGAAAGTTATATCTTCTGGGAAAAACAACTTCCTGTCAACTTTTCTTTTTAACTGGTCTTTTTGAAATGTACTTTGAGATATGACAAGTTTATAGTAATGTTATTGAAGTCTCATAACAGTTTTGGTATTTTGCTTTTTATTTTCCCCCTCTTCCCAAGTCTGAATAAAAACCTTGTAGCAAAGTTTCTTAATGAAACTGGTTGGAATCTAGAGAAGATGAACACAATAGAACAGTTCAGAAAGGAAAGATGTTTCTGCAGACACCATTCCAAATGCAATCAGATTATTGCCATTGGATGATTCAGTTTGATAAGGGAAAAAGCTATGGCAATGACATGTAGCAAGTAGCTGAAAAGGTGACACTAAAGGCTTCAACTTTTTGTTAATATTTTTGTATTAAAAACAGTCACAAATATCTATTAAATCGGAAGTGACTACAGACAGCATATCCCAGAAATTGGACATCAGACAGTGGCCAGGACACCAAACCAAATATTAGAGAGATAATTAATTGAGTATATCAAGATTGTATGATACAATAATATATATTAAGTAAAACAAAACAAACCCTCCAGAGAAAGAGATCCACTGTACTTTAATAACCAATTTTAGTATTTAGCCCTTCTGTTGGCAGAAAGTTGTCTCTTATGTTTAATTGTCTGCACAAATATTCTTTATTCAGCCACATAAAAAATGGTGAGAACATTTGTCAGTTAAATATGTATTCATTCTTCCCTTGGAAGACCATTATTAGCAGTTGTAGGGAAGTAGATTTTGCCACCCAAAATATGTCCCTTTGGTATAAGGATTATTTTAAGTGGAATTTTTTTTTGAAATGGGATTTTTTTAATTGAAGTATAATTAACATACAATGTTATATTCGTTTTAGGTGTACAGCATATTGAAGAAACAATTCCATGTATTCAATGCTCACCACAATAATTATAATTACCAACTGTCACCACACGTTATTACAATATCATAGACTATATTCCCTAAATAGTATGTTTCATCTCTGACTTATTTATATTACAACTGGAAGTTTGTAGATTGATTTTGAATTTTTTTTAAAAAATTGAATATAATTGACATAATGTTACATTAGTTTCAGGTATAAAATTTAGTACTTTAGTACTTAGCATAATGCTAAGTTACCACAAGTGAGGCTACCATCTGTCCCACTACATCACTATTTCAATACCACTGACTATATTCAACACTGACTATATTCAATATTCTGTGCCTTTTATTCCTGTGACTTAAACATTCCATAACCGGAGACCTGTATCTCCCTGTCCTCTTCACCAATTTTGCCCAACCCCTACCATCCTTCCCTCAGGCAAAAATCAGTTTCTGTATTTATAGGGGCCCTAATGTACAAATATCTTTTTGAATTCATGTTTTCATATTCTTTGGGTAAATATGCAATAGTGGAATTACTGGATCAAATGATAATTCTTTTTTTTTTTTTTTTTTTAGTAAATTCCATTATGTTTTCCATAGTGACTGTACCAGTTTGCATTTCCACCAACAGTGCAAGAGCATTCCCTTTTCTCCATATACCTGGTCAATACTTGCTGTTTCTTGTTTTTGATTTTAGCCATTCTGGTAGGTGTGGGGTAATGTCTCATTGTGGCTTTGATTTGCATTTACCTGATGAGTGATGTTGAGCATCTTTTCATGTGTCTGTTGGCTATCTGTAAGTTTTCTTTGGAGAAATGTCTATTCAAGTGTTCTGCACATTTATTGATTGGATTATTTGTGGGGCACTTGGGTGGCTCAGTCAGTTAAACATCTGCCTTTGGCTCAGGTCATGATCTTAGGGTCCTGGGATTGAGCCCCGCATTGGGCTCTCTGCTAGGTGGAGAGCCTGCTTCTCCCTCTCCCTCTCCCTCCTGTTCCCCCGGTTTGTGCTTGCTCTCTGTGAAATAAATAAATTAATTAAAAAATAAATTAATTAATTAAAAAATCTATTTAAAAATTGGATTTTTATTTTTTGGTGTTGAGTTATATACATTCTTTATTTTGGATACTAACACTTTATTGGATATGTCATTTCCAAATATCTTCTCCCATTCAGTAGCTTGTCTTTTTGTTTTGTTGCTGGTTTCACTTTCTGTGCAAAAAAAAAAAAATTGATGTAGTTCCAATATTTTATGTTTGCTTTTGTTTCCTTTGCCTTAGGAGACATTTAGAAAAATGTTGCTATGGCCAATGTTGGAGAAATTACTGTCTGTGCTCTCTTATAGGATTTTTATGATTTCAGGTCTCACATTCAGGTCCTTAATCTATTTTGAGTTTATTATTTTGTATGGTGTAAAAAAGTGGTCCAGTTTCATTGTTTTGCATGTAGGTGCCCACTTTTCCCAGTACCGTTTGTTGAAGAGATCATCTTTCCCATTGCATATTCTTGCTTCCTTTGTCTAAAGTTAATTGACCATATAATTATGGGTTTACTTCTGGAGTCTCTATCTCATTATATCTAGAGGTTTGTTTTTGTGTCAGTAGCATACTGTTTTGATGACTATAGCTTTGTAGTATTTCTGGAAACCTGGGATTGTGATACATCTAGCTTTGTGCTTTCTCAAGATTGTTTTGGCTTTTTGGGTCTTCTGTGGTTCCATGCAATTTTTAGGATTGTTTGTTCTAGTTCTGTGAAAAATGCTATTACTATTTTTAAACAGATTGCATTAAATCTGTAGATTTCTTTGGTAGTATGGACATTTTAATAACATTTCTTCTTCCAATCCAAGAGTATGGAATATCTTTCTATTTGTTTATGTCTTCTTCACTTTCTTCCATCAGTGTTTTATAGTTTTCAAAGTACAGGTCTTTCACCTCCTTGATTAAGTTGTTCCCATGTATTTTATTCTTCTGGGTGCGTTGTAAATGGGGTTGTTTCCTTAATTTCTCTTTGTCCTACTTCACTGTTAGCGTATAGAAATGTAACAGATTTCTGTATACTGATTTAGTATCCTGAGACCTTATTGAGTTCATTTATCAATTCTAGTAGTTTTTTGATAGAGTCTTTAACATTTTCTCTGTATAATATGATATCATTTGCAGATACTGAAAGCTATACTTTTTTTTTTACCAGTATGGATACCTTTAGTTTTCTTCCCTGATTTTGTTGTGTTTAAGACTTAGCGTACTATGTTGAAAAAGGTGGTGAGAGTAGACATTCTTATCTTGTTCCTGATCGCAGGAAAAACCTCTTAGTTTTTCCACTATTGAGTATGGTGTTATCTATGGGATTTCATATATGGCGTTTATTATGTTGAGATATGTTCCCTCTAAACTTACTTTGTTGAGGTTTTATCATGAATGGATGTTGTGCTTTGTGAAATGCTTTTTTCCTACATTTATTGAAATTATCATGGTTTTTATCCTTTCTCTTGTTCATGTGATGTATCATATTCATTGATTTTTGAATATTAAGCTACCCATCAATCCCAGTAATAAATCTCACTTGATTATCATGAATGTTTATTTGATTTTTAAAATGTATTATCAGACTAAGTTTGCTAATATTTTGTTGAGGATTTTTGCATCTATATTCATCAGACGTACTGGCCTGTAATTCTCTTTTTTTGTATTTATCTGGTTTTGGCAGGCCATATAGAATGAATTTGGAAGCTATCTACCCTCTGCTATCTTTTTCACTTTTCCCATTATTCTTTTAATTTCAGTTAGCACACAATGTTATATTAGTTTCAGGTGTACAATACAGTGATTCAACAATTTCATATGTCACTTGCTGACCATCAGGACAAGTATACTCCTTAATCCCCATCATCTACTTAATCCATCCTCCCACCCACCTTCTCTTCTATTTTTTGAGAATAGTTGAGGAGGATAGGTATTATCTCTCCTTTAAATTTTTGGTATAAATCAACTGTGAAGCTCTCTGGTCCTGGGCTTTGATTTGTTGGTAGTTGCTTGTTTATTGGTTTTATAATTGATTCAATTTCATGATGATTATCATCTGTTCAAATTATGTTTCTTCCTGATTCAGTTTTGAGAGGTTATATCTTTCTAGGAATTTAACATTTCTTCTAGGTTTTCCAATTTGTTGGCATAGAATTTTTCATAATACTCTCCTTTAAAAAGATTTTATTTGAGAGAGAAAGAGAGCACATGAAGGGGGAGGGGGGGAGGAGGAGAGAGAAGGGGGAGAAGCAGACTCCCTGCCTAACAGGGAGCCCCATGCAGGGCTGATCACAGGACCCCAGGATCAGGACCTGAGCCAAAGGCAGATGCTTAACTGACAGCCACCCACATGCCCCTCATAATTATATTATAATCCTTTGTTTTGTTTCTACTCATAATCCTTTGTGTTTCTGGGGTGCCAGTTGTATTATTTTTCCTTAATTTCTGGTTTTACTACTTGAATCCTGTCTCTTCTGGCAAGTCTGACTTAAAGATTTACACCCCCCCCCCTTTTTTAAATATATTTTCAAAGAACCAGCTCCTGGTTTTATCACTCTCCCTTATCAGTTTTTTTTTCTTTTTAGTGCCTATTTGTTTATTTCTTATCTAATCTTTGTTATTTCCTTCCTTCTGCTGTTTTTGAATTTTGTTTGTTCTTTTTCTAGCTCCTTTAGGTGTAAGGTTAGGTTTCTTTCTTTCTTTTTTTTTTAGGTTGTTTTTTTGAGACTTTTTTGCCTTTTGCAGTAGGTTTGTACTACTATAAACTTCCCTTTTAGAACAGCTTTTGCCGCATCCTGAAGATTTTGAGCCATTGTGTTTTCATTTTTTATTTCTTGGTTGACCTATTTGTTGTTTAGTAGATATACTAAATTTTACTCTTTTTGTGCTTTCTAATTTTCTTACTCATGGTCTTTTCTTTCAATTCAGAGAATCCAATTGAACATTTCTTATAAGGCTGATTTAGGGATGATGAATTCCTTTAATTTTTGTTTGTTTGGGAAACTCTTTATGTTTCCTATTCTGAATGATAGCCTTGCTGGGTTGAATATTCTTAGCTGTAGATTTTTCCCTTTCAACACTTTGTATATATAATGTTAGTGCCTTCTGGCCTTTAAAGTTTCTGCTGAAAAATCAGTTGGTGGCTTAATGGGGTTTCCTTTGTATGTAACTATTTTCTTTTCTCTTGCTGCTTTTCAATTCTCTTATTACTACTTTTTGCATTCTAATTACTATGTGTCTGTATAGACCTACTTGGGTTGATTTTGTTGAGGACTCTGTCTCCTAGATTTGGATTTCTGTTTCCTTCCACAGATTAGGGGAAGTTTTCAGCTATTATTTCTGCAAATATATATATTTTTCAAGATTTTACTTATTAGAGAGAGAGGACAAACACAAGCAGGGGGAGTGGCAGAGGGAGAAGCAGGCTCTCCACCAAGCAGGATGCCTGACATGGGGCTAGATCTCAGGACTCTGGGACTGAGCCACCTTGGCGTCACTATTTCTTTGAATAAATTTTCTGTCTCTTTTTCTCTCTCTTCTCCTTCTGGGATCTCTAGAATGTGAATATTATTGTGCTTGATGGTGTTGCTGAGTTCCCTTACTCTGTTCTCATTTTCTTATTTTTCTTTTTTCTCTCTGTTTATCCTGATTGCTTTTATTACCCTGTCCTCCAGGTTGTTGATCTATTCTTCTGCTTCCTGTAGTCTAATATTCTTTATCTCTAGTGTATTTTTAATTCCATTTACTGAGTTCTCCATCTCTGATAGTTTTACTGTTTCCTATTCTCATTATTGATGGTCTCACTGAGGTCTTCCATTTCAATGTCCCTATGACCATTACTTTAAATTCTCTATTAGGCATATTACTTATCTCCATTTCATTTAGGTTTTGTTAATTTTGTCCTTTTCTTCATTTGCAACATATTCCTCTCTCTCTGCCTGTTTCTATGTGTTAGGAAAGTCAGCTACACCTTCTATTCTTAAAAGTAGTGGCCTTGTGAAGAAGAGTTCCTGTGATGCCCTGTAGTTCAGCATCCCATGTTCACCAGAATCTGGCACTTCCAGGTGTTTCCTATATGTGTTGCATGCATACTACTGTTATGACAGAGCTATATTTGTTTTTAGTCCAGTTATCTGTAATGGCTCACTTTGCTGGCTGTTACAGGGCTGTGACCTGTGTTGTTAGTGGGACAGTCTTAGGACACCTTGGGCTTGTGTTGAGTCAGATCAGGCATTTGCCAGAAATGTGATAGCACCAAACTGTAGGATACATTCCCTGTGTTGTCCTCTGAGAAGCTTTCACTGGTGGTTCAGGCCTCAGTCAGACCAGATGTCTTCTCTAAGCCCACTGCTCAGATCACAGTCAAACTGGTGTGTATGTGGTTATCTTTCCCTCTCCCTAGGGCAGGAGTCACTTTGGAGTGATGCTGGCCCATGTTGGAGCTGCTTGCACACTGCCACATTTGTGGTATGACTTTGGATATACTTCTCCTGGGCAAGGGTGAAGGGCATGGGTATACAGGAGAACACAGGGGTGGGATGCATTAACTAGCTAGAACAGTGTGTTCATGCTGCACTGGCCCCTCATGTGTCCCTGTAAATAGTCTGTGACGTAGGGGAGGGTGGTCATGCCCACTAGTTCTTTAGCTCTTGGAGACATCTCCTAAAATTCCCTGCCCTTCCAGGACACATTCTGAAAAGCAATTATGTCTTTCTTTATATCTCACTTTTCAAACTGCTGCTTCTATGTTGTATCTCAGTGGGGTCTGTTTGTTATCTTGTCTCTTTCAAGGTGGAAACTAATTTTCCTTTTGCCCTCTAGCTATCCCAGAGGATAGCCAGCTGATTTTCAAAATTATAGGTGTTAAGCCCCACTGACTTTAAGATTTTGCAAAGTTAAGCCCCTCTGGTTTTTGATGCAAATGTTATGGAGATTTGTCTTTCCACTGCAGAGTCTACCTACCAGAGATAGCTGGTGTGGGGTCTGCTCCGTTCCCATCTCCATTCCTGTGGTTTCTCTCCCTCCTGTGAACAGGCTTGTGGATCAACTTGGTTCCTGACCATTTGTCTGCCCTTCCTAGTCTTTTCAATATGTCTTCTTCTTTACATTTAGCTGTGGAGAGTATGTTATACCAGTCTTTGCTTCATTTTCTGGGTTATTTATACCGCTCTTGGTGTTATCCAGGCATACCCATGGGACAAGTTGCTCTTAGGACCCTCCTACCTTGACATCTTCCCCAGAAGTTCTGATTCTGCTTTTTTATTTATTATTTTTTTAGATTCCTCTTATGCATAGAATCATGTGGTATTTGTTTTTCCCTGACTGACTTATGGCACTTAGCATAATACCCTTTAGATCCATCCGTGTTGTCCCAAATTGCAAGATCTCATCCATTTTTGTCTAATACTCCATTGTGTTTATATATCTACCCATTGCTGTATGTATTCATCTATTGATGAACACTTAGATTACTTCCATATCTTGTCTATTGTAAATGCTGCAATAAACATGTAAACAAAAGCATATAACTTTTAGAATGAGTGTTGCATTTTTGGGGGGGCTAGTAATGGAATTATTGGGCCATATGGTATTTCTATTTTTAATTTTTTGAGGAAACTCCATACTGTTTTCCACAGTGACTGTAATAATTTACATTCCCATCAACAATGCACAAGGATTCCTTTTTCTCTACATCCTTGTTGACACTTGTTATTTCTTTTAATTTTTGATATTAGCCATTCTAAATGGTGTAAGGTAATATCTCATTTTGATCTCTATTTGTGTTAGCCTGACGATTAGTGATATTGAGCATCTTTTCATATATCTGTTGGCTGTCTTGTATGTATTTTTGGAAAAATGTCTATTCAGGTTCCTTGCCCATTTTTTTTTTAAGATTGTTTACTTTTTTAGTGTTGTTGTATAGTTCCTTTATATATTTTTGGATATTAACCCCTTACTGTATATATCATTTTCAAATATCTTCTCCCACTCGGTAGGTTGTCTTTTTGTTTCATGGTTTCCTTTGCTGTGCCAAAGATTTTTATTTTGATGTAGTCCCAATAGTTTATTTTTGCTTTTGTTTCCCTTGACCGAGGATATCTATCTAGAAAACTGTTGCTATGGCTCACTTCAGAGAAATACTCCTTATGTTCTCTTCTAGAATTTTTGTGGTTTCAGGTCTCACATTTAAGTCTTTAATTCATTTTAAGTTTATTTTTGCATATGATGTTAAAAGATGGTCTGGTTTCATTCTTTTGCATGTAGGTGTTTAGTCTTCCCAAATCGTTAATTGAAGGCTATCTTTTCCTCATTGTATATTCTTGTTTACTTTGTCAGAGATTAACTGACCATATACTCATGAATTTTTGTCTTGACTCTATCCCACTCTATTGATATTTTTTTTTAATTTTTTCTTTTTAAATTTATTTATTCATGATAATCACACACAGAGAGAGAGAGAGAGAGAGAGAGAGAGAGAGGCAGAGACACAGGCAGAGGGAGAAGCAGGCTCCATGCACCGGGAGCACGATGTGGGATTCGATTTCGGGTCTCCAGGATCATGCCCTGGGCCAAAGTCAGGCGCCAAACCGCTGCGCCACCCAGGGATCCCCCACTCTATTGATCTATGCGTCTGTTTTTGTGCTAGTACCATACTGTTTTGATTTCTACAGATAAGTAATATATTTTGAATCCTGGTATTTTGTTATCCAGCTTTGATCAGCAATCCAGATTTCTCAGGATTGCTTTGGCTATTCTGGGTCTTTTGTGGTTCCATACAAGTTTTAGGATTATTTGTTCTGGTTTTGTAAACAAAACAAAACAAAACAGCTGTCGGTATTTGATAAAGATTGCATTCAATCTCTAGTTTGCTATGAGTAATATATAAATTTTAGTATTAATGTTTCCTAAACATGAGCATGCAATATCTTTCCATTTGTTTGTATCATCTTCAATTTCTTTCATCAATTTTTAATAGTTTTTAGAGTACAGGTCTTGCACATTCCTGATTAAGTGTATTCATAGGTATTTTTATTCTTAATGCAATTATGAATGGTTTTTATTTGTCTTTTTGCTATTTTGATATTAGTGTAGAGAAATGCTACGAATTTCTAAGTATTAATTTTGTATCCTGCCACTTTACTCAATTTTATTATACTTATAGTAGTTTTTGGTGGTTTCGTTAGGATTTTCTATGTATAATATCACGCCATTCGCAAATTGTGAGTTTAACTTCTTCTTTACCAATATGGATGCCTCATTTCTTTTTCTTTTCTCATTGCCATGGCTGGGACTTTGAGTACTATGTTGAATAAAAGTGGCAAGAGTAGACATCCTTTTCTTATTCTTGACCTTAGAGGGAAAATGCTGTTTTTCACCATTGAGTATGATGTTATCTATGGGTGTTTCATATACTACCTTTATTATGTTGAGGTAAGTTCCCTTGAACCCCATTTTGTTGAGAGTTTTTATCATGAATGGATTTGAATCTTGTCAAATGCTTTTTCTACATCCATTAAGATAATAATATGATTTTTAGTCTTCTGTTTGTTTATGAGGTGTTTGATGTTGATTGGTTTGCATATATTAACTCATCCTTGCATCCTTGGAATAAATCCCACTTGATCATGGTGAATGATCTTTTTAAGGTATTGTTGGACTTGGTTTGCTAATATTTTGTTGAGAATTGTTGCATGTATTGATCAGAGATATTTGCCTATAGTTTTCCTTTTTTTGTGGTGTCTTTGTCTGGTTTTGGTATCAGAGTAATCCTGACCTCATAGAATTTATGTGAAAGCTTTCCTTTCTCATTTATTTTTTGGAATAATTTGAAAAGAATAGGTGTTATTCTCCCTTAAATATCTGAAAAAATCCCCTGTGAATTCATCTTGTCCTAGGCTTTGATTGGTAATAAAAAAACTACCAAAAAATAAATGTTGTTACTTGTAACTGGTCTGTTCAGTTTTTCTATTTCCTCTGGGTTCAGTGTTAAAAGATAACATGGTTTTAGAAATATGCCCATTTCTTCTAGTTTGTCCAGTTTAGTGGCATATAATTTTTCATAATATTCTTTTATAATCTTTTATTCTGTGGTTGTTACTTTTTCTATCATTTCTGATTTTATGTATGCATGTTCTTGTCTTTCCTTGATGAGTCTGGCTAAGAATTTGTTAATTTTGTTGATCTTTTCAAAGAATCAGCTCTGTTTCATTGATTTTTCTCTATTTTTTTAGACTCCATCAATTATTTCTGCTCTGATCTTTATTATTTCCTTTCTTCTTCCTATCTTGGGTTTTTGTCTTCTTCTAGCTTCTTTATAGATGAGGTTAGATTGTTTATAGAGCTTTATCTTGAGGTAAGCCTGTATTGCTCTACATTTACCTTTTAAAACTGCTTTCACTGTGTTCCACAGATTTTGGACCACTGTGCTTTAATTTTCATTTGTCTCCATTTATTTTTTCTTTTTAGTTTCATGTTTGATTGCTTCATTGACCCCTTGGTTGTTTAACATAATGTCATTCAGTGCGTGTGTATTTTCCAGACTTTTTCTTGTGATTTATTTCTAGCTTCACAGTGTTGTGATCAGAAAAGATGCATGGTATGATTGCAATTTTCTTAAATTATTGAGGCCTGTTTTACAGCCTAATATGTGATCCACTGTGGAGAATGTTCCATGTACACTTGAAAAATAATATGTATTCTGTTGTTTTTATATGGAAAGTTCTACATATATCTGTTATGTCAATCTGGCTTAATAGGTCTTTAAAAGATATTATTTCCTTATGTCTTTTTAAAATGATTTTATTTATTTGAGACACAGAGTGCACACACAAGCAGGGAGGAGTGTCAGAGGGAAAAGGAGAAGCAGACTCCCTGGTGAGCAGGGAGTCTGATGTAGAGCTTGATCCCAGGACTCTGAGATCATGACCTGAGCCAAACCCAAATGCTTGACTGAGCTGCCCATGTCACCCTGCTTATATATTTTCTGTCTAGATGATCTATCCATCCAGGTCAGTGGGGAGTTAATATATCTACTATCAATTTATATTCCCTACAATCAATTTAACTGTTTGTTAATATTTGCTTCATGTATCTAAGGGCTACAATATTAGATGTGCAGATATTTACAATTGTTATATTCTATTGTTGGATTGATCCCTTAATCATGTTATGACCTTTTTTGTGTTCTTCCTACATTCTTTGTTCTAAAGTCTGTTTTGTCTAATAAAACTATTGCCATTGTGGCTTTTTTTTTCACTTGCATTGTGAATGTCCTTCCATCCTTGCACTTAAAAAAATGTATTTATTTTAGGGAGGGGAGAGGGGCAGTGGGAGATAGAGCTATAAGCAGACTCCATGCTGAGCACAGTGCCCAATGTGGGGCTTGATTTTATATGGCCAGGAGGTTATGACCTGAGCTGAAACTAAGAGTTGGATACTTAATTGACTGTGCCATCCAGGCACTCCTCCCATCCCTTCATTTTTAATCTGTATGTGTGCTTAGGCCTGATAAATCCCTTATAGGAAACACAGAGATGGGTCTTGTTTTTATGGACTCTCCCACCCTACGTCTTTTGATTAGAGCATTTGGGCCATTTGCAGGGTTGAAGGTATGTACTTCTTTCCATTTTTTAGCTGTTCTTTGGTTATTGTTGTTTAGTACTTTTATTCCTTCCTTCTTTTCTTGTTCTCTTTATGATTGATGAGTTTCTGTAGTGTTATGTTTGGCTTTCTTCCTCTTCATTTCTGTATATCTACATAAGTTTGGGGTTTGTGGTTACTGGGAGGCTCATATATAACATCCTAAGAAAATAATAATCTACATTAATTTGACAGTTGTTTAAGTTCAAACACATTATTTAAAAAAAGGAAAAACTTTTTTCTTTTTCTCCTTCTTTTTACCCCCTTCACATTTTATATATATGTTGTTATATTTTGTATCTTTTTATTCATAGTTTTCTTATGTCTAGTTTTTGCCACTTATTTTCCACTTGAAGAAGTCATTTTAACATTTTTTTGCAAGGCTATCTTAGTGGTGAAAACCTCCTTTATCTTTTGTCTGGGAAACTATCTCACCCTGAAACCTGAATGACAACCCTCCTGGGTAGAGTATTGCTGGTTGTAGGGTTTTTTTTGTTTGTTTGTTTGCTTTTCCTTTCAGCACTTTGAATATATCATATCACTCCTTTATGGCCTATGAAGTTTCTGCTAAAAAATTAGTTGATAGCCTTATAAGTTTTACCTTGCAAGTAACTTTTTGGTTTTCTCTTGCTGCTTTTGAATCTCTCTTTCTCTTTAACCTTTGATATTTTAATTATTAGTGTTCTGGTATGGCCCTCTTGGGTTCATCTTTGTTTGGAACTCTTGCTCCTTGGACTTGGATGTCTATTTATCTCTTATCTCTCTAGATTAGGGAGATTTCAGTTATTTGAAGAAAAAATAAGTTTTCAACACCTTTCTAAGTCTTCTTCTTCTAGGACCTCTATAATGTGAATGCTTTTTCTCTTGTTGCTGTCCAAAATCATCATTAAAAAAAAAAATTATTTTCTCCTTTTTGCTGTTCAGCTTGTGTGCTTTCCATTACCCTGTCTTCCAGGTCACTGATACATTCTTCTACATCCTCTAATCTACCATTGATTCCCTCTAGTGCATTTTTATTTCAGTTAGTGTATTTTTCAGCTCTGATTATTTCTTTCTTTAATATTTTCTATTTCTTTAATTGATGGTCTCATTGAAATTTTCCACACTTTTCTCCAGCATGGTGTGTATCTTTAGGATCATTACTTTAAATTATGAGGCAAGTTGCTCATCTTTGTTTCTCTTAGTTCTTTCTTTTCTTTTTTTTTTTTTTTTTTTTTGACTTTTTATCTTCTCTCCTTTGAGCATATTCCTCTGGCTCCCATTTTGCTAGATCTTTTTTTTGGGGGGGTGTTTCTTTGGATTAAGAAGAGTGGCTACTTCTAAGCTTGAAAGGGATGATCTTGATCATGGTGTTCCCTATATAAACTCTCTGTGTTTTTTGGATTTTGCTGACTATCTAGAGCTGTGACTTTATATGTTAGCTACTCTTTTAAACTGTAGCTTTTTATAGAAAGAAGAAAATAATAATATAAGTAAATAAAAATACATAAAAGAAATGAAAAAAAGAAAATTAAAAATTAGAAATAGAGAAATAAAAACTCAAATTCATTATTTTGCATGTCGCTGTCCAGTTTTTTCAACACCATTTGTTGAAGAGACTGTCTTTTCCCCATTGGATATTCTTTCCTCCTTTGTTGAAGAATAATTGATCATACAGTTGTTCATTTCAGGGATTTTTTATTCTGTTCCACTGATCTGTGTGTTTACTTTTGTGATAGTGCCATACTGTTTTGATCACTACCCTTTTGTACTATGACTTGAAGCCTGGAAGTATGATGCCTACAGCTTTGCTATTGTTTTTCAAGGTTGGTTTGGCTACTCAGGGCTTTTGTAGCTCCATGCAAGTTTTAGAATTATTTGTTCTAGCTCTGTAAAAAATGTTGATATTTTGATAAGAAAATTGCATTAAATGTGTTGATTGCTTTGGGTAGTGTAGACATTTTAACAGCTTTTGTTCTTCCAATCCATGAGCATAGAATGTCTTTCCATTTCTTTGTGTCATCTTCATTTTCTTTCATCAATGTTTTATAGTTTTTAAGAGTACAAGTCTTTTACCTCTTTGGTTAGGTTTATTCCTAGGTATCTTATTGGGGTTTTTGTACAGTTGTAAATGGGATTTATTTCACATTTTCTCTTTCTGCTGCTCATTTTTGGTGTATAGAAATGCAACCAGATTTCTGTATGCTAATTTTGTATGCTGTGACTTTACTGAATTCATGTACCAGTTTTAACAGTTTTTTTTTTTTTTTTTTGGTGGAGTCTTTTGGGTTTTTTCTCTATAGAGTATCATGTTATCTACAGATAGTGGATGTTTGACTTCTTCCTTGATGATTTGGATATCTTTCATTTCTTTTTGTTGTCTGATTGATGTGGCGAAGACCTTCAGCATTGCTCAGTAACAGTGGCAAGAGTGGACATCACTGCCTTGTTTCTGACCCTAGAAGAAAAGCTCTCAGTTTTTCCCTGCTAAGGATGATATTAGCTGTGGGTTTTTCATATATGGCCTTCATGATGTTGAGGTATGTTCCCTCTAAACCTATGTTGTTGAGAGTTTTTATCATGAATGGATTTTGTATTTTGTCAATTGCTTTTTCTGCATTTATTGAAATGATTATATGGTTCTTATCCTTCCCTTTAATGTGGCATATCACTTTGATTTTTGACTACTAAACCACCCTTACAAGCCAGGAATAAATCCCATTTGATCACAATGAATGATATTTTCATGTGTTATTGGATTTGGTTTGCTAGTATTTAATTGAGAATTGTTGTATCCATATTCATCAAGAGTATTGGCATGTAGTTCTCTTTTTTGGGGGAGGTCTATATTTGGTTTTAGTATCATGATAATGGTAATTCTGGCTTTGTAGGATGAATTTGGAAGTTTTCCTTCCTTTTCTCTATGGAATAGTTTGAGAAGAATAGATACTGACTCTTCTTTATAGGCACACCTGGGTGGCTCAGTTGGTTAAGCATCTGCCTTCAGCTCAGGTCATGATCCCAGGTTCCTGAGATTAAGCCCTGCACTGGCATCTGTTCAGTGAGGAGCTTGTTTGTCTCTCTCCCACTTCCTTCTGCTCCCACTGCTTGTGCTCTCAATCTCTCTTTCAAATAAATAAATAAAATCTTGAAAAAAAAAACCAACAAATAAACCTCTTCTTTACATGTTTGGTACAATCCCCCTGTGAAGCCATCTGGTCTCATACTTTTGTTCATGGGGAGTTTTTTGATTACTGATCCAATTTCATTACTAGTTACTGGTC
Organism: Vulpes lagopus; assembly: GCF_018345385.1. NCBI lineage: Eukaryota > Metazoa > Chordata > Mammalia > Carnivora > Canidae > Vulpes > Vulpes lagopus. The sequence goes on along the minus strand of NC_054842.1, from coordinate 41,418,473 downwards.
TATTCAAGTTTTCTACTTATTCTTGTTTTACTTTTGGTAGGTTATATGTTTCTAGGAATTTATCCATTTCTTCCAACTTGTATAATTTGTTGGCATATAGTTTTTCATAATTTTTATAATTGTATTTCTGTTGTATTGGTTATTATTTCTCCTTTCTCATATGTGATTTTGTCTATTTGAGTACTTACTGTTTTCTTTTTGATAATCCTGGCTGGAGGTTTCTCAATTTTATTAATTTTCTCAAAGAACCAGCTCCTCATTTAATTGATCTGTCCTTCTGCTCACTTTAGGCTTTGTTTGTTGTTCTTTCTTTAGCCCCTTTAAGTAAGGTTAGACAAAAACTAATTCAAAGTGGAATAAAAACCTAACTATGAGACTTGAAACCACAAAAATCCTAGACCCAGGCAGTAACCTCTTTGGTATCAGCCAATAGCAACTTCTTAGATATGTCTTCAGAGGTAGGGGAAACAAAAACAAACTGCCGGGACTTCATCAAAATAAAAACCTTCTGCACAGCAAAGGGAACAATCTACAAAACTAAAAGGCAATTTTCAGAATGGGAGAAGATATTCACAAATGACATGTCTGATAAAGGGTTGGTAGTCAAAAATCTATAAAGAACTTATAAAAATCAACACCCAAAAAATAAACAATCCAATCTAAAAAAGGGCAAAAGGCATGAATAGACACTTTTCTAAAAAAGACATACAGGTGACCAACAGACACACGAAAAGTTGCTCAATATCACTGATCAATAGGGAAATATAAATCAAAACTGCAATGAGATATTACCTTACACCTGTCAGAATGGCTAAAAGCAACAACATAAGAAACAACAGGTATTGGGAGGATGGGGAGAAAGGGGAACCCTCTTGCACTGTTGGTGAGAATGCAAAGTGGTGCAGCCACTATGGAAAACTATACAGAGGTTCCTCAAAAAGTTAAAAATATAACAACCTTATGATCTAGCAATTGTAGGGTTAAATATTTGTGCAAAGAATACAAAAATAGTAATTCAAAGGGATATGTGCAGCCCGATATTTATAGCAGCATTATCTACAGTAGCCAAATTATAGAAACAGTCTGGGTGTTCATCAAGTGATGAATTGATAAAGAAAATGAGGTGTATGTATACAAAAGAATATTACTCAGCCACAAATAAGAATGAATTCTTACATTTGCAACAACATGGAAGGAGCTAGAGAGTATTATGTTAACTGAAATAAATCAGAGAAAGATAAGTATCATATGATTTTACTCATATGTGGAATTTAAGAAACAAATGAGCAAAGGGGAAAAAACAGAGGCATACCAAGAAACACACTCTTAACTATAGAGAACTGATGATTACTAGAGGGGAGGTAAGTGGGGGGGAGGGGTCAGTTAAATAGATGATAGAATTAAGCAGTGCCCTTGTGATGAGCACTGGGTGAAGTATGGAACTGTTAGATTACTATATTGTACACCTGAAAGTCATATTACATTATTTGTTACCTAACCAGAATTTAAATAAAAACTTTTTTAAAAACTCAAAAAAATTAATTAAAAAAATAAAACATAAAAAGATTTTATGGCTTATTTTCTATGCCTCAGCATCACAGTGGCTTATGAGGCCTGAGGACCCTGTGCTCACTGAGCTTGAAAGCTCACTATAAATTGGACCTTATTCTAGTTTGGGCTTTTCAGTTGGAGGGGGAGAGAGCATCCCTGAAATTCTTTGGGCCTTTTAAATCCTGACTTTTTTCTCTGCTGTGTCCTAGCAGGACCAAGGCTGGAGTCAGCTTACAGACCCTACATTTTCTTAGGGTCTCAACTCATAGTAACAACCAGACCCACCTCTTAATCATGTCTTGACTCTGCTCTAAGCTTTTAAAGTGGAATGAGAATATAAACTGTGTTTTCCCATCCCTCTGACCTGGAGAGTGTTCTCGCAGCTCCTCTGCCCCTTGGCAGAGTTCTCTGTTATATGCTTGTTGCTCTTTTAAACTGTGTCTTATTTTCTGTGTCCAAGAACAGAGGAATCTGTTCGTGGTCCCTCAGTACTACTGCCTCCCTGCCCCCTCCCCCAGTGCATCCACAGCATTGAGGGTGTGGGTTTCCTTTGTTACCATGTCTCCATCTCTTTCGCTGTTCTCTTGCTGTTTTACTGTTGATTGTTCAGTAGCTGTTCAGCCAGACTTCAGTTCTTTTTCAGGAGGGATTGTTCTATTAATAGGTATAATTTGGTGTGTTCCCTGGAGGAGGTGAGTTGAGGTTCTTCCTAAGTTGTCGTGTTAGAACAGAATTCCCTGTAGGCTGATTATTTTTTAAGAAACTGCAAAAACAGAAGAAGTTCTAAAAACCATGTGGAAGTTGGCTGTTATAAAGACATATATGTGAATAATCTCTATTTTTTAAGTTTGTCTCCCTCGCTGTACCAGAAAAGGGGGATGACTCCAAATCTCTGGAAACTCCTGTCAATGGAGGAGACAGTTAACTTTAAATCTATATAATAACCTTACCCTTGTCTGATCTGCTTTTCCTTGTAACCTCCCTTAACTGACCCCCCACCCTCAACATACTTTGTTCTTGGCTGAAGGTGATATTTAAAGTGTTGTCTTTGGCCATTTGGCGGGAGTTATCTAGTTTTCCTGGCTGTCTCTCTTGTGCACATGTGATATACATATTATTAAACTTTTGTATTTCTCCTATTTATCTTAAATTAATTATTAGCCTAGCCAAAGAACATAGAAGTAAGGAAAACTTTTCTGTCCCTACACTGTTGAGCATGACATTATTTGTAAATAAATCCATTTTATGTGATGGTAGCAGGTCTAACTAAAACTTCTTTGAAGCTCAGAAGTTCCTGAACATAGACCTAATTTCCCATTTGAAAGAATATCATATATATATATATATATATATATATATAGAGAGAGAGAGAGAGAGAGAGAGAGACAGAGAGATAATAAGATAATTTTTTTCAACCTTCTTATTGAATATATATGATATATATATATATATATATATGCACATTTGTCCATATATTTTGTTTTAAATGATGTTAGAAAACAAACAGTAAACTTTAAAGATCTTATTGGCTTTATTCAAAGATTCATAAATTGGGTGGCATCCCATCTGGCAAATAGAAAGGGGTTCAGAGGACTATAAAAAATGATAGACTTTTATAGGCAGAAGGGAGTACTCTAACAGACAAGGTCAACTTCCTTTGGAAGACAGCAGGGGGTCCATCAGGCAGCTGACCTTGCTAATGCTGACCAGGTAATTTTGGATGGACTGGTTTAAGATTCCACTCCTGAGAAAGACTAAAACTGCTATTAAGTTAGGTATTAAGTCCTGGTTTGGTGATATGGGTTTAGCACAAATGACTCCATTTTGTGCCTGTTTTCTCCCTTTTAACAATAAATGTATATTATACAGTAATATTTTGTCAAAAATTCCCTCATTTCTTGCCCTTGTTCCTTAGAAAATTGAATTACTTGTGACACTGTAATCTGAAAGATAAGTATTGGTGGGGAGGGGTGGGAAAAAATAGTTGATACTTGAAAAATGTGAATTTGCAGTATTTTTAGGTAGTTGTAAGTGTAAAGAAAACACAATGTTCAGTTCTTACAAAGCAATTTTCCACAGAATTCCTAAAAAATTGGATCAGTATTTGCAATTTAATCTCTAATGGCAACATTTTAAAAATATTGGCTGCTTCATGTGAAATTATTTTAAATCGGTATGAAACATGCTTAGTCAATGTGCCAAGTGCACAGCAATTTCCAGAGTATTAAAACTCTGTATGTTTTAATCTTCTTGTACATAATTGGAAAATTGTGATAGAAAATAATGTATCTGTAAACAACCAAGATGTATTTTAAGTGAACTGAGGGGGGTGACTATGTAAATCCTATATGCAATCTTTTTATTCAGTGAGTACATTTTCTGTAATTATATAGACTAACCTTGGAAATTGGTATTGTGTAATGGCTGGGTCTTAGATACTGATAGTAAAGAAAGCCTTTCATATTTCGATCTGTTTGTCAGAAAGAATACATATTTCAACTAAATTCTAAGTAGACTTCTTGAGTTCAAAATCACTCCAGCCTTCAGAAATGCTGTTATTTAAAAGTTTTCTTTTTTTCCCCAGTTGTTTTCTGATAACACAGAGTTTAAAAATCTGTGGTTTTACAGATTTTTTAAAAACGAAACTAAATGCATTAGTTCCAATGCTTGTTACAGTTTGTTCTAATGAAAGTTAGATGCCAAGTAGACACTTAATTCTCTGGCAAATAATAAATTTATTTTACTATTTTTAGAACCAAAGACCCAGCTGTAATAAAATAGAGAACATGGAGAGCCTCAAGTATGCTAATAAAAGTGCATGTTTTGGTTGCATTTAATTTCACTTTTATAAATGGATTTTCTAATACCTAAACAATTTAGAGTATTTTATTTCTTTCCTGTAAGGGCATATCTCCCCCAAATTATATCTGTGTAGAAACATTCTATTTTCATTTTCACCTTAAATTCATAATAAATTTGTAGCTCTTATTAAGAGCAAGTAATCTGATTAAATTTTAATAAGACCTATAGGAATCCAAAATCAAATGCTGTCACAAATAGGTCAATCAGATGAATTATTTTTTCCATTTTAGTAACATAATGTAGCTTTGTGAGGATCCTTTAATTAGGAAATTCCTTATTCCAGGAAGACAGGGAGAGTAATATTTTTCCTCTTTTATGATTCTCAAAATCTAGCTATGTTAATATAACTTAATTTTTTTCTAAAATAATCCTCTTATTTCTTCCAATAGCCTTGGTACCTTTGAACTATGTAGTGAATGCTTCCACTATTATGGATATGTTTCTGAGAGGCCCTAACCATGGAACTCTTACTAAAACCCTCCATCCTGTGCACAGAGATAATGGCTAGAGGAAGGCATACCAGTGTGCACAGGGCATGCTCAGCACTAGGTCTGATAATAGGAATGATGTAAGTAAGTCTCAAAGCAAGGCTGCGATCAAAGATACAATGTACCAGAATACGGCTAAATTTTACTAAACACCAGTGGATTCTCCAGTGTTATATTGGCATAGCGATACTGGCTGATTGAGATTAGGGCAGTCAAGAAAAGCTTATAGGGTGAGTTGTGATGAAAGGTGATCACCACAAGACATGAGGAACTTGTACAGGGGTAGAAAACTGAGAGACTTCCTATGAATAAGATCAGTAAATGCTTAATAAGCACAAATGGTTGAGTAATTTGTCCAGCTGACCCACTTAAGATGCTGATGTGGATACTGTGTTAGGTTCCCCTTGCTTCTGTACCACAATAACCACAAATGTAGGGACTTAAAATTCATTTTCTTAATGCTTTGGAGATCAGAAGTCTACAAGTAAGGTGTTATTAAGGGTGTGTTCATTCTGGAAGCTTCAGGAGATTTGTTTCAGCAACTTGGTTCTGAAACAAACAATACAAAGATATATTCTTAAACACTTTAGACTGATATTCTAATCCTAGTAAATTGCTTGCAAGAGCATTTTTTTAAATCCAAGGGCTTTGAAATGAAATTCAATAACTGTATAAAGATCTATTATATATTTTAATTTAAAGTGAATCTATATTTGATAGCAAACATTTATTGAGTACTTAGCATATGCCAAACAGTGTAAAACACTCTATGTATATTAACTAGTCTTCACAGAAACTTAATAGGATATTCTTGAGAAGAATCCTTTGGGGTACAGAGAGGTTTTGTAAATTGCCCAGAGAATGCAGTTGGGAGAAGGGTCGGAGCTTAGTATGAGATGATCACTGTGACTTCAACATTTACATTTTTACATAGTTTAACAAAAATTCTAATAGTAATTATCAATGATGTTCTTTATTGGAAAAGTTTGTCATTGCCAAATGCAAATTTGAAAAAAACAAACAAACAAGCAAACAAACACCCAAACTTAAACTTTTGAAAGATTGCTTAGGACTCTCTGAATTGAGAATCTCAAGGGTGGACCTTCAAGAGAATATGGGAATACCTTGAGTTGCTAGCTAAAATAGTATTCCAAGGGGAAGCCTGGGAACTGGCATAAGAAATTCATTTCCACTACCCTGTAAGAGATTTTTTGCCTCCTGTAAAGGAAAATTCTATGGAATAGGGAGCTTTTTTGATCTTCCTAATTAAGTAGTCCTTTAGCTTTACATTCTGTAGTTATTTCTATTGCCTCTGCTTAAATAGGAATGAACCTATGATTTACAAGAAAAAAAATTCATGTTTGGTATCCAAAGGAAAAAAATTCAAACTTGACAGAAGATTAAAATTCAAATTAAGCAACAATGAGGCAAACTTACTAGCTTATTAAATAAGCAAACAGGGGCATCTCAGTGACTGTCTGTTAAGCATCCACTTCTGCTCAGGTCATGATCTTAGAGTCCTGGGATTGGGCCCCAGTCTTGTCAGGCTCCCTGTTCACCAGGGAGTCAGTCTGTTTCCCTCTCTTCCTCTGCCCCTCCTCTGCTTGTGCAGGTGTGCTTTCTAAGAAATAAATAAAATCTCTTAAAAAGCAATTTTGGAAAAACAATATACAAGAGAGGAAAATTTAGAGCACATTCCTAGTAGTAGTAAACATTGCTATAATTTTTTCTAGAAATAATTTTAATATATGTCAGCAAACAGTAAAAGACATAGTATTTAAACTGATATTCTAATTTGGAGAATTTATGTTTAGGAAACTATAAAAGAAGGAAATGAAAATATATAAAAATGTTTCTTCTTCAAGTTCTACAATCCAAATTTAATAAATATTTTTTGGGAACTTATTATGAGCCAGACACTGTGAATGTAGTGTATGTATTTCTAATTCTACATCAAATTGCCAAAGCTAGACATTATAATCATTTTCTTTTTTAATGCTAAAATGGGGAAGCCACATAGTACAAGGAGTCAATAAACAGAAAAACCAAGGCTTGAATCTGAGATAATATCTGTCACCAAAATCCATGCATCTGATAACTTTTTAACAACTATTTTCTCCTTTCCAATGACCAAAATTAGGAAAATATGGCATTTGAATTTTATGTATATATACAAAGACTTAAAAAAAAAGACCAATATGAATAATGGTATTTAGGTAAACATTATCTGATTATTTTCTGTAAAATATTTTTTAATATATTAACATCATTTTCCCCTGGTCTTATTACAAATGTGCAGTATTGTACATTTGGAGACATTAAATGATAATTTGCATGCTGAAGGGCTTTCATACTCACACCAGGACACTGTTAGTTCAATGCACAGATTATTCCAATAAATAATGCTTTCTCTCTCAACAACAAAAGGGGATAGATGACTTTAATACTTTGTAAAATACTTCTGATAGCTCTTTTTATGTCTCTTGGAAATAATGAGGCAACAAAAACAAACATGCATATAGGGCCTTTGAATGTCTCAAATTGAGAGAAAAAGGTACAGTAGTAATTAAATTGTATTGCAGTTTTTTAACTTTTTTCCAAAAGGAAAACAAAGAGACCAAAGATGTCATTACACTATCCTGCCTGGTAGCTCTTACTAGGCCCCACGCATAGAGTTTAAAGCCTACGCTTCAAAGACCATTTCCTCAAGCTGTTTGGATATGTATAATGCAAGCAGAATCAAGCAGAATCCTTATCACCACAGTAATGGCATATTCATGAGTATCATTAATTTTTTTGACATTTGCTTCAGCCGTGGGTGGACAAAACTTTGACTATTTGAATGAAAACGTATAAGAATTCTGTTAATAAAATCATTGTGATACAAAATTATAAAGTGCAGTTAAAATGAAGAGATCAAGGTCCTAACTTCAATAACTAAACTGAAATGGCAGGTAAAAATAAACCATAAAAACAATAAAGTGTATAATTTTGAAATTAGACATATACAACAGTATTAGTATAGCAAATAGAGATGAAAACTGAATTGACAGGTATTTACAAAGAAAAAAAAAGAAAGAAAATAATGCTACCTAACAGCTTAAAATACAGATATAAGTTGTATTCATAAAAATGTAGGTAACACCCTCATCAAGTTATATGTGGTCTCCAGGCCACATCTAGACACTATATTCCTTTGGACTGATACTTTTATAGTTTAATAACCAGAGAGTATACAAAGGAGATCAACCAGGAACATGAAGCATTCTTGAAATCACATTTGACTATCTCTAATTGCCACCTGATGCTATGAACCTAGATATGGGACTATCAACCAAGGAATATACCAAAACTATGTTAAAAATTTGAAGGCCTACATGTGGAAAAAGGATACACATATTCTTTTTGTCTATATAACAAAGGATTAGAAATAGAAGAAGTTACAAAAAGTATTATTTTTCTAGCTTAGAGGCAAAGAAAAAATACACAGGAATAAAATAATTTTGGGTGGTAAAATAACTTTTTATTTTCCTCAAAATGCTCTTTACCTTTATTGTAATGATAAAATTTGAGAATAACTGAGTTTAGGTGTATCTATCTTGAAAAAGCTAATATAAAGTATTTGTTTAGCATTAATATGCATATTAATACTCATAGAGGAGATTAATATTACCTTATATTAAAGGATTTATTTAGTAAAAGGGAAACTCTAATGATTAGTATGACCTCCACAAGGAAAATACTGGCAAGAAAATATTAAGATTCCTACAAAATTCAAATGTTCAAGCAGAGGCTGAAAAACTATTTTTGAATAAGCTTTTGAAGAGATTTGTTTGAAGGAAGTACCTTTAAGAAAACTTCAGTATTTCAGTTTCACAATTATTTCTCACTGTCATTCCCTTTTTGTGCATCCTTGTACCTGTCACTGAAACGTGTGTCTCAATGCTTGACCTCCCCAAACTACACACACGAACACCTCCAATGAATTAGGTAACAAATCAAATGTTTTGGCATACATGTTATTGTTTCCTTACAGGAGCCCACCACACATAAAATGCAAAAGATTACTTCTTGGGCGTAAGTATGCTATAAGAAAATATTTCAAAAAAAAAAAAAAAAAAAAAAAAAAAAAAGAAAATATTTCAAATTGCTTACGTTGTCCAAATAAAGGGAAGAGGGGGCTGCATACAAAGACAAAAAAAAAATAAAAGTCCAACTATAGTTTAGTAAAACAAAAATATCTGAAGCTTATAGTGAATTAGACTTAGAAAGGAAAGGCTATTTCTTTTATACTGCTAACATCAATGCTATTATGAGACACAGAAGGACCTGCTTATAGATAACACTCCTTTTATTGTTTGACACTGAAGGTTAAATAGGAAGCTTTCCTCCCTTGTTTCATTCTTTAAAAAACTCCAAATCATTTATAGTGAAGTAAAAATGAAATTGTAAATAGGTTATCTTCATTTGACTTGCAAAGAATGTCCTTTTATCTGCAAACATGCTGATATTCCATGACACTCCTCCCACTGCCTGCTTATCAACTTATAAAAGAGCTCCTTAGGGCAATGCCAGACACTACAATTAAAGGTAGATTTTTAGAAACTCTCTGCAAAATATTCTGCTATATCAGACTTTGTAATTTTGTTTCAAACTGTCCCCAGGAAACATACTGCAGAGAAATAACACATTATTTAGAGAGTAAACATTATATAAAATATTGCATATTTTGAAGGTAGAAAATTATGTACAATGAAGAACAGATGAATTAAGAAGATAACACACTTCAGGCTTTCGATGTTCTTTCATGCCATTGACTCCAAAGGCCAATACCAAACATTGTGATTTCAACTCTAATCATTTCTTAAAGTCATCATAGGGAGTGATATTAAAACTATCATTAAGATATGATAAAATACTTAGGAGAATGTACTTCCTGAGTGTTGGCATAATTAAATATGTTTTCTTCTTTAGGAAGACATATCTTTTCATAAAAATTGTAAATGCATCTTTCTGTAATTTTGTACAAATTATTATGTGGATATCAACCCATAATCTGTACCTAAATATGTGTCTCCATCTCTATAGGAAGAGAAAGTTGAATGCAAGGAATTTTGAGTAAGTTAGAAAATTCTAGAAAAGCAGAATATGAATTAGGAAGGGAAGTATTCATCAGCATTGGAATCACAATAACCTGGTAGAAAATGGTCTAATTGTATATGCATCAAGAGCAGAGCTGCTACAATTCCATTTCCCTACTCTATAAATAAAGTGCCTCAATGATCCCCCATATAATGAACTTGTAATAAAATATGATGAAGGAAATAATAAACTGGGTACCATATCTCCCCTGAACAAAATATAATTGACATGGTGATAGACACTAGGTAAGAATGTGGAGGTGGCAGGAGAGAAGTAGCTGAAGGTTGCTATTGCATATTAATAAGATATACAAGTATATCAATGAAAAATTGTCACATTACAACTGTTCCTGGCTTACAAAGAGCAAGCACTCTCTTACTCTGTGACCTCAGAATTATTCCTGGAGAAGATGTTAGACCTTGTGTTTGGTTGTAAAGGGTCTTTTGGAAAATTCTGGTACTAATGATATGGTGCATTTCAGTGGTTAAGTGCTAACTTAATATTACTAGAAGAGATTTAAGGCAGAGGAGTTTCAAAGTCTTTATTAAGCAAAGGCCTAGTTGCCCTTTCAAGTGAGGATAATATTGCTGGCAAAATCATCTTAGACTGAGAATACTTTGTACGTATCTGCAGTTTCTATTGTAGTATATATCACAAATGTAGGAGTATTTTGAAAATAGAATATATTTGTATCATTATTATACAAATTCAGAACTACATTGTTTCTATAAATAATGAAACAAGGCAATTTTCCCTTCTGTTATATTCTGTTGTATGCTCATTTTTATTCGTATTCCTAAGCACACACACAGGGATATGCAAAGTCGATCTTAGTTAATGTTTATATAGTCCATACTCAACTTTTGGAAATCAATTTAGAATATTTTAATCATGAAATCTATTACCCTTTATTCAAACATAAAAAGATAATGACTTGGTTTGACCAAAGTGTCAGTATTGGGCTGCTTTTCTCAGTATCTGTTAAAAAAAAAAAATCCCAACTCTATTTCATTGTTCTAGTAAGGTATTTTTCTGCTTGTATTAGTTCTCCTTAAAATGTACTCACATCAATGTTAATACTGAAAAATGTAAATGATTCATCTTTAGCTACAGATAGAGAGCTTATTTGAAAATTAAATGTTTTTCAACTGTTTAAGTTGTATGATATTTAATGGCTAGATTGAGGAAAGTTTATTATGAGTTCCTGTCTAGAGGGAGAATTCACTACTTTTCCTTTACTGTCACAACTACTACACTTATGACACTTTTTTTTTTAGATTTTATTTATTTATTCATGAGAGACACAGAGAAAGAGAGAGGCAGAGACACAGGCAGAGAGAGAAGCAGGCTTTTGATATCAAATATGTACATTTTCCCTTCACACCGAGCAATTCTCTGTGACACAACTGGTGTTCTACAAATCAATTCAATCCTGACATTATCAGAGTTAATGCAGACCCCACAGATTAAGGACTCACAAGACTTCCTCCCTAACCTACCCCAGATACCATCATTTGATAGAACATTTCACAGAATTCAGGGAAATATTTACTTATGTTTACAGGTTCATTATCTAATAAAGGATATAAATGAACAGCCAGATTAAGAAAGAGATATATGGTGTAAGGCCTGGAAAGGTCCTAAGAGCAAGAACTTACACTGCTATGGAGTTGGGGTGCCACCCTCTTGTCTAGCAGATGTGTTCACCGACCTGGAAACACCCAACTGTATAATTTTGGGATTTTTATGGAAACTCAGTCATTAACTCAATATCCAGCCCCCTTCCCTTTTCAAAGAATGAGGGTGGGGCTGAAATGACTTGGACTTCCTGGTGACCATCCATGCTGAAGCTATCCAGGGACCTCCTAAGAGTCACCTCATTAAAACAAAAGACGCTACTCTCAACCCAGGAAATTTCAACAGACTTAGGAGCTCTGTGCCCAGAACCATGAGTAAAAACATATATATGGATGTGTATATAAAATTTCACAATTCTACCACCTTTTAAAAAATGTTATCTGAGTTATAGCCCCTGCTTTAACACCAATGTATCTATGAAGATATAATTAGTTAAGTTATGGTGTCTAGGATATGGAAGAAATTTGGACCCGAGTTTCCAATAACAACAGAAATAGAGGCATACTCATGTTGGCTATAGTGAAACAGAACAAAGAATGTAAAAAGATAATATGCCTGTTGTCCATTCTCACTCTTCTTTTCAGAGTCTGTCATTTTCTATCTCCAGAAAAACTTAGAAGTATTCTGGAAACCTTGTACTCACCATACTTAAGCTACCTAAGCTAATTTTCAAAAATACAGTTTAACTTTATAGCATCAAGAAAAGTAGAAACAGAGAAAGGGAAACTGGTAGTGAGATACTGTAACCTAAAAAGTGTAGTTTTTATGGCACATGAACTATTATTTAAGGAACAAATTATGATTATGTCTGCACACTTGCACATATACTCACACATGGGTCCCAGTGGGAAAATGCACTACTGAATCAGCAAAAAGGTAGCACTTTAAAGATTAAAAGAAGATGCAAGTGAAGAAAATATTCTATGGCAAGAAATAGAAGAAAATTTTAGAAAACCATATATATCTTTTTTGTCTATTGCCACAAAGCAAACTAGCCCAAAATTTAGTGGCTTAAAACAAGTGTTATCATGTATGAATTTTTTTAGGTTGACTTGGATCAGCTTATATATACATTTTCTGAGACTGTATTGCTGAGACTATATTCAATGGGAGGCTTGATTGGGGCTAAAACATTCAAGATAGCAGAATGACAGGGCTAGCAGTTGCCATTGACTATATAGGCTGCAGCTTAGCTGGGGCTGGACAGCATGCTTTTCCTCTTCTTGTATGATCTCTTCTTCAGTTTTTTGAGTTTTTCAAAGCATGGTGGTTCTAAATGGAAATGTTTTAAGTTATGAAGGCAGAAGATGCAGATCTCTTAAAACTCGACCTCACAAATTATATAGTATGTCTTCTGATATATTCTATTAGTAAAAACCAGACACAAGGCCAACTAGATCCAAGGAGAAATGAAATAATCTGGATTTCTCAACAGAAGAAATGGTAAAGAATTTATGGCCATTTTTATATCTACCACAGGTATCTTTAGTAAGACAGAAAAAAAAAACATTCTGTATAAAATTGATGCAGAAGATGATAATGGGGGAAAGAATTTTAGATCAATCATAAAAGAAAACAAAAATATGAGTTCTGGTCCCAGATGGCAATGTAGGAAGACTCTGAACTCACCCCCTCCATGAAGCATATTAAAAACACATATTAATACATAAAATAAGAAATTTGAAGAAAAATTGAGGACTGACTGAATAGCTACTGAACAACCAAAGACAGAACGGCAAGAGCACAGCAAGAGAGATGAAGACATGGTGGAGGGAACGCCCACACCCAACACTGAACAGCAGTGATAGGAAGATAGCACTCAGGGTCTAAGAACAAATTCCTTTTGTCCTTGTGCACAGAAAAAAAAAAAAAAAGGCTATAGTTTAAAAAAGCAGGTAGCCTATAACAGAGACCATACTAGAACTCTGCCAAGGGGCAGAGAAGCTGCTGGAACACTATCCAGGTCTGAGAGACTGGAGAAAGATACAGTTTATGTTCCCATTCCATTTTAAAATCCTAGGCCAGAGCAAGGTCCAGACACTAAAACAGGCAGAGCCAGTTGTCATCGTAAGCTTGTAATCTTGGCAAGCCCATAGTCCATAAGCCCAGACAAGGCCTGGTCAGGCTAGGACACAGGAAAAAATCTGGGACTTAGAAGAGCCAAGAAGTAATGGCAATGCTTCTTCCCCTGATACTTAAAGCCCAGGCTGGGGCAGAGTCTGGATGCCATAACAGGCTGGACCCAACACCAAAATTGTCAGGTATGGTCCTCACAGGGAGCTTGCACCCTTAGCAATCCCAGGATACCCAAGACCACATCTGCCTCTATCACACAGGGATACAGAAAAATAAAACAACAAACATGATTTAAAAGGATCAAGGAGCTTTGGGGACACTCTTTTCCCCTTTATCTTAAAAGCCCAGACCAGAACAGGGTCCAGATCACAGCAAGCTTATAAACTCAGGGTTGGCAAGCCCACATGAGACTCTGTGGTGCTGCGGCACAGAATATAAGCCATGGAGTATTTATTGGGTTTTGTTTTGTTTTTGTTCTTGTTTAGAAATAAAATAAGCAGAAATAATTCATAAAATTTGTTTTATTTTTCTCTTTTCTGCTTTTTGCTACTCATTTCTCCTTACTTATTTTCATTTTAATTTTTCTTTCTGTAAAAACTTGTGGCTTAAAAGAGCAACTAATATAGTTAGTTAATATAATATGAATAATAAGATGTAAACTGTGGCATGTACATAAAATGAGGAAAAGGGAGTGAAAAGTTAAAAGGTGAAAAACAAAGCAGAAAAAGAAAACCTTTTTTTTTTTCCTAGAATCTGTTTGAACTGAAATGACCATCAAAGTAATACAGACTGCTGGTTATATAGAATGTTATAAAGGAGCTTCGTAGCAACCACAAATTAACAACTCTTGTTATATACACAGAAAGTAAAGAGAAAGAAAGCCAAACCTAACACTATAGAAGCTCATCAACCAAAAAGAAAGAGTACAAGAGAAGAAAGGAGCAAAGAAATACTACAAAAACAACTAGAAAACAAATTTTTTAAATGGCAGTAAGTACATACCTACCAATAAATACTTTTAATATAAATGGACTAAATGTTCCAATGAAATGACATAACATGGTGGAATAGATTATAAAACAAGACCCATCTATATGCTGCCTACATGAGACTCAAGTCATACCAAACCCACATACAGATAGAAAGTGAAGGGATGGAAAAACATTTCCATGCAAATGGAAGTGAAAAAAAAAGCTGGGGGAGCAATACTTGTATCAGAGAAAATAGAGTTTAAAACAGACTGTAATCAGAGATAAAGAAGTGCATTACACAATGATAAATGTATCAATCCCCCCCCCCAAAAGGATATAACCATTACAGATATCTATGAATCCCACACTGGTACACCTAAATACATAAAACAAGTATTTAATGGGCACAAAGAAAAATTAATGGTAATACCATAAATTTAACACCCCACATGCATTAATGGATAGATGATCCAAATAGAAAATCAATGAGGAAACAATGTGTTTGATGGTATATTGGATTTGATGGACATTACAAATACATAAAGAGCATTCCATTAAAAAAATAAACCCAGAATATACATTCTTTTGAACATGGAACATTCTCCAGAATAGATCACATATTAGGCCATAAAACCAGACTCAATAAAGTTAAGAAGATTGAAATCATACTCTGCATTTTTTTTCTGATCACAACAGTATGAAACTAGAAATAAATCACAGAAAAGGGAAAAAATACAACATGATACTGAACAACTCATGGCTCAATAAAGAAATCAAGAAATAAATGTTAAAAATACATGTAAACAAATGAAAGTAAAAACAATGGTGCAAAAATCTTTGAGACACAGCAAAAGGAGTTCTAAGAGAGAACTGTATAGGGCTAGAGACCTACCTCAAGAAACAAGAAAAGTTCAAATAAACAATGTAACCTTACACCTGGAGGAATTAGGAAAAGAACAAAGCCCAAGATGAGTAAAAGAAAGCAAATAATAAACACTATAGTAGTATAAATGATATAAAGACTAAAACAAAAATTAGAGAAGATCAATAAAACCACAAATTTCTTTTGGAAAAAAAAATAAACAAAATTGACAAACCCTTAGCCAGATTCATCGATAAAAAAGAGAAAGGACCTGCATAAATAAAATCCAAAATGAGGCAGAAGAAACAACTGATGCCACAGAAATACAAAGGATTATAAGAGAATACTATGAAAAACTATATGCAAACAAACTGGATAACCTAGAAAAAATGGATAAATTCCTAGAAACATACAATCTTCCAACATGGAACCAAGAAGAAAGAATATCTGAATAGAACAATTATAAGTTATGAAATTGAATTGGTAATAAAAAAACTACCAAAACATAAAAGTCCCAGACTAGATGGACTTAAAAGTGAAGTCTACCAGACATTTAAAGCACAGTTAAAACCTATTCTACTCAAACTATTCAAAAAAAAAAAAAAAATAGAAGAGGATGGAAATCTTCCAAATACATTCTATGAGGCCAGTGTTATCCTGATGTAAAAATAAAACCACATCAAAAAATGAAGAATACAAATCATATTATCTCAATAGATGCAGAAGAAAATCATTTAACAAAGTACAACATCCATACATGATAAAAACTCTCAACAAAGGTTTAGAGAAAATATACCTAAACATAATGGAGGCCATCTATAAAAATCCCACTGCTAGCATCACACTCAATGGTGAAAAACTGAGAACTTTCCCTCTAGTCAGGAACAATAAAAGGATGTCCACTCTTACCACTTTTATGCAATAGCGTACTAGAAGTCCTAGCAACAGCAATCAGACAAGAAAAAGAAATAAGCACACATATAGGTAAAGAAGTATTTAAATAGTCACTATTTGCAGACGACATGATACTATATACAGAAAATTCTAAAGACTTCACCAAAAAAACTACTAAAGATAATAAATTCAGTAAAGTAGCAGGATACAAAATTAATAGCCAGAAATTGATAGTGTTTCTATACACTAATATTATTAAAGTAGCAGTAGGAAATTTTAAAAATGCCATTTACAATTGCACCAAAAAAGAAAGAACTACTAGGAATAAACTTAACCAAAGAGATATAAGACTTGTACTTCAAAAACTATAAAACACTGATGAAAGGAATTGAAGATGACACAAACAAAGGAAAAGATATTCCATGCTCATGATTTGGGAAATATTGCCTAAATGTCCATACCACCCAAAACAATCTACAGATTCAATGCATTTCTTATCAACATAGCAACAGCATTTTTCACAAAACAAGAATAAATAATCCTAAAATTTATATAGAACCACAGGAAACTCTGAATAGCCAAAGCTATTCAGAAAGAAGAACAAAGCTGGATGTATCACAATACAAGACTTCAAGATACACTAGAAGGCTGTAGAAATAAAAAATAGTATGGTATTGACAGAAAAATAGATACCTAGATTGGGATGCCTGGGTGGCTCAGCAGTTGAGCGTCTGGCTTTGGCTCAGGGCGTGATCCCAGGGTCCGGGATCAAGTCCCACATTGGGCTTCTTGCGGGGGGCCTGCTTCTCCCTCTGCCCCTCTGCCTGTTTCTCTGCCTCTCTTCCTCTCACATGAATGAATGAATGAATGAATGAATGAATAAATAAAATATTTTAAAAAAAGACACCTAGATCAATAAAATAGAATACAGACTCCAGAAATAAATCCACAATTATATGGCCAGTTAATCTACAACAAAGGAGACGAATATACAATGAGAAAATACAGTTTCTTCAATAAACGGTGTTGGGAAAACTGGAAAATTGCACGCAAAAGAATGAAACTGGACCAGTTTCTAACACTATGCACAAAAATAAACTCAAAATGGATTAAAGACATAAGGTGAGATCTGAAACCATAAAAGTCCTAGAAGTTCTAAGAGCACAAGCAGTAATTTCTCTGACACTGGCCATAGCAACATTTTTCTAGATGTATCTCCTCTGTTAAGGGAAACCAAACACAAAATATTAGGACTATATCAAAATAAAAAGCTTCTGCATGACAAAGATAACCATCAACAAAACAAAAGACAACCTACTGAATGGGAGAATATGTTTGAAATGATATATCCAAGAAGAGGTTAATATCCAAAATATATAAAGAAACTATTCAACTCAACATCAACAAAACAAATAATCCGTTTAAAAAATGGGCAGAAGACCTAAGTGAACATTTTTCCCAAAGAAGATATAGAGATGGGCAATGGACACATCAAAAGTTGCTCAGCATCACTAATCATTAGATAACACAAATCCAAACCAGAATGATATCACCTTATACCAGTAAGAATGGTTAAAATAAAAATTTACCCCAAAGATACAGAGGCAGTGAAACGCCAGGACACCTGCACCCCAATGTTTATAGCAGCAATGTCCACAACAGCCAAACTGTGGAAGGAGCTTTGGTGTCCATCGAAAGATGAATGGATAAAGAAGATGTGGTTCGTGTATACAATGGAATATTCCTCAGCCATTAGAAATGACAAATACCCACCATTTGCTTCAACGTGGATGGAACTGGAGGGTATTATACTGAGTGAAATACATCAATCAGAGAAGGACAAACATTATATGGTCTCATTCATTTGGGGAATATAAAAAAATAGTGAAAGGGAATAAAGGGGAAAGGAGGAAAAATGAGTGGGAAATATCAGTGAGGGTGACAAACCATGAGAGGCTCCTAACTGGGAAATGAACAAGGGGTGGTGGAAAGGGAGGTGGGTGGGGGAATGGGGTGACTGGGTGACGAGCACTGCGGGGGACACTTGATGGGATAAGCACTGGGTGTTATGCTATATGTTGGCAAATTGAACTCCAATAAAAAATGATAAAAAAAATAATTGTTGGTGAGGAAATAGAGAAAAAGGAGCCTTTGTGCACTGTTGGTAGGAATGTAAATTGGTTTAGTCACTGTGGAAGACAGTATGGAGTTTCCTCAAAAAATTAAAAATAGAAATACCATATAACATAGTAGTTCTGCTACTGAGTATTTCCCAAATAAAATGAAAATGCTAAATATATGTTCCCCTATGTTTATTGCATTCTTTACAATAGCCAAGATATGGAAGCAACTTAAGTGTCTATTAATATACAAATGGATAAAAAGTGGTATTCACATACACACACCCAGTGGAATATTAGCCATAAAAAACGGATGGGATTGTGCCATTTGAAACAACATGGATGGACCTAGGGGGTATTATGCTAAGTGATATGAAACAGAATCTAAAAGACAAATACCGAATTAGTCCACTTATTAATGGAATCTTCAAAAAATGAGTAAGAAAAGAAACACAGAATCAGACCTATAAATACAGAAAATAAACTGAGAGTTGTTAGAGGGCTGGGGGTAGAGGATTGGGCAAAATCATGTAAGGAAAGTGGGTGGTATAGGCTTCCGCTTATGTAGTGAATAAGTCATGGGAATAAGTGGCACAGTATAAGAAATACAATGATATTGTAATAGTGATGTCACAGAACAGATAGTACAAATACATAAAATATAGCATAATGGGTAAATTTGTCAAATCACTAAGCATACTGAATATAACATAGTGGGTATGCTAAATAGAGCATAATGTGGTAAATATAGGATAGTGGGTAATCTGTTAAATTATTAAGTTGATCTGAGACTAAAATAACATTGTGTGTCAACTATACTAAAAAAGAAAAAGTGGCAACAAAACTAAGAATGGATTTTTTAAAATTCACACTCCTGTCCATTTCATATTTTTTAAACTACCCATGCACAGTGTCTTTTTCAGGTATTTATGTTTTTAGATATTATGACTGAAATGTAAAACGTTTAACATTTTCTTGGATGGCTCATAACTTATGATTATTTTTGTTTTTAGACGACTTCCTGGTTGTTGTTCTGTGTTGGACTGACTGTAAGGTCGGTGAAGCTCAGTTTTGACTGAAGCAAAATTTGCTATACGTGACTTCACTAAATTCGGTTCCAAAAGATCTATCTGGCCATGGCTGAACATGCCCTATATCTATTTGATTAAACATAAAAGTATTCAGCGCTGCCCTCAAACAAACATATGTTTTCCAATCTCTTTCAGAACCTACAGCACAACATTGCAGCTTCTTTGTACATAATTTACAGTGGATTTTATCATGTTGTACTTTATTTATTTCTTAGATTCTTATATTTCTTCTTCTGGACTGTGAGTTTTCATTATTCTATGAAATGAACCTGAGGGTTAGAACATCTTTGCCTTGCCCTAGGGTTTGCTCAAAGGCAAATGAGCAGGTTTAAACATTAAGTAGAAGATAATTTAAAGATATTTTTTATTCCCAAGTTTATGTATCTTATTTAGAATAAATATTGACCTTTTAAGACTATTTCATGTGGCATTATTTTATGGTGACATCCTACACAGTCACAGAAAGGAAAATTCTACTGCGTTCTATATCTAATTTCATAACAATTCCTACCATAGCATCGGCTCTATAATAACAGAAAGTACATTTAACTCAATATTAAGTATTTCCCCATAGAAAATGCTCAGAATATTAAAAAGATGAACTACTGTTTACAGCTCAAATGAACTTAATTAAATTTATTGTTTGACATCAACTTTGAAAATCTGATAACTACTTTAGTTCTGCATGTACATTTATCCACTCAACTGTTCACTCACTCAGTGCTCACCCAAAACTCTGTTGGACATTGGATATAAGAAGAGAAATAATACCTCATTTTTTATTTCAACGAACTATTATCAACCAACCCACTAACTAACCAATATGCCTATTATATAAAAGATATTATTTTGTTATGTAACATAGAATTATTATAGAATTTTAAAATATTAGTAATCATGATACAAATAACAGCTAATGAGGTCTGCTTTTCCCTATCATTGTATTAAGTATTTTATTCAGATTAGAGTAATTTTATCAGGTAGGTTATATTATTACCCCCATTTTAAAGATCAAGACACTAAGTATTAGAGGGATAAAGTGACTCAGGCAAGATAGTTGCCAAGAAACTAATCCTGTATATTCTTGAAGGTATTCTATAGCCCAGGCTACTTACTCTTAATATATCAGTTCTTGGGAATGTGTATATGGATTTTGAATTAATTGCAAGAACATGATAGAAGGAAAAGGGAAACAAAAAAGCCCCTGTCAATATAAACTCTATAAGGGGCTTTTTTTTTTTTAATAGTGAGATATACCACTACACATCCACTAGACTGGCCAAAATTAGAACATTAACCACATCAAATGCTGGAGAGGCTGTGACGCAACAGGAACTCTTACACATTCTGGTTGGAATGCAAAATGGTAGTCATTTTGGGAGAAAGTTTGGTGGTTTCTTACAAAACTAAACATATTCAAACCATACAGTCCAACAATCATGCTTTTTGGTATTTACCCAAATGAGCTGAATATTTATGTCTACACAATAACCTGCATGTGAATATTTATAGCAACTTTTTTTAATTGTCCAAACTTGGAAGTAACATAGGTGAATGGATAAATACACTGTGGTACATCCATACAATGGAATATTCTTCAACACTAAAATGAAATGAGCTGTCAAGTCATGAAAAGACACAGAGGAATTTGAAATGCACCTTAATAAGTGAAAAAAATCCAATCTGAAAAGATCACCTACTGTATGATTCCAACTATATGACATTCTAGAAAAGGTAAGATTACGGAGAATAATATCAGTGGTTTGGGGGAGTAGAAAGGAGAGAGATGAATCAAAAACAGATAATTTTTAGAGCAGTGAAAATACTCTGTATGATACTATAATGATGGATACAGGTCATTGTACATTTTTTCCAAACCCATAGGAACATACAATGCCAAGAGCGAAATGTAAACTATGGACTGTGGGGTGATTGCCATGAGTTAGTGTAGGTTCATTCTTGGTATAAAATTTATTATTCTGGTGAATGATGTTAATAGTGGAGGATCCTATGTATGGATGGAACAGAGAAAATCTCTGTACCTTTCTTCCTTTCAATTTAGTGTAAACTAACACTTCTCTAAAAAATAGTCTTGAAATATTGAGATAGCTTTAATAATGTAATCCATGCTAGATTAATTGTAATAATCATTAAAACGAAGATTTAAAACTAAGTAGCAGTTAAGGATTTTTACAACTCCATATGTTTTGAACATATACACACTTGCACACTCCTAATATAATTCAAATGAGGACATTGGATACATGTTATGCATGAGATAAGGGTCCTCTCCCACTCCCCATGTACGATTTTTTTCTCCCCATTAGCTTAACCTTGTTTTGAAAAAGTAGACAAGATTGACTGCAATAAACAGATAATGAATGTTGAAAGCAAAATAACTAGTTAGACAAAATACCAGTGCATGGTATAAATATAATATATATATATATCATCATAATAACAATTTTAGGTCATTCAGTAGAAAGATAACTCAGTAGCACAGGGTTGCATTTTACTAATAGACTCTTAATAAAAAAAATCTGAAGTAGTATACATGGAGCTCCTACATTAATTCATATAAATGACAGCTACATAATTGACCTTGCTTTTTTTGCTAAAAAAAGCAATATACTTTTGAGAATAAAATTTTACATTTTAACTAGTATTTGACATTTACTAGTTCAATTCTTCCTGTTCTGTGGGATGTTGACATCTTCTAATATTTTAGAGTAATATTTTACAAAGATTTTATATTTTAGGTCATAAATTTCTTCCAAGTTTCTTGTAGATAATGTTAGCAATGGAGTTCTAAAATAAGACATAGCACATTTTTCATATTCTTAGCTTGGGAATGAAATTTGTACCCTTTTAAACTTCATATCTTAAATTCTATTGAAACCTAATTCTTATTAAACAAATAGTCTTCCCTGCTTACTCATTTTCCAATCCCTGCAATAATCTTTGAAGATGGGAAAGTTCAATGTTAGAGGTTTGATGACCTAGTTATGAATATAATTCCCACATTAATAAAGATCTGGAAAAAGATGGTGGGAGCTAAGAATGAATGTTGATTACTTGGTTGAAAAACATGACTGTTTAGACAAAGTGATAAAGATATATTTTTAGAATAATATTTCAAATGTCTCAAAATCAAATATTTTTTTCTAGTGCTCAATCATACCAATTCTACTTTGGTAGGTACCAGCATTTCACATAAAGTGCTCCATAAATATTTGTTAAAAAATGATGAAACATGGATCACCTTCACATAAAGCATTAAGGTATATGTCTTTATGGAATAAATTTATGAACTTACCTTATAAATATTTTTGGAATGTTAGATATATGGCTATACTATATTTTTTTAGGAAACTAAAATTGTCCTCTTAAAGAATTATTTACGGATCCCTGAGTGGCTCAGTGGTTTGGTGCCTGCCTTTGGCCAAGGTCGTGATCCTGGAGTCCCAGGATGGAGTCCCATATCAGGCTCCTTGCATGGAACCTGCTTCTCCCTCTTCTGCTTGTGTCTCTGCCTCTCTCTCTCTCTCTCTCTGTGTCTCTCATGAATAAATAAAATCTTTAAAAAGGGAATTATTTAATGTTATCCCTCTTTTGCTTTATTTTTCTATTTTTTTTCTTTTGCTTTAAATTTTAAATTTGTATGTCAATTATATAAAATTAAAAATACTAAAATACTAGACAATGTTAGCAGTCTGTTTTGTTGTTTGGTACACTTTCTTTTAAAGTTCTTTAAAATATTTTATAATTATCATGATAATTTAATTTTAGAACATTTTCTTCACCCTTAAAGAAACATATCCACTTGCAGATACTCCCTACACTCATATCCAATAAAGTACATTTCTTTCCCTTTTTAAAAAAGAATCTATTTATTTATGTGAGAGAGAGAGAGAGAGAGGGAGAGACAGAGAGAGAGAGATCAGGAGAACAGAGGGAGAGAGACATGGTGAGTGTGGAGCCTGATGTGGGGCTTGAACACACAACCCTGAGGTCATGAACTGAGCTGAAATCAAGAGTTGGATGTCTAACCAACTGAGTCATCCACATACCCTCAATAAAGTGCATTTCTTATAGACACTTTAACTTTGGAATTGTTTTGCTATGCAGTCCAAATATCTCTGTTCTAATTGGAGTGTTTGATTAATTTATATGTAATTATCAATATCTTTGTGTTTAAACATTTTGCTACTTATTCTTTTAAAAATCCTAAATCTATTAAAGTAAATGAATTTGTAACTTAAAAAATCCTTCCTACAAAGGAAATTTCAGGCAAAATAACTTCTATGGCTAATTCTATCATTTTGTGAAATAATTGAAAACATAAATACTTTCTGAAAATTTTCCCAATTAGTTTTATAAGGCTGGCATTACCCTTATATCAAAATCTGACCAAGATATTCCAAAAATATATATAGGCCAATATTCCTCAGTCATATCGTTTATACAAATAATCATAGATTTAAAAAATTATAAGCAAATTTTTGGGAAAAAAATGAATCAAGCATTAAATGAAACAGATAAGGCACCATGGCACATTATCTTAGAATTTTAACTTGGGGTGCCTTGGTGGCTCAGCCAGTTGAGCATTGGACCCTTGTTTTTGGCTTAGGTCAAGATCTCATGGTTGTGATATAGAGTTCCATGTTGGGTTCTGTGTTCAGGGAGGAGAACGCTTGATTATTTACCTGTCCCTCTGTTCCTCCCCCTGTTTGTAGGTGCATCTGGGGGGCTTAGTCAGCTAAATGTCCAACTCTTGATTTTGGCTTCAGTCATGATCTCAGGGTCTTGAGATTGAGCCCCGCATTTGGTTCAATGCTGGATGTGGAGCCTGTTTATGATTTTCTCTCTTCCTTGTCTCCCTCTGCCCCTCACCTGCTCTCTCTCTCTGTCTCTAAAGATCAATGTAAATTACCACATTAAGAAAGAAGGAGCAAAAGCATTTGGCAATTCTCAATAAATTCAGAAGAGCATGAAATAAAATTCAATACATAGAATCTGTAAACACACTAGAAATGAGAGAAAATAGGAATAATTAGCCAATCTGATTAAGGGTATTCATGAATGAAAGCCCTTTGCCTGCCTAATACTTAATGGCAAATATTGAATGTTTTCTTCTAAGATTTGATGTAATTCAAGCTTACCTACTTACAGTTGTTTTATTCAGTACAACAAAGGAGA